>NW_017731399.1:215906-216845 GCF_001890085.2 Hipposideros armiger | reverse complement strand
CCCAATTCCCCAATAAAAAAATCTTAAAAAAAAATTCTCTCCTTATGAAAACACTAATTCAAAAAGGTGTACGTACCCCTATGTTCACTGCAGCATTATTTATAATAGTCAAGATATGGAAACAACCTAAATGTCCATCAGTGGATGAATGGATAAAAAAGATGTGGTGTATATATATTTACACATATGCACACACAGAATGGACCATAAAAAGATGAAGTATTGCCATTTGTGACAACATGGATGGATCTTGAAAGTATCATGTTAAGCGAGGTAAGTCAGACAGAAAGGACAAAAACTGTGAGATTTTACTCATATGTGGGATATAAAACAAAAAAGTAAAAGATGAACAAACATAACAAAACAAAAACAAAGTCAAAGATACAGAAAACAGAAAGGTAACCAGAGGTGAAAGAGGGTGGGAGGAGGGTGAAATGAGTTAAGGAGGCCAAATATATAGTAATGGATGAAATCTAGACTTTGGGTGGTCAACATGCAATAGAGTATACAGCTCAAATTAAAATGTACACCTGAAGTTTTACATAATGTTATTAACCAATGTTACCTCAATAAAAAATTAATTTTAAAAAAGAGCATTCTCTCCTGACTATATGTCTAAGCATCGTGGACATACCCAAATCAAGGATTAATTACTACAATTAGCAATTAATAGCTCAATTTCATTCAATCCTAACTGCTTTAGGTGGATATGGTAAAAAAAAAAAAAGTACTATTTATACTTTATACATAAAGGAATGGGCCCACAGATGTTAAATTACTTTCTCTAAGGCCTTTCATTCAGTAGGAGGTGGATCAAGATTTTTGGATTCCATTCCAGTGCTTTTTTCTCAAAAGCACACCAATAAATTATGTATTTTTCAAACTTAAAAGCATTTAACCTTTTATTGGGTAACGATATCTGTATCTTTTTTTTTTTTT
>NW_017731399.1:211310-212431 GCF_001890085.2 Hipposideros armiger | reverse complement strand
CAAAAGCATTTTTTAAGAAACAGGATAAACTCAGATATCCGCCTTCGCCTGTGTTAAGAATGTGTTTCCACTGATACCAAAAACTGGACTTAGTATCTTAAAGACCTCTTATATAAGTGTTTATGATATCAGGTAAATCACATCATATGCAAACTTCATTTTCGAAAGCTATTCCCATAGTAATTATGGAAGCTCTTAGTACTGGCTCCCTTTAAGGCAAGAAAGTACGTAATATAGCAAGCACAATGCCAGGTTCAATAAGTGCTTCTTCCCTTCTCTTTTTCTAGTAGAGCAATTTCTAATTATGGGAAAATGATATTTTGCTTCAGTTATTATATCTCAAAATATTACCTGGTCAACTATTAACCCATCTTACCTCCTGATAAGAACTACTGGGTTGTTGGAAAAGTCGTGACGTATTTTTTCTATGTTTTTCGTTGCAAAAATGCGTCATGACTTTTCTGACAACCCCAATATATGCTAAACTTAAACATACGCCTACTCTTTGACCCAGCAATTCCATTTCTAGGTACATATACCCAACGGAATTGTGTACCAAAAGACACGTACAAGAATGTCACTCTTGATAACAACCCAAATCAATAAACAACCCAAATGTCCATCAGCAGAATGGATAAACTGTAATAGAGTCAAAGACTGGGATACTAGACAGCAGTGAAATGAGTTATTGTTCCATTCAAACACGTGGATGAATCTCAAAAACATGATGAATAAAATACGCCAGATTTAAGAGTGATTATATGGAAAGTAGTGTATGTAAGATTCCATTTATATGAAGTTCAAGAATGGGCAAGACTAACATATAGTGACAGAATTTAAAATAGTGGCGTATCTTTGGCAAGGAGGAATGGACTGAAGAGGCACTAGAAAGCTTTCTGCGGTACCAGAAATATTCTATATGGTGATCAAGCGGTGATTAGATGGGTGTATATTTATTTATTCATTGACTTGTATGCCTAACATGTATGTACTTTACTGTATAAATGTCAACACTTAACTAAAAATAAAAATTTAAATACTTGGAAAAATCAACTGAAGTTAAACTAGAATGAGGTTACATTTCTGATCTCTCAATTCATAATCTTGAACATATCCACCTA
>NW_017731399.1:175833-210804 GCF_001890085.2 Hipposideros armiger | reverse complement strand
TGAAGTAATTTTTCCCCCTAGATGTTTTAGCATTACATTTTTCTTGTACATATTCTGCCGAAAGGGAGAGGTTGATGGAAGCCTGGGACCAAGTATTAGTAACAAATCTGCTTCCGACTGACTACTGGGAGACGCCTTTTAGGAGAACTATGGGAAATTATAAGGGAAACCACTGGGGTGCAAATGGAGTACAGAATTACTCAGCAAAGGGAAAGTTAAAATGATGCCACTGTAGTACTAAAGCACGAACCAATGCTTCATGGTCACTGAAAATGTCAATTTGGGATTTAAAAGGTTTAAACAACTCTGGGTGAGCCTGTCAATGTATAACAAAGGTTCTCCTGAAACTGTGGAAGAAAAAGTGCTTTCTAGGAAGACTGGAACTTGCAATTCTGAAGGTCAAATATGGTAATATTGGTAAATAACTTCTTAGGTCTAACACTTCTGCTGAATTAGAATAAAAGTATGGGCTCGTTTGGAAAGTACAGGGTTTGACTTCCATTTTAAAATGGGTGAAGCTGAACAGAGGGAGTATACGCAGAGTTTAAGGGAGGCTGGACTGGTACCAGGGCTTAAAATGTTCCTGAACCAAACAGGCCTTAGGTAAACAGAACATTCCTTACATGTGCAAGCATATTCTGTAATAGTGAGAATTGCTGGGATTCCTGATTCCAGTTAATCAGGAAATCAGAGTTCCAAAAATAACCTTTACTTCTTCCAAAGAAGGGGAAGTGGGTTGGCAAGTGAACATTTATTTTTTTTTTTATTATTTTTTTCTTAAGCTGAGCCATCCTGCTACCTGTTGGCAACTCAGCGGCTGCTCAGGGCTGGACTCGAACCGCTGTTGCTCAGAGCTCAAACTCTTGAGCGAGCTCTTAACCAACTGAGCCACTCGGCCGGCCCTGGCAAGTGAACATTTAGATACGTTACTAACAGTAATAAAAAATATTCTGAAGCCTCTGCGGTTTTCGGGAGCCCAGAGGAAACCAAATGAATTTTGAATCTCCATTACAACTGCTATCTAGCTTTTAAAAAAATAAATATGCACATCTATAAAAATTTGTTCCACACTATTTACTCCATATAAATGATGAACTATTTCATTAAATTCAATATTGTTAAAGAAAAAGTGCTCATATTTGAAAAAGATGACAAATTTGTATTGCTAAATTCACCAGGTAAAAGTTAAAAGGAACTGCACATCGATATTAACTGCTTTAGGATTTTTTTGAGAAACAAAAAAAAATACTAAAGAAGTTGAATTTGGGGGCTACTAACATTTTTGGAAGTAAGGGGAGCCTAACTTAAAGATATAAAACAACAACAACAAAACAAATCTGGTACATAAAAATAATTAAATAATTATTTCGACAGGAACCGCCATCTTCCAGTAATTCGCCAAAACGACCAACACAAAGGAAAGGGGAGAGGCACCCGCTACATCTAGGCTGTTAGAAAGCACAGAGTTGTTCCTTTGGCCACATACATGCAAATCTACAAGGAAGGTGATAATCGCAGACATCAATGCACTATTCAAAAAGGAATGTCCCACAAATGTTCCCATAGCAAAACTGGAAGAGTTTACAGTGTTACCCAGCATGCTGTTGGCGTCATTGCCCAAACAAACAAGGGCAAGATTCTTGCTGAGAGAATTAATACATGTATTGAGCACATTAAGCACTCTAAGCGCCGAGATATTGGGCTGTTGGAAAACTCATGACGTTTTTTTTTTTCTATGTTTTTCGTTGCAAAAATGCGTCATAACTTTTCCGACAACCCAATAACTTCCTGAAACGAGTAAAGAAAAATGATATAAAAAAGAAGCCAAAGAGAAAGGTACCTGGGTTTAACTGAAGCGCCAGCCTGCTCTACCCAGAGAAGCACACTCTGTGAGAGCCAATGGAAAGGAGCCTGAGCTGCTGGAACTCATTCTCTATGGAATCATGGCATGAATAAATGGGGAGGAAGGAACGACACACAAAAACCTCTGTGCTGTTAAAATAAAAGAGATTTCATTTATTTCATATATATTTGCTAAAGGTACAGGAGATACAAAAGTGGTATAATAGTCATTACACCAAAAGCAAAAATCTCACTAGGAAGACTGCATAGAAAGGGGAGAATACACTGTGTGCTCGGCAAGCAGACATTACACAAATACATCCTGAGCACAGTCCTTTTGCCAGACACTGCTCTAGGTGCTGGTTATTTCGTATCGAATAAAAGATGCAAAACCCCTGCCTGCATGGAGTTTACTTTCCAGCATGGGAGATGCACAAGAAAAAAGACAAATGCCTCACTCAAGTGGCATTTGAGAAAGGACCTGAACAAGCCAAGTGCAATCTTCATAAAGCACTAAAGCTGAAAGCAAAAGCATGACTGACATTTCCAGGGCTAGGTAAGCCTGTGTGGTTGGAGCTGAGGGAGGAAGGGGAAAGTGGGGTAGAGGTTAATATGGGCCAGATCACAAGGACCGCTTGTCTTCACTATAAGGCTGACTTTGACTATAAGAGGAGTAAGAGGCCCCCTGGGAGGGTTCTTAAACAGAAGATTCATGTGATTTCAAACTAGATTACCCTGAGTGCTATATTTAGAATCCAAGATAGAAGCAGAGAGAGCACAGGAGTGATGATGGTGGCCTGGACTAGGGTGATAGCAACAGGTATGAAAAGTGGATGGAGAATATACAGTTGAACCTTAAACAACACGGGTTTGAATTGTGTGTTCACTTACACGCGGATTTTTTTTAAGTAAATACATAGTTGGCCCTCATATCCCCGGGGTTTCTATTCTCAGATTCAACCAACTGCAAATCGTAAACAGTTCCGATCTGTGGTTGGGATTCCACAGATGTGGAGGGCTGACAATCCATATGCATCATCCTACATCATTTTATTTAAGGAACTTCAGCATCCGCAGATTTTGGAATCCAGTGCGGCCCTGGAACCAAACCCTGTGGATATGGAGGGACAACTGTATTTCAAAAGTAGACTGAAGTGGTAAAACCCTTTAAGCACCCAGAAGGTACTAAATATTTAATGAATGAATGAATCTTGAACAGGAGGGAGACCAAAAAGAACTAGAGAAAGGCATCATGCAGTCATAAAATTTTACTGGAACTCTGTGCACGGACGTCTCCTATTCCTAATTTTCAGCACTGTTTATTTATCCTAATCCTTCCAAATCATATTTGCTTGACTGATCTATCGTGACTGGCTGTTAAATCGAGGTGAAGGTAGGCAGCAATTTAAGGCAAGTAACTAACAGTGCAGATACAAGAAATAGACAAGTTCTAAGATATTGAGGCACAATCCATAGGCTCTGGTGATTAAATAAACATAGGGGATAAAGAAGGAGAGAAAATGTAACAGGCATTTCTTGTTTAGACAGCTTCATGAATAGTGATGTCACTATCTGAGATAGGGAGCACACAGAAAAAGCAGGTTTAAGGGGAAGTGAATGGAAAAGGCAAACAACTTTAGAGAAACAAAACTCAACTTTGGAGAAGCAAGTATTTATAGTCTAAAGGCTTAAAATTAACTATGTCAAGTGTACTGCTTCCAACACTAGATTGATACATTAAAAGTTAATTACTTTTTGGGGATAATGAAAAGGTTCTGGAAATGGATGGTGGTGATGGTTGCACAACATTGTAAAATGCACTTAATGCCACTAAACTGTAGACCTAAAACTGGCTAAAGTGGGAAATTTTATGTTATGTATACGTGTTTAACCACAACATTCACTCACTAGAGGTCAAGTTTTGAAAAAATTTACATGTAATTCACATACTTACAATTTACCCATTTAAAGTATACAATTCAATGTTTCTTAGTATATAGAGTTGTGCCACATCACAATAATGAATTTCAGAATATTTTCATCACTCTAAAAAGAAACCAGCACACATTTAGCAAATTATCTCCATTTCACCCCATATGTCAGGTTTAAGCAATACTTTTTTTTTTTTTAATGCAATGTAATTTATCCCACAGTCACTTTTTTTCCTACGTAAACAAAAGACTTGTGGGATAACTTCTGAGAAAAAAATCCACACTTCTCTTAAAACTAAGTCTTTATCATTAGTTTGGTGGTCAAGCTACAACTCTACTGATGAAAATTCCTATAAACAATTTTTCTGCAGATTAGATCAAAGTCATACAAATCAGTAAATACAAACAATTTGTTTTTCATTTTCATTTTGTTTTTGTTATTTTCTACCAGTGTTTATGTATTTTTAATCTTCAGAAACTCCAAAGAGCACTGTAAAAGATGAAGGACGCAAAAAAAAAAAAAAGGTTATAGGAAAATTCCTGGCACATTTAAGACCCGCCTTTACTTTGTACTTCATTAATTTGCTCTTGTTTATAAGTTCCTGTTTCTGTTCTTACGCCTTTCATGTGTGGTCTCATGTCCTCAAAACAAACTGCAAACTCTGCGGGCAAACCCTGTGTTTTTTCCCCTAGTACCTCCCCGAAGACTACATAGCCGACATTCAAGATGAAAATATTCTCAGAAAATGCAAACCCTTTTATGTGTTCAAACTAATTTGAATTCCACAGCAAAATTCCCTATGTTCATTACATTAAGGCAAATAATGATCAAATAACTCATACACAAAAAGCATTCTGGCACTGGACACCCGGGTACAAATCCTGGCTCTGCCACCTAGTAACTCTGTGACCTTGCGAAAGCAATTCAACCACTCAGAGGCCTCGCTTTGTAAAAGAGGGAGCATTATGTCTAAGTTTTTCTGAGAACTTAATGAAAAGCACTTAGAACAGTGCTCAATATACAGTAAATACAATAAACGCCCACGATTATTTCCAAAACTCCATGGGTGTATTTTTCCCTTAAAATGATGCCATTCATATCATCTTCCCCATAACACCAGACATTCTGAACTTGGGTTAGCCTTAGCTTTCAAAGGTAGAATAAAGAACTATCCTACTTGCCCTCATTGTTTAACTCTCCATTTTTAAATTCTTTAATACACTCTTAATCAACATAACCCAGGACAGAGCTGACGTTACTAGCCCATAATTATTCTCTAACTCTCTGTATTTACTGTTTATAACTATGGCTTGTTTATTTTACCTTCCACCATATTACCAAATTTCCAAAGCTAGCTTTAACCAGTTTTCCTAATTCACCAATTTAGACTCTCTCTACCATCACATTGCCCACTAATTATCATTCAGGTGAGGCAGATGACCTTTGCAAATGTGATTATTCAAATGGCAAGCAGACAACCCCCCTTTTTTTCTGAAAACTACTCCTTACTGTAATAGGCATGGAACCTTGTCTACCTGGGCTAAACTGTTTCTCTCACCTGATGATCTGGAATAGGCATAAACCTAAAACCATCGAATAGCCACTTTGATGTGCTGGGTCGTCAGGAAAGTCATGACGAATTTTTGCATTGAAAAACACAAAAAAATACGTCTTGACTTTCCCAATGACCCAATAATTCATAAAAGCAGGTCTGAGAAAGAGAGAAACTAATAATTCCACTATGTTCCTACATTTCACACAGCGTTAGTTTGGTTCTTTGCTGGTATACATGCTTCTGAAGTCAGACCACCTGGGTGTATACTCTGGTTCCACCATTTACCAGCAGTATGGCTTTGGCCAGGACACTTAACCTCTCTGAGGGTCAGTTTCCTCACCTGCAAAATGGGAATGATGATTATGATTATACCTACTTCATATGGTTGTTTTAAGGATTAAGTGAGACAATGCATGTAAAGTGCTTAATGAAATGCCTGACACATGGTGTTTAAAAACTCATTATTTAATTAATATATGTAAGATAATTCATATTATTATTTTATAATACCTATAGCAATATTTTAAAGCATTATGTTTCTATCTTCAAATTGGAAAAAACTAGGAATAGATGAATATACATACTTTGTCTTCTAAGGAGATATTAGCAAAAAGAGAAAAAGTACGCCAACTGACTCTTCTAACTCTAAGGCCTAATCAGGCATCAAAAAGGAGAGAATAAAAAATTAATAAAACACAAAAGGGGTTAGGAGGTATTAAGAAATACTAAGTGAATGTTACTTATTTCGAAAATTCAAAAAGCTGAATGTTTCGCCTTAAGAAGCTTTTGAAGATGCTATGTCATTTTTCACAGCTGGCACATGATAAATGGTAAAAAAAATCAGACTGCTGTATGAATGCAATTTTTATTGCAAGGAAGCAAAATGTGCCACCCCAAGATGTGTCTCTTTGGCATGAAAATTACTTTAGGCTGATTCTTTCTGGGAAACAAAAGACACCAGAAGAACCTGACCTTCCCCCTAATGTCCTTAAGAATTTAGATAGAGGATTGCTCCAGGAAAGGAGTTATCACCACAGAGAACTTCAGCTGACCCCTGAACATGTGGATTTGAGCTGTGTGGGTCCAATTATAACGTGGGTTTTTTTCAATAAACAGGTACAATACCGTCAATGTATTTTCTCTTTCGCATAATTTTCTTAATAACATTTTCTTTTCTCTAGCTTACTTTATTGTAAGAACACAGTATATAAATACATATAACACACAAAATATATGTTAATCGACTGTTTATGTTATCAGTAAGCCTTCTGGTCAACAGTAGGCTATTAGTAAAGTTTTTAGGGTCAAAAGTTACATGTGGATTTTTGACTGCTTGGGTGTTATTGTCCCTAACTCCCCATACTGTTCAAGGGTCAACTGTATAGTATAATATGAACAAGGTGTGGTACACAGACTGGAACCTAGCAAACTTTGTTAAAATTACTCTATGTCCCATTGTTTCTGTATGGCCCCAGCAAACATGTGTTTACCAAACATTCGCCCTTTCATCTTCCTGTGAATTGCTTTCCTCCCATTTTAAATATATGGAAGAACAAACCAGTTCAGCCAAAAGCAGCACATTCATCTGTCAAAATAAACCTTTCCCAAGCAATGCGTTTTGAGCTTAGAAATGCAGAGATTCTGTGTACAGAGCCTGAATGACCCAGACATACACATTAATCCCATTTAGGATCTGTACTAAAATGTGTTCCAGCATAATCTCTACGGCGATGTACTTTCAAAAAGGAACGGAGAAGCCTGCTTCTGCTCCTGAATCTGCTGTAGCCATGGCATGCTTCCGAAATGCCGCTGTTTCTTCTAGCTTCTATTCCTAGAATTACTGGCTAAGACCCCCTGGCTGCATGATATCTTCGATGCTTTATACAGTATCAAAGGCCTTACCTAAGTAATCCCATTTCTTGCTGATCATTACTAGCTATGTCTTTCCTTGGAAAACCTCCAGAGATCATAAAATGTGCATTTGAACACCTGGCATCATCCAGTCCTTATTTGTGTGATAGCTCTATTGTTTGCATACATTTATCAGTCATTATGTATAGGTCAAAACCGTCTGTCAGAACATAAAACACACGACAGAAAGAGAAGACGGCATGCAGTCCACCCCACCAATGCTCAAGTGGGGATGGAGTAAGAACCTCCTGCCCAAGGGTATCTGTGTTCTGTGAAGGCAATTCTCATTGGTCAAAAGCTTCAGCTGGCAATTGGTTAGACTCAGCACTCACTGGCTCTTCAAACATGGGGGGGAAATAAGAAGGAACAGTGACAGAAAGCCTTTTGTTTTTTCATGAAAGATACTTCAGAGAGAATTAGCATGGTAACATATCAACCTAATAAGGAGTGCTATCAGATGGAGGTACAAACATAAAGTGCAGGAATATGGCAACACTTTCCTTACCATGACAAGATTCTGACATTCAAGGGAACTTAGATATCTGTCACTTATTCAGGCATTCTTAGCACCCCATTTATGGAGAATTCACAAGCTGAGAGCCCTCTCACATGTGATTTCCTTCTCTTTTGTTATTCTTAAGCACTATTAAACCCTGGGGGGAGAAAAGATGTTCTAATAGAACTCATCTGTTTTTGTTCTTGCCAATGGATAAATTCTAACAACCCTGGAATGAAACTGTCCCCAATAACTGCTAAAAAGGCAATAAATATCCTGATTTCCTTCCTTCCCATAATAATGACCACCAAACTCTTCTAATCAAGTGAATTTATATATTACTAAAAATAACAAAAATTATTTGAATACAAGTGCATGCAAAAGAACAAATCTCTAGACTATATGCAAAACAATTGATACTGGTTATCTATGGGAGGTGAGACCACAGGGAACTGTTTACTTTCTGTGACATCTATCTGTAACATTCGGGTTTTTAGGCTGGCCGAGTGGCACGTTGGTTAAAAGTTGGCTTGGGACGCCAGCTCTGAGCAGCAGGGCCTCAGTTCAGATCCCACATGAGGGCCAGTAACGCTGCGCCCTCTACAGCTGGGCTGCCGTTGAGTCGCTGGCAACAGTGTGGGTTGCAGCCCTTGCTGCAGTGGGTTGCCATGGGCTACCGTGTGTAGCCAGCAGCCACCGTGAGCGGCCGTCCAGAAGCCAGCAACTGATTTGCCTCGCCCGGGAAGAGCGCAATGATGGTGCCAACTTGGGCCAGTGAAGCAACATCCTCCACAACTAGACTGAAGAACTAAAGGACAGCAACTTGTCTGTTCCCCTTCCCCAATTCCCCAGCACTGTTCCCATCCCCCAATTCTCCAATAAAAATCTTTAAAAAAAACCTCTAACTGATATTAAAGCCATTCATCTTCTATCTCCTTTCTACTTCTCTTCTCAAATGGTCACAATCCCCTAATACCAACCATGCGAAGAACAAGTATAGAATTGGAAAATTCTATATTGACCCATATATCAATAATTACTGTACTTCATTTAAATGGTTTTGGTTATAAAGAAAAGATAAGAACCCTTCCCCATAAAAATGGTCAAGTGCTTCTTTTATCATTTATCAATTGCAAAAAACAGCACTCTAGGTCTCCACGAAAGAGAGCATCCTGTCTTTAAAGGGGTGTTGTTCAGGAAACAGTGAATGGTACACAGCACTCAAAATCACATATATAGTGGCAAATATCTTATAACACAAATCTTGTAGCCGTACTCTCTGTACATTCCTCCAAGAACAAAGTACGCTAAATAATTAAAAAACGAATAAGTAAAGGTAAAAATTCATTAACGGGAAAAAGAAAACCCTTTCTATAAATAGTGGTAAACATTTGGTACCTGTTAAAATTTTGATAATTTTTGCTTAATGAATCTTATGCATATATATTGTTACTAAAGTTGATTTCGATGCTCACAGAAATATACTGATAATAAAAAAAGTTAATCCCTAGGGCCGGCCAAGTGACTCAGCTGGTTAAGAGCTCGCTCAAGAGTGCGAGCTCTGAGCAACAGGGTCACCAGTTCGATTCCCAGCCAGAGCTGAGCTGCCAACAGGTGGCAGGATGGCTCAGCACAAAAAGAAAAAAAAAAAAAATTGAAACCCTGAAGGAGCTTGTACTCCAGATACCTTAGTGCATGGGCTAAGCAGAGCCGGGATGAATTCTTAACTAAGTCACCAAATTTTCTTTATTAAAGAAGCAGCAGCCTCTCTTGGGCTCATCTTTCTTAATCACCAATGGTGACTTTCTGTGAAGGGCTCTAAAACGGGGGGTGGGGATGTGGGGAGAAGAAGGCAGCAGACAACACTGTCAACTCTCGTCACAGCATTTTCTAAATCAATGAATTATATACATATCAAGTATCCAGACAGGATGAATCAAAGAGTCAAATCTCACAGCCTACTGGAAAGGGGAAAGAAGAGGGAGAAAAGAACGCTAGCAAACACACAAATCAACTGACCTTTAAGGGCATCCTTTGCTCTTTAATTTCTACATGAACACCTGCAGAAATGCAGGTTGAAATTAACAACACTATATCTACATATATCTTAACCCTCCATCCGATGCAACTGGTCTCACAGATTCATTGCACACAAACATGCTGCTTTAAATATGTCTTTACCATACTAAGTCACAAACACGACTGGCGATAGGGTACAGTAGAGGGGGAAGATACGGAAGAGATGAGCCATGATACTTAAGTTAACTGTTAGATATTTGAAAATCTGTGTGCAATAAATCTGTGAGATCAGTTGCGCCCAACGGAGGGTTAAAGTACTAAATTGGACTGGAAAAGGAAGTAGGGGTGGGAGAGAGCGCGGAGCACGGATGTAAAGAAAAAACATTGGTGAAGCTATTTTAAAAACCATACTATGTTGGAAGTTGAATTTCTCTGTTCAGGTTTTCCACATGATCTCAGAGAAAGGAGGATTAAGTATCTTATCTGAAAATGTTACCAAAAACAAAAATAAAAGAAATATTAGCCACAGGCAGAGCAGACTGATTTTTAATAACATGTTCCCATTAAGTACCAGCTAAATGGCACTGGAAATTTTCATGCTCCAGTGAATAGTCTTGTAAAAGTGCTGTTTATAAGGGACTTCCAGGAAGCAAGAGTTTGGTACCTTTGTAATGCTGAGGCAAAATGAATGGAAACTAGGTTTATCATCTCTTAGACGCAGCCCCTATTTTGCCAGATTGGCAACAAATATGGAAGTGCTCAGCTTGGGCAACTGTCAAGCTAATGAGCATCAAAGCAGACTGCCTCTCCCTACCCTAGGGATACTGTTAAAGCAGCCCTTTGGTTTCTTCCCCCTCCATACAAGAATGCATCCAAGTATTTTAATCTCCTCTCCCATATTACTATTGTTATTTCTCTCACCTGCAACTAGAACTGCTTTTGTTAACACCAAACACTGTACAGTACATTCCTCTCACAAGCACCTTTATCACCCCCTCCCTAGTAGTAGCTTAATCCTTTAACTAGTTCCAGTGCCAAAAACTAGGATTTCCTGAGGACAGCCACAGGATGTGCGACAAGCAGCAGGGGCCAAGGCTTAAAGTTGTTGATTCAATACAATCAAGAGTTTAAAAGCATGGTTGCTAATGCACAGCCAGAAAGAGGGTCTTAAACAAAAGGAAGAAAAAAGGCCAAGTGCCTTTGAAAAATTAAGGAACTGAGTTTTAAAGGGTGCCAGCTCAAGGCCAGGACAGAAAGTCTTAATTTGTCCAAAGAGTATCCTACTAGCTCCTTCGGGGCTGGAACATATTACAAGACGTTTAGAACTACAGGAATGAAGCAATATGTGCGCTGCGCGCGCAAGCACCCACCTTCAGAGGAAGGGGGTTATTGACAATTAAGGCAGCCACTGGTAAAACCAGGCTTGGAATTAAACAGTTTTAAAGGTAGAAGGCAAGGCAAGAGTAAGTCCCACCAACTGCTGAGCATTAAAAACATGTTTATAGTGGGCGAGGCCATTTCTAGGTTACGTAAAACAAAAGTGATTCCAACCAGAGGTCTCTGAATCCTTAGTTCTCTCTTCTCCCTCCCCTAGCTGGTTTCAAGCTTCTCCACCTGTGATACTGACTGATTCAGCAAGGGTCATCAGCTCTTTAGAAGGCAGCACCAAGGCACTCAGATGTCCAAAAAACAATGGAAATTGGCAACTTAGCTTTACCACCAACTCCTGTTCCACAAGTCAACATTTCCCTATTTCTTTTCAAAGAGATCATATATCTTCCCTTCCGATTTCCTTTCCTTTCCCCAATCACCACCAATCAGAGGTGCTTTTTTGGTTCTCTTTGATATAAGCAAACTCAAACAGAACAAAAAAAAGGGTGGGGGGTGGTAACCCTTACAGCTATCTCTTATATCTCTTAAGTTAGTTTGCATCGTTCAATTGAGGTTTTCTTTAAAACGCATGTATCAGGGCCATGTCCACCAAGACTCAGTGGTCTCGTAGAGTGGACTAGAAGCCCTGTTTTTAACAAGCTCTACAGCAGTGGTTTCAACCAGACTGCACATTAAAATCATCTGGGGTGCTTTTAAATAACACGCTGCCGGGGTCTCACCCCCAGATGTTCCCTGGTCTGCAAAGGGGACCTGACAGCAGCACTGGTGTTTGAGCTTTCCTATGTGTGAGCGCCGTCAGGAAGCACCAGGTTGTCCATGTTTCAGAACAGAGACTTAAAGGAGGACACCTTAATGAAGTGCCACCAAAGATGGCAGGCTGATACACATATTTAGATAATTCGAAAAAACATGGGTGACCTTTAAAAAAAAAAAATTCCTCTTCAGAAAGCTCTCCAATCTGGCAAGCCATCATGGAGTATCTGGCTCTTAACTGAGAACAGTCCCTCTATCTTGTCACTTGTTTATACATATTAAGTATTCTTGTGGCAATAAACAGCAATGAAGGTGCCAAAAAGCTAGGATCGAGTGTCCCAGACAAAGTTCTCAGGAATAATTCCAAGGAGAAAATGCAACCCCAACCATGTTACGGTTTAGAAAGTTATTTTTCTTCAACAAACGAAACACAGTCTGGGTGATAAAGTTCACAATTGCAAGTGATGAGAAGAACAGGCTGAAGGAATGATCATGTCTCAGCCTAACAGTAACGGAACCAATCCAACTGTGGGGAAAAAAATCTTTAAAGGAAATTTTCTTATGAAATAAAATGAAGGTAATTCATCCACTTCAATCTTAAAAACAATGGCCTGACTCACGGTACTTTGAAGCTTAGTTTCTTTATATTATCTCACTACATCTTCTAAACGAGGGGCATCTACTTCTGGGCTCCTTTCCTGTCCCAGAGGAATGTACTCAAACTCCTTATTTATGTTTTGTATTAAGAACAATTTTTTACTAATTGAACAAGTCTCCATTTGTTCAAAGGTCCGCTTCCAGCCGGCTGCCTGTGGGCATCTTCATAGCCAGCTTCAAACAAACTCTGAAACAAGACACAAAAGGAAAGACCACTCTTGTGGCAAGAAACTTTTACTAGCATTTGGATTTGGAAGAAAGAGATGGGAGTGGAAGAAGAAACAGACCGTGCTACGAAAGCTCATGAGTCTTCAGAATGGCAGTCTGGAGCAGGGAGTGAGGTAAAAGGGGTCACTGACCCACCGAGAGGGAACAGGTAGGCAAATGCCCCACAGGGCTCTCATTTGCAGGGCTGATCACTCACAAGTAAATTTTGCTGGTTTTTGGAAAATAAGCAGACCAGAAATCAGACAGTTAGAAATAGGTTATAAAATAGTCTATTTTAATAAAATGTTAAATATCAATAATGCAACTTCAGAAGTAGAAGCAGATGGAGTTCAGGAAAACACATTCTATTCTGAGACAAGATACTGAGAAAACTTGTCGATTTCTTTTTTTTTTTTTTTTAAAGATTTTTATTGGAAAATTGGGGGAAAGGGAACAGACAAGTTGCTGTTCTTTTGTTCTTCAGTCTAGTTGTGGAGGACGTTGCTTCACTGGCCCAAGTTGGCACCATCATTGCGCTCTTCCCGGGTGAGGCACATCAGTCGCCGGCTTCTGGACGGCCACTCACTGCGGCTGCTGGCCGCTCACGCTGGCTGCTGGCTACACACGGTAGCCCATGGCAACCCACTGCCACAGGGGCTGCAGCCTCCGCCATCGCCAGCGACTCACGGCAGCCCAGCTCCAGGTTGAGCTGTTGTTCAGCATCTTAGCTGTGGAGGGCAGTGTCACTGGCCCTCATATGTGGGATCCGAACCGGGGCCCTCTGGCATCCCAAGCCAGCTCTTAACCAACGTGCCACTCGGCCAGCCCCTAATTTGATTCTTAATGTTCCTCCATGATTACAGTTTCCATATCTGTATCATTAATGAGATGATACTTGCCAGTTAGAATGGAGCACACACTACCCTGGCTCTGACAGCTAGCTTACATATGATGGCTTGAGGTTATAGGAGGACCCAGCTAGTAACCTGGCTAAGAGAGTGAAGGCCAAATCAACTGTCTCGTAAAAATGTGAAGGTTTTCCCACTAAGAGAAAATCAGTAACAGCATTAAATAAAAGATTGCATTTATATTTGAAAAAACAAATTATTAATCGACCAGCCTCCCATCTAAGGTGGAGTCTGCTTTCCCACGCGCTGCAATCCGGGCTGGCCTTCGTCACCTGTTTGTTAACAGATCAGGAAAGGCCATGGGGTTCTAGCAGGTTCTGTGGAAAGCTTGCCCGCTCTCTGAAGCATTCTCTCTGGATACCCAGTCACCATGCTAGGAGGAGCCCATGCCACATGGGAAAGACACGTGAAGGTGTTCTGGTCAACAGCCTCAGCTGAGCCCAGCCTTCAGGTCACTCCAGCCCAGGTGACATGTGAGTGAAGAAGCCTCCAGATGACCCCAGCCCCCAGCCATCTGAGTCTTCCAAGCTGAAGCCCCAGATACTGTGCAGCCAAGACAAGCCATCTCTGCTTATTCCTGACCCGCGGGATCTGTGAATATAAAATGGTTGTTGTTTCACGCCACTCGGCTTAGGGGGTGGTTACAGAGGCGACAGATAAACTGGAAAATGAGTGCTAACCCAAAGCCTACCTAATTACCATACTTAATTTTCTCACCACCTATATTCCATTATTTAGTACAGGTAAGTCATTTATCCAAAAGTCATGCGTCAAACAGATCCATGCTCTAGGATAGAGCCAAGAAATTATCCCAAGTTAACTTTAACAGCTGTTAACCATTCATTTTTCAGTCACCTAAATCTGTGCTGAATCACTAAGGCTGATGCATCTATGTGAAGTGCTGGCTATAGATAGATATCTCAGATCGAAGCCCACTATTTGCAGTAACATGGGATAAGGGAGGATAACACTGTAGCTATTGTTAAGAGGGAGCTACTCTCAAGGCTCCGTGCTGTGTTCACATCATTAATAAAATATTTTCTTTCCCAAGGAATCAATTCATGAAGCTGAAAATGATCAATACTTCCAAAATCTACTTCCAAAAATTTCTCACGAGAGATAACAAGAATGTATTACAGATCAGAAATAATAAGGTAAAATTCTGGTTTAAGAAAACAGGCTTAAATCAATTAAAATCAGACATACCACTTCTTTCTTGTTTTTCAATGCAAACCAAGTCAATCTTGCCATGAAATACTATTTAACTGAAGAGTGGAGATCTCAAGGCTGAGAATGTGAGATGTTTTACAAGAGTAAAACTGATTTTAGAAGCATTAAAAAAGCAACAAGTAAAAGTAATGTATGTCTCAGGCTCACAGTGGAAATACTTTCATAAGTGAGAAAACAACAAAAAAATCCAACTGCTCCCCTTTTAACTTTTCTGCAGTCAACACTGCCCTCTAGTGATGCAGAATAAAAGTCAACTATCAGAAAGCAAATGTTAAACTACTGTTCATTTTATCAATAGTATATTTAATAAAGTCAGGGTATTTAGTTTGCACTACAAATCCCACCAAACACAGACTAAACAGATTCAGGATGACTTTTTATTAGCTACTACTGTATTTTAAATTACAAACTCTTTTAAAAGGACACAAATTCATAGAAATGGTAGCTTTTAAATACTATGGGAATGAAATACCACTACACAGTGAATTATATCTTCACATAAAACTACAATTCAAGAAAGACCCTGTGACTTATGAGGGTAGGTAGGTAGTGAGATTAAAGCCTCACCATCCATAGAGAAGAAAATGCAACAGGAAACGAGTCAGACTTGTTATTATATAGCACGTGTGTCAAACATACTAAAAAGTGTCCATAGAAACCAAGGTCTCACTCACCTGCCAACTTGTCAATTAGGACACCTGCTCCTCATTTTAGGAAAAAAAAGCTCAAGAACATGTTTGGTTGCTAAGTACTTCCCAAGCCCAGGAAATGTTCTACGGAAAGGAAGACTTACCGAGAGTGGTGCCGTCCTTCCCCATGATACACTGCATGGCGGTGATGATCTGCTCCACAACAGGTGGCGAAAGTGACGTGGCGTACACGGCACTGTGAGAATGTGTTCGCAGGTAGTCTATCAGCTCCTGGGGAGTTCACAGAAGCGAGGCATTAGAGCATCTGCATCTTATCCCATGCCTGCGAAGCCCAGCCCTACACTCCAAAACCAGAGAAAGACAGTTCTCTAACATCAATTTTAAAGGCATCAAATAGCCTCCAAATACACAATTTATAAAAATGACATAAATGTGACAGAAATTAAACAGAAATGCACTGGGCCTTTCACGAGAACACTTAGGCCATCTCACTGAATAAAGAAAAATCTTGTCTGTCAGACACAAGGACTTCAAAACAATCAGTTGTCTATCCCTATTCTGATACCTTTTAACTTTACTGAATCTTTAAACTAAACGTTCACACAAACAAGCTTATGCACCAGAACCAAATAAGAAGACACAAAATGTGGCTATAAAACAGTGTTATCACTTCAAAAATACTAAAAATTGTATAAAACCCACAAAAGCAAAAATATACCGTACCTAAATGATCTCCCAGAGTATGATTTTTCTATCCTTGGTTTAGCAACAAACCTTACCAAAAAGCAATCAACTCTCCAAAGTGAGCCTGGTCCCATCAGCAAAGGTATGAGGTAAAAATCTGTTAAACTTGACTAAAACCACCGATAATGGATTTTTCCTAATAGGCAACACATTATTAAGAGCAAGTCCATGCTTTAAGGCTTCCGATGTCAAGTTTTAAAGAGGAATCAAGGACATTTATGAGCACCTACGATGTGTCGTTTATAAATACTTAACATGCATGTATTTTTTCCCTAATGTGGAGAGTTTTTTTAAAAATAACAGTTTTAGGGGCAGCCAGTTAGCTCAGTTGGTTAAGAGCACAGGCTCACAATACCAAGGTTGCCCCCCACAAGTCTGATCCCCACATGGGCCGCTGAGCTGTGCCCTCCACAACTAGACTGAAGATAACTACTTGACTTGGAGCTGATGGGTCCTGGAAAAACACACTGTTCCCCAATAAAAATAAATAAAAATTAAAAAATATGTTTTTTTAGATATAATTCACTTTTTTAAAGTGTACAACTCAGTGGTTTTTAGTATATTCAGAGTTGTGCAACTTTCATCACTACCTAATTTTAGAACATTTTCGCTACCTCAAAAAACCCTCATACCCACTACCTTAATTTTAGAACATTTTCACTACCTCAAAAAAACCCTCATACCCACTACCTAATTTTAGAACATTTTCACTACCTCAAAAAAAACCCTCATACCCACTACCTAATTTTAGAACATTTTCACTACCTCAAAAAAAAAACTCACAGTGCCGGCCAAGTGGCTCAGGTGGTTAAGAGCGCAAGCTCTGAGCAACAGGGTCACCGGTTCGATTCCCACATGGGCCAGTGAGCTGCGTTCGAGCTGAGCTGCCACTGAGCTGCCACAGCTGGTCAGAGCACGTGCTCCTAAAAACAAGGTTTCCAGTTCGACTTCTGCATGGGATGGTGGGCTATGCCCACTCCCAACTAAGACTGAACATGGCACCTTGAGCTGAGCTGCCCTGAGCTGCCGACGGGCAGCTTGGACTTGGAGCTGAGCTAGCTGCGCCCTCCACAACTAAGATCGAAGGACAACAACTTGGCTGTTCCCCTTCCCCAATTCCCCAATAAAATCTTAAAATAAAAACGAAAAAACTCACACCCTTCAACCTCATCCCCTCATCCTCTGGCATCCACTAACCTATTTTCTATCTCTATGGTTTGCCTATTTTGGACATATCATATAGAAGAAATAATATGTTGACTGGCTTCTTTAACTTAACATAATGCTTTCAAGGTTTACCCATATTGTAGCATGGACATATACTTTTTAAACCCTTACTACAACTTTATAAGCTAGGCATATGTATGTCTGTTTTACTAATAAGGAAACCAAAAGGGTAAAGGCTATGTATGCCTAAGGTCTCACAAAGTTAGGGTAATATCCAAACCAAGGCCTCTGTCTCCATGGTTGGAACCTATTTCACCATGCCACATTGATTGTGAAATACCTCAGAGTTTGTCATATAATTTTTAAATTGAAAAGACAAAAACAATGCCTTGTAGTACACCAGAGCTAGCAGATCATCTTTTTTTCTCCCTGTCTTTATGCTCATCCAGATGCATTTGAGTCCACGGGCAGGGAAGCTGGTCTTCTATGCCCACTGGTTCCCATGACAACCCCACTACTTTGGACTTGTGAGCACAACTCAAACCCAGCAGAAGACTGTGGCAAACAGCACCACTGTGGGTTTTTTCATACAAGAGGGTTTTCTGTATCTCAAACCAGCACGTAGTGTAGAATGACGCTCAAATAAGAAAACAACAAACAATGAACAGAACCAGCCTTTAGTGCATCAGAGTCACTCACCAGGCAGCTGAAGTGTGAGCCCACTGGCACTAACTATGAGCCTAAGCCACAAACACATTCAGGACCTCCACATCCCGGTTCGGGATTCTGCCTGCTAAATGTGAATTACAAATCTAGCAGCCAGTATCTGTATCCTTAACTGCCCATTTACCTTCTTGCCGCCAATGTACCCTCCAGAAGCACCAAAGCTCTTGGTGAATGTTCCCATCATAACGTCCACATCCTCGGGGTCCAGGCCAAAGTAATCCACCACACCCCGGCCTGTAGGGCCCAGAGCCCCAATGCTGTGAGCTTCATCCAGATACAAGTAGGCCTTGTATTTCTTCTTAAGGGCAATCACTTCCGGAAGGCGGACAATAGATCCCTCCATGCTGGCAAAACAGAGTAAAAAATACACAAACTAAGACTTCTTAACTCTCAAAGTTGGGAGTTGGCCACTTTATTATCATTGGTTTTTAAAGTTTATTGCTTTTTAAAAATGCTCTCACAACTCTGCCTGTGGTTTTATACCGGCCAAGTTAGATGATGCCATGGCTAGGCAGATGTCTGGGAGAAAGGAGACTGGATCTTTTAAACAAGCACCAGAACACAACTGATCTTAATTCACCACAGAGGGACAAGCTCACAGCAGATTCTTCTACAGCTTGTTAATTATAGGCAACATTAGACCTTGCATCACATTGCATATGTAATTAAAATTACACAAAAGAATTAAAAAAAAAAACATTAGGGGATTTGGAGACCATGTATTAATAGCATAATGGAAAGAGTAAGAAGAGCCAGACAAAAAGGCTTCTCTTCTAGTGCTAACTCCGCTTCCAGGTACTGGAACTAGTCATACACACCGTCTCCTGAGTTTCCTAGGAGGTCTAGATTAGCGTTCCCTTCAGTTTAACAATTCACGGGCTTCACGGAGCCAAATCAGAAAGATGAGAAGACTAGAGCAGGATTACCTATATATTCCCTCCACAAGGATTAGAATCTTCTTCCAGGGCCTTCGTGTCCGAGGCTGACCATAAACAATGGCATCTTTCAATAGCTTCTCAAGGCTTTGCATATCTACAGCACACACAAAAGCATTTCAGCATAAAGGAACTTTCTCTTTCCTAACTTCATTCCAGAAATGCAAACATACATTTCTTATTCTGGAAGTGTGTCTCAGCTAGCAAAGGACATTAACACAATTAGAACTGGGCCAAAAAAGACAGTGCAAAATGAGTGAGCTACTGCTAGCTTGAATTGAAATGTCAACTAAAATGTAACAAATGTTCAAAACCAGAGAAACTCCACAAATGACTGTGGTACAGTTGAGTCACTTGATTAGCATGCTTATGAAATGACCAGTGTTTCATGTCAAATACCTTGCCATTCAGTTAGCTTTTTTCATACTTCTAAAATCAACTGTATCTTTAATCCTAGTGAGTTGTTTGGAAATGAATACATAAAGAAGACTGAGGCAAGAGTGTATGAATAAACTACTACAAATACGTATGTCTCCTAAAAAGCAAATATGGGGGGAAAACTTTAAAGTCCATGCCCATTTCCTTTCACCTAGGATATACTCAATAAAGGCTTGTTAAATAGCTTTATCTTGGTAGTGGGTTAAACATACACCATTCTGGGCATGGATGAATCTCAGTTTAAGCAAGGTTGGCAATCAGCTGAGAATGCTCCATGTTTTACTTGATCTGCTGCCTGTACACAACCCAGTTTTTGTGGCTCTGCTGGTCCTTAAGGTGATTAATAGGCCTAGGAAACAACTTGGTTGGTAGTACCATTAATGAGGATCAGAATTTTCCCGTTAAAGATAAATGCTTTGAAGACCACTGTTGCCACCACTCTAGACTTCATACTTGAAAGTTTTGCCTTGAAATACAGCCCTTAAGAACCGCCCCCCCAAATCTATGCAACAGTAAATCTGGGGTGTATTTAACAGGAGTGGGAGACACCCCATCATAAAATCTAATTTTATAGTCTTTATGGCTCATCACTGAAGGAGGGGTTACAGGGTTGCATGAGTTCGCTCTTTTCATAAAAGGACTTTGGTAGAAGAGAGAAATAAGGTAATAAAAACACACATCACAAGACACAACAAATAAGATGGCCAAAGGTTGTGACTGTGTTTATACCTTCAGTTATTCCTAACAACACAATCGGTCTGCTACTTAACCAGAGGCAGGAGATGCTGCCCCAGAACTAAGCATGTCTGATCAGAAGCCTCAGTCCTGCTGCAGAGGGCAATGTGTGACAATCAGCAAGAGACAAGTAAAAATGTCCTCATTGTTTTAGTTTCCTGTTTACATACAGAAAGGAAAGGAAAAATAAATACCGACTCAAAATTTTAGGTGAAAGGAAATATCTATAGGAGAATGTTTAACCATATTATCAACTTAGGGAAAAAAAATCCAGTATCTCTTTCATATTGTGCTCCCCAAATCCCATGTAAAATAAAGACAAATAAAAAATATACCACAAAACTACGAGGAGAAAATAGGAGCGAATAGCCTTATTATCTTAGAATGGGGAAGGCATGAAGGCAAAATCCAAGTCATCAGACAATAAATGTGACAATATAAACATCTTAATAAGCCTGCACAGCAAGACACCAAAAACAAGTGAAAAATAAATATTGCAACAAAAAGAAAGGATACTATAAAGGGCTCTTGCAATCAGTAAAAAAGAGATAGTTTGAAAATGGCCAACTTATAAAGAAATACAAACAATGCTGTATAAGAAGTTGCTCGACACCTAATAATCAAAGAAATAAAAATTAACATGTTACTGACTTATTAGAGTAGGAAAGATTTAAAATGATTCATAATGGCCTATGTTGGCTTGTGAGTCACAGTCATGTTGTTGAGTAAAAATTTGCACAATACCTGGAGGCAATTTGGAAAAGTACAAAAATGTGTGTGCCCTTTTGACCAGGCATTCTAAGACTGTTTGGAATTTATTCTGAGGCAATAAAACCATGAGCAAAAATGTGGGTGTAGGTAGCACTGTTCCTAGTAGAATAACTCAGAAGTAACTTTGATGTCCAAACTGAGAGATGGACTACATAAGGGCACCTCCAGACCTACCGTCACTCTGGCATCACAGAAGAGTCACATGTATTGCCAAACAAAGTTCACAATGTGTTGTAAGAAAAGAGGTTACACAATGGTGTTTAATAAATCCCATTCACATCAAACAAAATATTGTTTGCACCATTCTCATTGTACAACATTTTAGACAAGACAATGAGAAAAGAAAAAAAATTTTTACCACCCATAAACCTTCCATCCAGGGGCACAGACCTAACATTGGGGTATTTATGCTTGCAGACTTTTTTCTGTACATGTACATATTTTGGTAAAAGATGACTTTATAGATAGTTTGGTAATCTTTCCTCCCTACATGGGACTGTTTTAACTATAAAAGTTATGCCTTTTTTACTGTAAACAATTATGTTAATTATACATAAAGATATTTATTTCCATTTAAGGAGATAGTTTTGGCTTAGTGCCTGCCACCTTTCTCTGTGCTTTTATAGCATCTGTTCACATGTGTACTTCCGTATCTGTCCGTTGTATTCTAACTACTGATTTGTCTATCGTGTTAGAGATCCTTGCAATCAGGGAACCTGCTTTGTTCATCTCAATACCCCCAGTGTTATGGCAAGATACCCCACAGGCATGTAGTAAATGCATACTGAACAAATGACATGTGCACAAGGAAGATGAAAAAGTTGAAAGTCAAATAAAAGGAGAATGTCTTATTTGTACCAAAAGGCTTCCTTCAGTCTCTATTTTTATCACAATGAGGAAGAGAATAACTTTTAAAAGACTGGACCAGAAGGATGTTTTAAATGCTATTTCAGCTACCTTTATATTTTCTAATATTAACGTGACTAAAGTCACCTCTACCACTAACCCAAAGACTTAATATTAAATAAGGCCAGCAGTGAATCCCACAACAAACTAACTCACTGTTGTGTTTGAAAACTCGAATGGTTGCTCCTGAGAGTCTGGCTCCCAGAACCAGGGAGGCATGGTTCAGTTCATCACTCAGAATCAGGCAGCCCTGCAAAACCACAAACACAGGAAGATAAGACACTGCGGGGAAGGGCTGAGTTACACAAATTACCAAATGCTAAAATCTTTAAGAAAATTACATCTTATTAAGGAAAGCGTGTATAACAGCAAAGCTATCAATTTCAAGAAGAAAAAAAAAGTATACATGATAATCTTTTCTTTGCAAAATTAACTTAGAAGTAGATGCAAAATTCTATTTTAATTTCTTTTTAATTTCTTCAGTCCTGAGATGGACATACATATTCAGCTATAGAGCAACAGGCTTTCATTTATACCTAAAATCTGATATATCAGATAGTCTTCATAGGGTTTCAATTTTGTTGGTGTGATGGAATTCCATGAGTTTTGGTATGATGTACTATTTTATCTGTGGAAAAAGTGTTTGGGGGTTAAGGCAGCTGAGGGAGTAATGTCTGTGGAAACAGTGCATTCTCCTATCCACATCCAGAGTTCAATGGGGAATCCACGTATTAATCTTTTCTGAAAGTGACATGGAGTGTAGGCTTCAGTTTTGCCCTTAAAAAATCCCTGAACAAGCTTTGCTTTAACAGATAAACATGGGTTTCTACTAAGGCAACAAGAAAAGTCTGAAGCTCTCAGGAGTTTTAGTTCTTCCTCAGTTCTGATTCTTCCACATCTCATGAAGGCTCCAAACTATAAGATCTGCACACAGAAACATGTTTTTCTCTGTCAACTATGGTCTCAAACTATCCGATCAGATAGAAAAAGATGCAGAAATTACTAGCAAGTTCCCATGAGAATAAAAGAGAGATATACAGACTTACATATATATGTCTATTTATTACAGAATATTCCTGAAGGGCTACTTAAGAAACTTGTAATGACAGATGTCTGTCTGAAATTTTTACTGTGTGTAAAAGTTATTAAGATAAAAAAACTTCCCAATTAAAAATGTGCAGGTTAAAAATGAAGAGAAGTAGAGTTGGAGGTACCAATATGGACTGATGGTTTTTAAAATTTATATACATACATGTATACACATGCACACAGACATGTGTACACGAGTTAGGATACATTCACATATTTTTCTAGCTCTATTCATTGAAGAGCGAGAAGCAATGACACCCCATTCTCAATAAACACACCAAACCTTGGTTTCTAAATACCATTCTCCAATAAAAGGAACCAGGGCTCAATGGAGAACTGGTTGACCCCAAGGCCAAGATAGGTTTTAAAAAAAAAGTGCCTGGAGCACCTTGTTATGCAACAAAGTAAGAAAAATGCTTTTGGGTGGGTAGGGGGAGAAGATGGCGCATTCAAAGGGCACAGGAATGATTTCCCAATGGTCAATACTAGAACAACTTGAGCAACAAAATAAAAAGCAATCATATTGGACCCAAATAATAAAATATTCATGGATCTACACTTATACAACTAAATGCAATGAGGATACCTGACTGGATACTGGAACAGAAAAATGGTATCAGTGGGAAAACTGGTGAAATGAAATAAGTTCTGTACTTTGGTTAACAGTATTGTACCAAGGTTAGTTTCTTAGATTTGATATATGTTCCACTGTTACATAGGATAGTAACACAAAGGGAGGCTGAATGAAGGGTATACAGGAACTCTCTTGCAACTCTTCTGTAAGTCTAAATTTAACTTTGGAGGGGCGGGTGGGTTAAGGTTAAAATCGTAAAAACTGAGAGAAACTGGATAAAAATGAAGAGAGGCTGGATTTCTCTTTACATCTACACATCCTTTACTTAACCGCTCTTGGTGTTCCATTATACCTTAAAAGGATCCCCTCCTTTCCCTCTACACAACTTTATTTTCTTCTTTTCCAGTTAATTTTTTTCTTGGCAAATCTGTAATCTAATTGTGTTCTTTTTGTTTATCATGCCCTTTTTAGACAGGTTTATTCACCATTTCTATGTATCATCAATCTGTTTTTTCTTCTAACCTACCATGAGGCTCTATTATATACTTGGTTCAGAAATAAAAATCAAATATCAGCAGTTAACATCTAAGTGCTTAATATGTTCCAGGCATTTTGTTAAGGGTTTTAAACATATTATTACTTTTAATCCTCACAACAAATCTGTGAGGTAGGTACTATTATTATCCCCACTTTACATATGTGGAAACTTCCGTTCAGAGGAGTTACAAGTCATAGGCATGTATTATAAGTGACTCAATACAAAGTTTCTGCTTCCAGAACACACGCTCTTAGTCAATACACTCTCCCCTGCCTTTCAGCTGAATAATCAACCACCTCACATAAAAGTCTTATATCAGATTCAAAGAAATAGTAAAACTGGATTAGCTGCTGCCTTTAATGGATTAAATAATATTTAATAACATTTCAACTACATTTGATTTGGAAGATAATTAAGGTAGTATCTTCCATGTCTGTATATAAGAAATCTAATTCTAGATAGTGATTGTTGGACTTTGTGAGATAGAAAGGGAAGCCAAATGAAATCATTTAACCCTCTCGTGTGAAAAATTCTGAGAAATTCCAAATAAGCATCTCAAGTGTATAATGCCAAAATGCAGGACAACAATGTATTAAATCAATGTGAAGTCAAAGAACCATACATTTATGTCTTTCAAGGAATTTGTCCATTGTATCTAAGTTGTTGAAGTTAGTGGCATAAAGTTGTTTTTTATACCTTCCTTATTATCTTTTTATAAGATGTATAGTGATGTACCCCTCTCTCATTCTTCCTACTGGTAATTTGTGTCTTCTCTTTTTATCGGGACCAGTCTGGCCAGAGATTTAGCAATTTTATTTATTTTCTCAAAGAATCAGCTGTGGATTCACTGACTTCTCCTGTTATATATTTTCTAATTCACTGATTTCTGCATTTACCTTCATTGTACCTTTTTCTGGAATTTTTGGCTTAATTTGCTCTTCATTTTCTCATTTCGTAAGGTGAAAGTTTAGATGGCTGAGTCAAACTCTTCTTTTTTCCTAATATAAGCATTTAAAGGTATATATTTCCATCTGAGCATTGCTTCATCTTCATCCCACAAATTATGATGTTACATTTCCAGTTAGTTCAAATACATTCTATTTTGCCTTTCTTCTTTGACCCATGGGTTATTTAATAGTGTACTGCTTAATTTTCAAATACTGGAGGATTTTCCAGATATCCTGGTGTTACGGATTTCTAATTTAATTCCACTATGGTCAGAAAACACATTTTGAATAATTTCAATTCTTTTAAATTTGTTAAGGCTTTTTTAATGGCCCAGAAAATGGTCTATCTCGGTAAGTGTTTCACTGTCGGGTGAAGTGTTTCATAAATGTCAATTAGGTCAAGCTGGTTGACTGTTTTTCAAGTGTTCTATATCCTCACTGATTTTTGTTCTAGCTCTTCTATCAATTATTGAGAGAGGGCAATTAAGATTGCTATAACACTTCTGTATTTGTCTGTTTCTCCTTTCAGTCTCATTAATTTTTGCTTCACATACTTTGAAGCGCTGTTATTAGGTGTCTATATTAAAACTGTATGTCCTCTTAATAAATAGCCTTCTTTATTATTATGCAATGTTCCTCTTTATCCCCCTAAATATTCCTTGCTCTGAAATCCTTGTTTATGTTAATATGTAGTCACTCCAACCTTCTTTTGATTATCGTTTGCATGCAATATCTTTTTTCCTTCTTTTACTTTTAACTTACCTGTGCCTTTAAACATAAAGTAGGTTTCTGGTGGAAACCTACTTAATATTATCTAACCTGACAGTCTTCTACTTGGAATGTATAAACCATTTACATTTAATGTGGTAGCAATATAATTGGATTTAAATGTCCTCTCTTGCTATTTGGTTTCTATTTGCCTCATCTGTTCCTTGGGAACCTACAATTATATCACTGTAAAGGGCGTTAGAGCTAACCTAATCCAAGTACTTCATTTACAAAGGAAAATTTAAGCCTCAGAAAGGTTGTGACATTGTAACACAGCTAAAGTTAAATCTGACCATATAATCAACCAAACAAAAACTCAAGTCTTCTGACTCATGAATCCACTGATTTTGTCAATATGCCATTCATAGATATCAATGTTAAAATGTGAGTAACCTTGAGGGACCTTTCAACCTAACAGTGCCAATCTGCTGAAATGTGATTTACAACATCTCTATCTCTTTTCTTTTCTACTACCCCCTCACAAACTCTACCCATAGAAAATAAAATACAGACACAATGTGTGTTTGTGTATTTATTATTACTTTTAACCTTTTTTTTTCCCCCCTTAGCTGAGCCTTCCTGCCACCTGTTGGCAGCTCAGCGGCAGCTCAGCTCGGGCCGGGACTCGAACTGCTGTTGCTCAGAGCTCACACTCTTGAGTGAGCTCTTAACCAACTGAGCCACTCGGCCGGCCCACTTTTAATCTATATTAACAGACACACACACACAAACACACATATTCTGCCCATATCTCTCTGAGCAATCTGAATTACAGTGAGAACAAGAATGTATTTTCATATTTTTCTACTTAGGAAAAACCACCTGTTGAATAAGTTTCCAAATTAAAGACTCTTTCTTCCATAATTTTAGCCTTTTATGAGGTTTTATTAGAATTCCCTTCGAAACGGTATGAAACGAAGAAGGCAAGAGTCATCTAATGGAAACGGAAAGGATCAAGAAAGCTTCAACCGATGTTAAGTCTCCATGGAATATACTTATCCAAAAATTTGTGACAGAAACATCTTTGGGTAAACTGTTTGGCCTAAGGTTTATAACAGCTTCTGGCTTGCTCTGAATGCTTTATAAATCACAGTAATTTTCATTAATGACAGACTAAGTCTTACTTTGCTAACAAGAGCAGGAATGTTCATCGAATTTGTTGCAAATCCCATGCCATAGGCCATAGCAGCTTCAACTCCCAAGAAAGTTGCCACAAGCTTCTCTAGTTCTTCATGCTTGTCCAGGTTTCCTGTGCGAGAAAGTTAATGAAGTCAATACCACCAAATCCCAAATTTAAGAATCCCTCATTACTTTATAAAAAGAAATCATAGTCTACATGTTAAATCCTCTTCAGGCTAAGGTAATGTTCACAAAGAACACAATAGTTGAATAAATTTAGACTCAGCACCTGTGGTGAAATTTCTGTAAGAGGGTTACCAACAAGATCTCCCATTCCTGTTCACGCATAGGAGTTCCAGGTTTCGGCCTTAACAAGCCTGGCAACACCCGCCTTTATACTTTGGAAGTCAGCTGCCATGTAAAAGTATCTATTGTAATTAGCCTGTTGTAAAGATAGACCATGTGGGACAGAGAGGGGCTCTGGAGAATAAAAGACTAAGGGAGGTGGGGGTTCAGACCTCAGCTGATCCCACTGCCCAGTGAGGAGCAGACACGTGAGTGAAGCTATCTTGGATATTCCCTCCTCAGTCATAATGCCCCACATGGAGCTGAGATCAACAAGAAGCCCTTCCCAAATTGCAGAATCACAAGCAAATAAATGTATGTTTCTGTTTTATTTTTTTATTTTATTTTATTTTTTATTTTTTATTTTTTTTAGCTGAGCCATCCTGCCACCTGTTGGCAGCTCAGCGGCTGCTCAGCTCGGGCTGACTTGAACCGCTGTTGCTCAGAGCTCAAACTCTTGAGCGAGCTCTTAACCAACTGAGCCACTCAGCCGGCCCCTTGTATGTTTCTGTTTTAAATCACTAAGTTTTGGGATGGTTTGTTATGCAGCAAATGACAGGTTAAATAGCACCCTCCCTCACTCTGATCTGACTGGTAAGCTTGCATTGTGATTTTACATCAGTACTCAAATCCATAAGGGTCGAACAACACTGATCAGTGATATTGGCTACATGCAAAGGGAAAAGATGCTGAGAAAGAAGACTGTTGAACTTGGATGCCATGTGTCCTTAAAGCTTAATCAAATCATTTAACTTCTCTGGGCCTCAGTTTCTTATCTGTTAAATGCCAATAGTAGTATTTGCTGTCTACCTCATGACATTCTGTGAGGGTCAAAAGAGATAATGTGTTCAAGCACTTTATAAAATATAAAGTGCCATAAAGGTGTAAGTATGATTACTGTATGTTGTCAATGCTCCTTTAACCACATCAATGGGGACGCTGAGTGAGAACAATCGAGCTGTATTTGCCAATCTCTAGACCCTTGAGAAATAACAAGGAATTGTTGCTTTAATCCACCAAGTTTTGGTGTGATTCATAGTAATAAATATCCAGAAAGATGCCTTATAACTTCTATGGTTATCAGTTCTCTAGAACAAAATGGAAGAATTTGGAATTTTCCTTTGAACTAAAATAAATCTTTCTCTAAATCTGTTAACCTTTACATTTTATAGACTTATATTCATAATGAGAATTAGCATTATTGAATATTTACCATGTTATAAGCACTTCACATGAATTGGCTTATTTAATTCTTGAAACAGCCCTTGAAAAGGTAGGAATTATTATTATTATTAGCCCCAAATTACAAGTATGGAAACAGACTAACCCTCATTTGCCCATAGTCTCAGTACTGATAAATGGCACTCTTGACCACTATCATTTAAAAAAGTCATTAAAATTATAAATGAATAAATACTTATGGAACTTTTTAGATATATTCTGTATGTATAACATAATGGAAAAGATACTGGGTTGTCAAAAAAGTCATGATGCATTTTTGCAACGAAAAACATAGAAAAAAATATGTCATGACTTTTTCGACAACCAATAAATATGTTTCAAAATGTATTGAAAGCGTTAAAATCATCCATCACTTCAAAAAAATAAAGAATTCTTTACTTGATCTAAACTAAATGGCAAAGTATGTATTTGGACACTTAATATCCTGGTTCTCTAATAGTATTATTCCCTCCTGAGCAAAAGAAGTTAAGAACATCAGCTAGCCAAACATAGCCTACACTCACCCATTTCCTGCCGAGTGCTGCACACACCAACTCCATATTTCTCGAGGACTCTGGCAGCTGCTTCCTGACATGATCCAGTATTCCGTGCAAATCCAAGATAGTTGTAGGAACCCATATTTATAACATCTTTAATTGTATTCCCTGTGTACCTGTTTTCCAAAAGCATAAAAGGTCATGAAACTCATGAGCAAGTCAGATACGTACATGTGATAATACACGTACTGGTAAATACAAAAGGAAGCACCATATATAGGAGGTAGAGAGAATATGGCCCAAATGAAAAGCAGCTCAAACTCACTACCAATAAGGGAAATGGGAGTCAAAACAAAATACCAATTTTCACTTATCAATAAAGACAAAGATTGGGCTGGCTGAGTGGCACGTTGGCTAAGAGTTGGCTTGGAATGCCAGCTCTGAGCAGCAGGGCCCCGGTTCGGGTCCCACATGAGGGCCAGTGACGCTGCGCCCTCTACAGCTAAGATGGTGAACAACAGCTCGACCTAGAGCTGGGCAGCCGTGAGTCACCAGCAACGGCGTAGGCTGCAGCCCCTGCTGCAGTGGGCTGCCATAAGCTACTGTGAATGGCTGGCAGCCGGCGTGAGCTGGCGTGAGGTGCCGCGAGCGGCAGTCCAATGGCCAGCGAGCAACTGCCTCACCCGGGAAGAGAGTAATGACAATACCAACATGGGCCAGTGAAGCGACATCCTCCACAACTAGACTGAAGAACAAAAGGACTTGTCTGTTCCCCTTCCCCAATTCCCCAATAAAATCTTTAAAAATAATAGTAATAATAATGACAAAGATTTAAAAACTGACCATATCTAGTATTGGCTAGGACAGTCTCATACAGTATAGATAAGAATAACAGTCAGCACTGTGTTTTGGGAAGACAGTTTGGCAGTACTTATCCATTAAAAGATACACACACTCAGACTCAGCAATGCCCACACGCATTTGAGGGGCTATATGTGTAAGGATCCTTTAAGAATCACCACAATAGGTCATGTCCCTTCGCTAGGCACACAAACCAGTGGCATTCCACATAGTGGAAGCTCAGGCAGCTAGGGCCACCTAGTAAAAATGACATGGTTCAGAGACCCCACCAACCTACGAAAGACATAAAACGTGGACAAGAGGGCCGGCCGAGTGGTTCAGTTGGTTAAGAGCTCGCTCAAGAGTGTGAGCTCTAAGCAACAGGGTCGCTGGTTCAATTCCCAGCCCGAGCTGAGCTGCCAACAGTTGGCAGAATGGCTCAGCAAAAAAAAACAAAAAACCTGGACAAGAAATAAACTACTGATCTTTTAACTCTGAGATTTGAGGGTACTTAAAACAGGGTGATGCAGCCCAACCTGTATACACTATGTAGACCTATGCTATAGGATACTAACGAGCCACTACAATATATACAAATAATGAGCTTGTGTGAATATACACAGGAAGGGTGTTACCAATATGTTAGCAAGTAAAAAAGCAAGATGTAATACGATTTCTATAGCATGACTCCATTTTTGTAAATAAAAAGCTACCTGGGTGTAACCTCAGTATCTATATTACATACATACCGCACAGAAAAACACTTGGAAGAATAATATTCAACAAACTGATAACAATGGTTACCTCTGGGAAGTGAGCATTTGTGGGAGTGGATTTGCAGAGGGATAGTAACAGTTAGCTGTCATGCGGGACTTGCAGTTTATCTGTATTTTTTATCTTTTTTTTTTTCTTTTTCTTTTTTTTTTTTAAAGATTTTTATTGGGGAATTGCGGGGAGGGGAACAGTGCTGGGGAATTGGGGGAAGGGGAACAGACAAGTTGCTGTCGTTTTGTTCTTCAATCTAGTTGTGGAGGTCGTTGCTTCACTGGCCCAAGCTGGCACCATCATTGTGCTCTTCTCTGGCGAGGCAGATCAGTCGCATCAGTCGCCGGCTTCTGGACGGCCGCTCACTGCGGCTGCTGGCCGCTCACGCTGGCTGCTGGCTACACGCGGTAGCCCATGGCAACCCACTGCCACAGGGACTGCAGCCTACGCCGCCGCCGGCGACTCATGGCAGCCCAGCTCCAGGTTGAGCTGTTGTTCAGCATCTTAGCTGTGGAGGGCAGTGTCACTGGCCCTCCTATGTGGGATCCGAACCGGGGCCCTCTGGCATCCCAAGCGAGTTCTTAACCATCGCGCCACTCGGCCGGCCCTTTATCTTTTTTTTATAATGGCAATGCAATCATGTAATACTTGAGCAATCTAAACAAAGAATAAAGTTTTATGACTATAAAAGTTTTATAAACTATTCAATCCATTTAAGTAAAAACACTCCATGTATCCTTGAATCATTTGAGAAATCAAAATATCCAGAAATAAATTCAGATGCTTGATTCTGGTAAGTAGCATAATAGAAAGGACAGTTTTTCTTCCTTCCTTCCTTTTTTTTTTTTAGGACAAATTTTGTTTTCAACTATAACCAAACACAGTATCAAAGTAACAGAAAAATCCCAGTAACAATGAACAATAGGCAAGGAAACTAATCATGCTACACAGTACTTTCAGCTTCTATTGCTGCTTTGACAGAATACTGTCAAATTTGTAATAGACTATTTTCTGAAGTGAAGAAATTCTTTTTTTATTATTAAGAAATAGTTTCCCAAACGAGACTCACTTGAACGACCAGTTGTAATCATGAGACTGTCTCTCCATGATGTCCACCCTGGCTCCAGGCACACTACAGATGGGTCGATTCCAGTTGTCTCTAATCCTCATATACAGGTTCCTTGTATAGAAGTTTTCGAAATCCTGATACAATGACACAAAGTCCTGCCAACAAATGGGGAAATACCATAAATTTAACTGAGTTACTTTTAAAAACTTTACAACTTCCCTTTTCATATTGCAAGAGCACTTGAGAAAAAGAGGTCAATTACAATGAATTAACTGGTGTAGAAAATATTTTGAAAGATATCAATTCTATTTATTTTAAAACAACTCTTAATCAGGTAAAAGTCACGTAGCTTTGATGGCTGCTTATAAGAAATGGTTGCAAATATAATAACTATCTACTGCATAAACATAGAGCCAAAAAATTAAACTAATAAAGTAGGCCTCATAGAAATAAAAAACTTAGTTGAACAATTCTGTCATGAAATGGTTTTCCTTCCTAATAAACCCACAAAGACTGCTCTTCCGCTCCCCCGATAAAATACTGATTGGGGAAAGGCCATAAAAATCCCTATAATTCCAGTTTCAAACAAACAAAAAAACAATTCCAAATTTAAGATTCCATTCTCTGCATATTTTAAAGTATCAAAATGAAACAAATTCAAAGAAAAATGATAAACAAGAAACACTAAGATGTAGGTTATAGAAAGACACCTAGGTAATGGGGTAAACCAACCAACCAAACAAGAAACACTTGTACTATATACAGTTTTCCTATAGTCGGCAAACCACTGAGCTTCTAGCTCTCAGATCCCGGCTTGGTGCCTTATCTAAACGAATCCGCTAAATGAGCTAATCAAAGACATTCAAAGGTTTAAGCCTTATTCTATTAAAGATTTTCATTGCTAAAGAAGACTCTACATAAAACTTTAAAATTAACAAACTTCTATGACATTGGACTCTGAAGTGCCCACTAAATAAGCCTCATAGTAGATAAAACTTCTTTACAAAAAGCTGAGCAGAGTCAGAAAGTACTCTTAGGAATTTGCAGTACCTGATACCATCTCTTACATTTCTTTATGAGAAAACAGCCATATATAATGTGTCTATAACAAATGGAAATTTATTACTTAGGTAATGTGTCCCTTTTGATAGTATTCTCTTTCAACAAGAATACTGGATGAGTGAAAACTGAAACAGACATCCAAATTCTAACTAAGGCCTTTCCTTTGACTCTTATGCACCATGCACGTATTTTCCAACATCCCAATCCTTAGTACTGTTTCAATAGGGTAAACAGTACTAACTCTTCCCAGTCTCTTATCTTTATAACCATTCTAAACACTGCACATTAATTTTAAATGTTTTAACTCAAATACTTCAAAGAAATACTCCACCATAGACAAATTTTTATTAGCAACAAAGAGCAATATTTTTTGTTTTTACAATATAAACATCAGAAAAAAACTTAACAGTTTGGTCCTATTTAACAGAAAGGTTATCAAACCCCAAGACAGGAAAAAAGGCTAGAATGAGGCAGAGCTTTGGTAACCAGTGACAAAGCTGTCTGTGGTTAGAGGAAAGGGATGGGTTCCAATCTCCTAAACAGACACTGCCAAGGTCAGGGAGCTCCACCTCTCCTTATCCTTACAATGACAGGACAATTAAGTCCAATGTTAAGAGACCAAAAGCAGGTGGGACAGAATAGAAGAGGCTTCCTTTACCCTGAGCTAAATTCCAGGATCATGGCTTTAACTGCAATTAGAAGTTTGGTAGAGAGATCTGAAAGGCAGCTAACCAGACTCCCTGCAGTCTAAGCAATGAAGTAAGAAAGTAGACAAGAGAGAATCACTATTTGGGGTTCCAGTTCTAGGCAACAGGAATGCTTGTGTCCAAAAATACCTCATACACTTTATTCTAGGTCTAGGGTTAAACTGAAGGACTTGTCTTTTCCTTCATTCATTCAAGCATCTTTTACTGAAAACTCAATCAATACACACTGGATTCTTTGCTAGACTCAGGATACATTAAACAACAGGATACATTAAAGAACAAGACAGTTTTCTCTGCCCAGCAATGACACCCCCACTATTCCTACCCTCAGCCCCGCATCCCACTCCCATCTTCACCCCCTCCTTCTTCTTCCTCAGTTTAGTCACTGTGAAATGGCTTTAGTCAGGGCCAACCTATTCCTCATTTGCTCAGTCATTGAACAAACATTTACTGAGCAGTACTTCCCAGGCACTAGGCTAAAAATGAGCACTGTAGATAAAAATGAGTAAGACAACCTCCACACTCCCAGGATCTGTTAGTGTAGTGGAGAGCCACACAAAGTTACAATGCAATGCAACACATACTGTAAAGAGATGCTTGCCCAGGGAGTGCCTACCTGGTAGGTGAGTGGCAATAACAGAGTCAAGTGCAAGCCTTAAGGACACACTCTTCATGGACATTTTTCCTGAAGTTCTTCACAAACCCCATTACAGTAGCACAACATGAGGTAAGTAGAGACAAATAATACCTAGTTGAGACTACATTCTGGACCGCTGGGCTTGAAGTGCTCACCCGTTAAGTGACTTCTAGCCTCAAAGACAAAAATTCAAATTCTCAGATTTGTTAATTAGGGATCAGTAAAGATCTTACCAAAAGTAATGTGCGGTCATCTCAATAATTAGCCAATAAATATCCTTTATTTATGTTTAAGCCCATTGGAAGTGAGTCTTCCAAAAAACATCCTATACTGTTTAAAATAAATAGGTACCATGTCATCTAGTGCCTGTGCAGCCCTTAGGATCACAGGGGGAAAGGCTGGGTGCTACCATTCTCAGAAGCTGACCTTGGAACAACTGTACATGTTTGTTAGGAACAATTCTGGCCAACACAGATGTCCAAATACTTTTATATGATAATAAAGATGATAAACAATCACACTGATATAGCAACAAGAGTTCCCAAGTGCTCTACATGTATTTTCTCTTAACTGCACTTGTACCCTCTTACAGAATCTATCACTCCTATTTTCAGGAAGGCAAAATGGCTTTCCCAGTTAGGGAAGCAGTCAGAAGCAGAGCCAGGAACTGATCCTGGTCTTTTAATGCCCAAGTCTGTGCTCCTAACCCCAATGCCATTCTGTGCTCCTCTCATGCTGTACTGCTGCTACATCAACCTGAAATACTCTCTATAGCGCGCGCGCACGCGCACGCGCACGCGCACACACACACACACACAC
>NW_017731399.1:171014-175776 GCF_001890085.2 Hipposideros armiger | reverse complement strand
CACCCCCACCCCCACCGAAGGCTAAAAGCTGTATTTGCAGACACCCTTATGACAGGGTTGTGGATATGGTGTAGATTCTACCAGTGAGAAGCACACACAGATGTGGAAGGCCGAGGCCACTGTTCTGCACGAGTGTAGGAAACAAGCCCTACCGGAACCTGATGACGGCGCACCAGCGGGCTCCCTATCCCACTGCCTATACACCAGCTTTGTGGTTTGAGGAGTGGCTGTGATGGCAGCAACTGCAGTACTCAGGGCAGGACCAGTTTCCTGAACTGGGGTGGCTGCTTAGTCAGGGGAGGGAGGCCCGACCTTCACTGCTCCAGGCCCTCCACAATGTCCTCAATGCCTAACTCCCTGTTTGCCTGAACAACTTCAGTGATTTTGGTTCACGCCACTGAAACTTGACTGTTTCAAAAGCAAATTCCCTGTGATTATTTTGGGGAAATAAATATTTAATCAGTTATTATCTGTATTTAGTAGGTTAAAAGAATACAACTTGTTCAAGTCACAATTCAGTGAGACAGGTGAAACTAAGGCTCTCGCACAATTCCAAACTGGGCCTACTTCTAATTCCAACAAGAATTCTCAATGCCAGTTCTAATTTTATAAATTTTACTTATTTTAGAGTCCAGGGCACAAATCTCAATATACCAAAGGATAAACTTTCTCTCAGAAATGAGCATTTGAGGCACATGATCACTGCTTTCATGTCTGGATGAAAAGCTTGGAAAACATGCTCAGAAATGTTTCAGAGCCTTTTCAACAGCAAAATGATTTAAAGCTCCACCCTTGACCTAATGTGCATCGTGCAGGGGGTAAAAATGGAAAAATAAACTAACTCTAGCAGTTGGTATTAAGTCTTTAAAGAACAAATCAGAATCATGAAACAGCTTTGCTCATTCTCACCAAGGCAATCGGATATCCATAAAGCCAAAAAAAAAAAAAACCCCTTTGATCTAAACCTTTCATCTCATACAGAAATTAACTCAAAATTACTCAAAATCTTCAATGTAAAATGCACAACTACAAGGTCTTTAGAAAACCTTCATACATTGCTGGTCGGAATGTAAAATGGTGCAGCTGCAGTGGAAAACATTTTGGTGGTTTCTCAAAAAGGTAAACATGGAATTTCCATTAGGACCCAGTAATTCTATTTTTTAGGCATATACCCCCCAAAACGGAAAACCGATATTTAAACAAGTACACAAATGTTCATAGCAGCACTATTCACAATAGCCAAAAGGTGGTAAAAATCCAAATGTCCCTCAATGGATGAATGGATAAACACAACAGAGTAACGTTCAACAATAAAGAGGAACGAAGCACTGATACATACTACAAGGTGGACAAACTTCAAAGATGTTAAGGGAACGAAGCCAGACACAGAAAGTCACATACTGCATGATTCCATTTGTATGAAATTTCAAGAATACGAGGAGTTGAAACCATACAGACAGAAAACAGATTAGTGGTGGCCAAGGACCGGGGGAGGGGCTAATGGGGAGTGACAGCATTGGGGGCATGGGGCTCCTCTGGGGTGATGGCATGTTCTGGACCTAGACAGAAGAGACGGCTGCAGCACAAAGTAAAAGTAGTAAAGTCATTGAATTGTACGCTTTAAAATGGTTAATTTTATGTTATGTGAATTTTACCTCTATAAAAACAAGAGCAAATTGTAAGCCAAAAAAATTCTCTATTGGAAATTTCTTAGTGGAGTAAGAAATAATTCAATCTCAGGTTCAGTTTATCCATACCTTTCCACAGTTACCAGAAAAGAAAAAGGGTTCTATTATTTTCTGTGGTCTGCCCTCCTTCCATATTAGAGGAGGCTCCACACATACATTAAAATACTCTATTTCAACTACTGGCAACTAAGCTGGCAGTCCACAACATTAACTTGTAGTGCTGCTGAGGACACAGGTCTGTATCTCATGCAATGAGCATACTGGAAATGAGCAAAAGCATAAGTGGGCCTGGCATCCTGGCATCGACAATTCAATTTTAATTGTCTATTCCCTATCACTACAACACTAGGTACGTAACCAAAACTTGATTTCTTTATGAAAAACACCACCTTCATTCTCCAACAAAAAGTGTACCTCTAATGCCACTAACATGAGCAGAGGGAAAATGAGACATGAGAAAGTACAGGTTCTTAGAAAATACAACTTTGGGAAATGAAATGAGAATTATCCAATTCAACAACGGTTTGAAACAATGACATGTACAAATCCTCCAATCAATAAACCATCTTTCCCCACAAGAGAATTCAAGTAATAAAACTCTTATGTCAAATGTTTCAGCCAGTTTAAAAACACAAACACAAGAAAACAAAACAGAAAACTCTGCCCATCACAGTTCAGTGGAAACTAAGTAAGCCCCAGAGTAGGGTGGAGGAGTCAAAACTGCACATGCAGTTGACTTGCACAGTGAGGATCAGGCTAGCAAAGTCATGATTGCAAATCTAGTTTTCCAAATGTTTCAAGATAAACTCTTCTATTGTACAAAAGGAGTATGGCTCCTACGACAAAGAAGCTCTCCCTGAAAAGCTGAGTAATGGTAGCATTATTTTGGCAATATTTTTGCTAGCGAACAAAATAACCTATAAGATATATAGAGAAATGGCTGAAACATGACAAAATTGTTTCAAAACTTAAACTAAGATTATTTTAAAATCCCAAATAACTCCCAGCTGAAGAAGTGTTGAAAACAGAGCCATCCTATGGTTAAAAAGCATTATACAGCTAGGAGTATTTATTTTATAAACCAACAATGCTGTCTTTACCTTTATTTAATGAAGAAAATCAGGTGAAATAACCCGTGAAAGGTTATTAGAGTTTAAAATCTTTGAATTAGAATTAATTAAGAGCTTTCCCTGCTGTTCATAAGTCATACTGTTTGTCCTGTCCTGCTTTTAATGCTATAAACAGGAAGCCACTTCCTTGCTGCTTCTTGCTATCCATGAAGGCATATAATGAGATTTCAAGATTAGAGATACTTGTTCTCCCTAGATCTAAAATGCAGTCATCTATGTGTTTGTATGTGCGTATGTATTCACTCGCACACACCTGACTACTCCAAAAGACTCAAAACTTTTCGTTATTATTATTACCACCACTCACAATACCATTCATATCTTAAACATTTACTGAATGCCAAATATGTGCCAAGCACTTTTCTAGGTACTGATTATTCAGTAATAAACAAAAAGATAACCGATACTAAATGAGAAAAATGTATAAAATAGAAGGTATGTTAGATGGTGAAAAATGTTAAAGGAAACAAACCAAACAAGGAAGGGGGGTGTAAAATTCTGGAGTCAGGCTAAAATTTTGCTCGGGTGACCAAGGTAGTCAAGGAGGAAAAGGAAGTGGGAGAACCATCCTCGATGCTATCTGGAGGAAGAGCTTTCCTGGCAGTGAGGCAGGAGTGAGCTTGGTGTGTCCAGGAACTGCAGAGGCCACTGTGGCTGGAGCAGATGAGTGAGGGGCTAAGCAGAAGGAGATGATGTGTGGGTGATAATGGAAGTTAGTAAGAAGTGGTTGATACAGTATGGATTTGCTGATGGGCCACATATGGTGTGTGACACAAAAGAAGAATTATGGATAACTTCAATGTTTTTTGCCTAATCAAGTGGCAGAAGAGAACTGCCATTCCTGGAAATGGAGAAGATGGCTAGCTGGTTGGGAGGGGATCTCAGGTCAATTACACACATGGAAAGTTTGAGATGTTAAGTGGGTAGCTAGATGTACAGATCTAGAGTACAATGAGGTAGTCAATGCCAGATAAAAATGTGGACGTTATCAGCATACAGAAGGTACTGAAAGCCATGACAATGGATGAAACCACCAAGGGAGTGAGTACAGATGCTGCACCCACACCAACACTTAGAAGTTGGGCAGATGAGGAGTCAGCAAGAAAGAATGAGAGAAAATAGCAAGAAAGGCAGACAAAAAACCAGGCAAGTATAAGGTCCTGGAAACCAAGTGAACAAAATGATCCAGGAGAGCTCAATGGTGTCAAATGCTGCAGGTAGGCCCAACGAGGTAAAAACCAGAAAGGACTATCTATAGGAGTTTGCAAAACAGGTGTCACAGGTGACCCTGAGAAAAACTATTTTAGTTGAAGTGGAGGGAGCACAATCCCAACTGGAGTGGGTTCAGTAAAGAGTGGGAAGCGAGACACTGGAAACAGCTATGTCAGGGGATTTTGCTCGAAAAGGAGGAAAACATGGAGTAGTAGTAGAGGAGAAAAAATGCTTTCTTTTTAAGATGGGAGAAATAAAATAATATGTCTGTGCTCCTGGGAATGATTCATAGACAAGGACAAACTGTTGCAAAGCTGACGCACCAGGATCCTAATAGTCAAAACTGGCTGTGTATTAAACAGAAACAGAGTGCTGGCCAGTCATCATGTGTTATCTCTAACAAGCTCTACCGCATGGCCAGGTCTAAGCACAGCAGATCACTTTTTTACATTTTTGGTTATTTACTACCATAGTTATCGTGGCATTTTCAAAACGCGTTAGTGAGAAACATAAATAAAACCAAAATATAGCTTAAAATCTAAGGAAACTGTTAGGTTTAAGGCTCCTAAACAAAACTTGTATAAAAGAATTTTCGTTCCAAAGAGTTCATGACCAGACCTGGGGCTGTCTCTCTCAAAGGGGGAGACCAGCACCTAAGTCTTGGTGGGTAAGGGTTTTATAGCTGAAGTTGGATACAGAAGTAAAAAAGCAGTTAGTGTGTAAAAAGGAAAA
>NW_017731399.1:157172-170869 GCF_001890085.2 Hipposideros armiger | reverse complement strand
TTTCAATATGTAAATAGAACTTGAGCTCCCATCAGTCGTAACTGCCACCAACTCAGTCTAGTGGGAAGATACTGGCCTGCAAGCAAATAGTTGCAGGTGGGGGGGTGCCCTAGCCTAGGGCCTGGGCCTGGTTCCCTTACAAAACTTCAACATGGTTTCTTAAACTGGGTCCTAAGAACTGTTGAGGGCTTATGAATAGTCTCAGGGACCCATGAATTCGATGATCATTTTTATTTTTTCATTTTAATAAGCATTTTAAAATCTGTTTACCAGTTTAACACCCCAATAGCATTCAATTTAAACTAGGAATGACTTAGGATATCAGACAAGACACAAGTTCTTTCAATGTCTACATTCTCAGTTAATAGTAAAAAGGCAGTTCCAAACTGCCAATGCAATGAAAAGCTGAATAAAGAAAGTGAAGCCTAAAGATTCACAAGACAAAAATGCCTTGCTAAAAAAAAAAAAGCCACACTGTTGCTCCAAACACAAAAGTCCAAGAGGTGACAGGCAAGCTTGCAAAGCTTGTGATGTCACTAGTGTAGAAAGGTAAGTGGTAATGTGCTACAATAATCTTTCAAAGGGTTCATTTTGGATATAGCTTCTTGCCAGTGAGAAATCCCTAGAGTAAATAAAAATAGATGACTGCTCTACACAATGGAGTATGATTCAGCAATAAAAACGGTGGAAGTGCTGAAATATACAACATGAATGAACCTCAAAAACAAGCCAAGTGAAAGAAGCCAGACACAAAAGATCACACATTGTATGTTTCCATTTATATGAACTATCTAGGACAGAAAGTAGATTAGTGGTTGCCTAGGGTGGGGAGGGAGAGGTGGAACAAATTGCCAATGGGTACAGGGTTTCTTTTTCAGATGATAAAAATTTTATAAAAATTAGATTATGGTCCTGGCTTTGCACACCTCTGTATAAACCACTGAATTGTAGATTTTAAACAGGTAACTTTTACAGTATGTATATTACATCTCAATAAAGCTTTTTTAAAAAAAATAGATGACCACTGGCCTGGGCTCCACACATACCACAAAACAATGGAAAGTAGTGCTCTTTTTAAACCCATAGAACTAAAAAAAACAAACCAGGGGCTGGCCGAGTGACTCAGTTGGTTAAGAGCTTGCTCAAGAGTGTGAGCTCTGAGCAACAGCAGTTCGAGTCCCGGCCTGAGCTGAGCTGCCGCTGAGCTGCCAACAGGTGGCAGGATGGCTCGGCTAAATAAATAAATAAGGCAAACCAATTGATAATCCCCAGCTTAATACATCAGGCAGCTATACTACATTAATAGTTTCCAAAGATGATGCTAAAATGACAATTACCAGAATATTCTTAATAAGCTACTTTTTAAGGAGACCAAAAATAAAATCCTTCCAAGAACTCTTAATATATTTTTATCAATTTTCTTCTTTTGTATTTTGAAAATTAAACATTATCAGGATGTTTAATTTTGTCCCATATAATATCCCTTCCCACTAGTCTATCCCTCTCATTTTGAATATTTGATCATGAACAAACTGCCGAGGAAAAATGTTAATTTAGAGTTTAGTGAGTGTGTGGTCAAACTATCTACCATAAGTCACTCCTTAAATTTCTAGGTATTTCTTATCTGAATATTAGAACATTTTCTTTCTTTCTTTTTTTTTTTTTTTTAAGATTTTTATTGGGGAATTGGGGGGATGGGAACAGTGCTGGGGAATTGGGGAAAGGGGAACAGACAAGTTGCTGTCGTTTTGTTCTTCAATCTAGTTGTGGAGGACGTTGCTTCACTGGCCCAAGTTGGCACCATCATTGCGCTCTTCTCTGGCGAGGCAGATCAGTCGCCGGCTTCTGGACGGCCGCTCACTGCGGCTGCTGGCCGCTCACGCTGGCTGCTGGCCACACACGGTAGCCCATGGCAATGCACTGCCACAGGGACTGCAGCCCACGCCGTCGCCGGCGACTCATGGCAGCCCAGCTCCAGGTTGAGCTGTTGTTCAGCATCTTAGCTGTGGAGGGCAGTGTCACTGGCCCTCATATGTGGGATCCGAACCGGGGCCCTCTGGCATCCCAAGCGAGTTCCTAACCATCGCGCCACTCGGCCGGCCCTAGAACATTTTCATTCATTCAAGCTTCTACTTTACCTATCACACACACATTTCTGGACTACAAGCTTCATCTCACAGAACAAAAAGAAATAAACCACAGAGTGGGAAAAACAACATCCTCATCCAAAACAGCACTATTAACAGAGGACAAAGCAGTAAAGAATTCCAAGAAGTTTATGCAATGCATATAAAATACAATGAACTCCTGCTAACTCATCTTTATTGGTAGAACCATGTGGTTTTCAGTTCTACCCAAAGCAACATATCAAGAAGAACTAGCATAAATAGTTAAAATGGGCTCTCCTTTGTAATGGAATGAGGAAGAAAATAAGGATGTAGTTATGAACACCACTCACTCAGTGAAACGAGGAAGTGGTAACACTATGTTTGCATTTTATGATCCCAAGCAAGCACTTTCTCTCACCTCTTGCCAGTGTAACAGTTTAAAGTTTGCCTATCCCCGACTACATCTAATCCAGTATCCGAAAAAAAATACATGATCTACATTAACACTGATTGATTCTTCCTTTCCCTTTAAAAGCTGAATTTTTATAAGAAAATGGCAGCATTTATCTGTTTTAACTGCTGATGTTACTGACTGTGAAAATCCTATTGAAAGAAATTTAAATCAATTAGTCTAGTCCTCTTCTGAACAAACTGTAGAGGCAAATGACCCCCTTTGTCCTGCATGTTTTGTCCTACTACTCCTTCAGGAAATTATTTCCCCGATTAACCCAATGCTTCTCAGTTTGTTATTGTTGTTGTTCTACATCTGCATACAATCCATGCATTACTTACCTGCAGAGCTTTGCAAAAGCCCCTAAATTTGAAGTGTTTGTTTCCTCCACAAAATTAGAAACTTAAGAATAAAATCTATGTGTTGCAATTCTGTCACTGAGTTAGTACACACAGATAGCCCCAATACTTAAAACAGTGCATTTACCCTGAAACATGACACAATTCCAAAGATACCGTATTCATTCACAAAGTAATTCAGATGTATCCCCTCTCCCTCCCTCCCTTCCTTCCTTCCTTGTCACACTTGACAGAGCACAGCTGTGCAAACTATGGTCATTCTCCTGCTCAGAAACTGCTGACTCCTTACTGCTTACCAAACTTCTTAGTTCTTTCAATACACCATTTCTACACACCCACATTCTGCGTTGTCCGGAAACACTCCTCAGGCCTTTGCCTACACTATCTCCTGAGCCAGGAATGCTCTCTACATCACAGTCAGCACTTCCCCTGACCCCTCACCTCTACATGTCAATTATTAGGTCTCTACAATGTACTGACACTAAGATAAAAATCTTCTAATTTCAATATGTAAATAGAACTTGAGCTCCCATCAGTCGTAACTGCCACCAACTCAGTCTAGTGGGAAGATACTGGCCTGCAAGCAAATAGTTGCAACACCTTACAACACAGTAAGTGTATAGCAAGTTCTAAGTTATAGTAAGTGAACCATACCTGAGGGATATATATATATATATATATATAAATCAACATACTGTGGATGCACGCTAGCCCAAAAGTCTGTTTGGGATATAGAGGGGTAGGAAAAAAGAGATTTAAGTAAATTTTTAGCTTATTCTGGTTTTCAATGATGAAAATTAGTTCGGTCAACTGGATCGACGTCTGAATGCAGGCTTTGCTTGTGTTAGGTATTCAAAAACACACCTTCTTAATGAAATTAACTTGTAGGCATTTCAGGACAATGAGTAGGACAGCCAACTTCTGCTGGTGCTGGGAAGGGTGCAGAATGGTTGAGATGAGGAGTGAAGAACGCTTGGGTCCTGAGTTCTCCCAGGGCCAGAGCCTTCAATCCGTATACTGGCTGGTTTTGCCTCGCTGCTGGTGAGGTCCTTTCCTCTCTCTGTTTCTGGATGCTCTCTTCCCCTTCCCTCCACGTGACTACAGTGCATTCCCAGTGTTGACTGGCTCCTCTCTCCGTGGTGACCTTGTTGCCACCACATCTGCCTCTCTCAACCAGTACCCCACAAAAGTGAGAGGTATGATGGACAAACGGAATCTAACTTCTGCTCTGTTGTAGGCGTTGACGGCCTAATATCTCAGCCTCTCTCAACCCCCTTACTATCATGCACCCTTTTTAACATTCTATTTTCACACTCCTTCCTGATCCTTTCCCTATGTCCCACTCCTATACTAGGAAGGGACCTTCTTTCCAAGTTTAATGCCTCACTCGCCTTCATCTCCCAAGCCCAGAGCCAGCCCTTCCTCCTCCTCCTTGATTCTGCCACCTCCTCATCTCCCCTCCAACCTACTCTGCCCCCTTCAGAGGTCAACCCCTCATGTGGGATATCTCGACTCCTTCTGTTGCCAAACACCATCCTCCCATAAGGATTCAGCTTCGTGACCCCTCTAAATTCCCAAACCAGCCACAATACCCCATTTCCCTCCCCCATCAAAAGGGACTCAAACCTATTATTGACAGACTCCTTGCCCAAGGCCTCCTAAGACCCACCCATTCTCCATACAATCCCCCCATCCTGCCAGTACAAAAGCCCAATAGAACATATAGGTTGGTCCAGGACCTCCCAGTCATCAACTCCGCGGTACTTCCCATTCACCCTGTAGTCCCCAACCCATACACGCTTCCATCTCTCATCCCTTCTACCACCACTCATTTCACAGTTATAGAGCCCAAGGATGCATTCTTTACCATCCCACTCCGACCCAGACTCTCAGGACCTTTTCACATTCACTTGAACGGACCCCGACACCCTACAATCCAGAGAGCTCACTTGGACGGTCCTCCCACAAGGTTTCCATGACAGCCTTCACTTCTTTGGCCAGGCACTTGCCTCAGATCTGGCCTCCCTCGATCTAGCCTCCAGTACAGTCCTACAATACATAGATGATCTACTTCTCTGTAGTCCCTCACACACCTTATCCCTCTGACACACAGCCTCCCTACTAAATTTCCAAGTCTCTAAAGCAGCGGTTCTCAACCTTCCTAATGCTGCGACCCCTTAATACAGTGCCTCATGTTGTGGTGACCCCCAACCATAAAATTATTTTCGCTTCTACTCTGTAACTGTAATTTTGCTACTGTTATGAATCGTAATGTAAGTATCTTTTTGTTTTCCGGTGGGTCTTATGCGACCCCTGTGAAAGGGTCATTCGACCCCCAAAGGGGTTGCAACCCACAGGTTGAGAACCGCTGCTCTACAGGATACCGGGTATCCCCACCAAGGCCCAGCTGTCCACACCCACTGTAACCTACTTAGGGACTCAACTCTCCCCCACCCAGAGAGCTATCACTGCAGATCAGACAGCTCTCATTAGGGACCTCACACCTCCTAACACAAAAAAAGAAATCCTCTCCTTCCTTAGACTGGCAGGGTTTCTCTGCATCTGGACCCCTAATTTTGGTCTCTTAGCTCACCCGCTCTACCAGGCTGCTACGGGTCCCCTTTCAGAGCCCTTAGACCCCGCTGTCAACATTGTCCCGGCCTTCAGAGCTCTTCAACAAGCTCTCCTCTCTGCCCCTGCCCTCTCCCTCCCAAACTTGTCTAAGCCTTTTCTCCTCTATGTAACTAAAAGACAAGGCATTGCCCTCGGAGTACTGGGACAAAACAAGGGGCCCACCTTTGGGCCCGTAGCCTACCTGTCAAAAGAGCTAGATGGCACAGTGAAAGGATGGCCCACCTGTCTGTGCGCCCTGGCGGCAGCTGCCCTCTTAGCACAGGAAAGTAGGAAACTAACCTTTGGACAAGACACAACTATCTACTGCCCACACAATCTACAGGACCTCCTTTCCTATAAAGCGATGAGCTACCTATCACCATCAAGAGTACAGCAGTTTTACACCATATTCATAGAAACACCCAACTTCAAGGTAGACAGAAGCCCTCCTCTCAATCCTGCGACCCTTCTCCCTGACCCCTCAAACTCCCTCATACATTCCTGTATAGAGATCGTAAAACATCTTAAACCCCATTTTCCTAACTGTAGCAGAACCCCTCCCAGACTCAGATCTCATCTGGTTCACCAACGAGAGCTCCACCACTCAGGATGGCACAAAAACAGCAAGGTATGCCATCGTCTCCCTTACAAACACGGTAGAGGCAAACCCCCTCCCCAGAGGGACAACCTCGAAGAAGGCGGAACTGATCGCTCTAACTCGAGCCCTGATTCTAGCCAAAGGAAAGAAGACCAATATCTACACTGATTCCAAATATGCTTACCATATCTTACACTCTCATGCAGCCATCTGGCAGGAGCGTGGGTTCCTATCCACAAAAGGGTCCCCCATCACAAACGGCCCTCTCATTCTCCATCTCCTCCAAGCGGCCCATCTTCCTGACAGGGCTGGAGTCACACATTGTAACGGACACCAAAGAGGAACAGGCCTCAGCTCAGTAGGTAACAACAAAGCAGATGAAGAGGCAAAATGAGCCTCTCCATTCCCAGCCCCAGCTAAAAAAAAAAAAGAATCTAACTTCTGATTCCCTGCTCTAATTTAGTACGTTCTCTGGGCTGGAGGGACAACCTGTCCATACTTCACATGCCAAGAACAAAAATGTTTGTTTTCCATAAAATCAGGCATTTTCAAATAAATAATTTCATTTCTTTATGAGAAAAAGTAATATATGTATATTGCACAAAACTCTACAGGCGCAGAGGCGTACAAAGAGGAAAATGAAGTGAAGCAGGTTCTTCTCCAAAGAGATAGCATGATCACCTCTGTTGTTTTCTACTATAACCAGAGTAGGACAGCCACATTTTGCTTTAGGGAGAGGAGTTTATCTGTAAACCAGACATGTATGTATAATGTGTCTATGAGAAAACACATCATGAGTTCTAAAGAACACAAATCTTGTCAGATGGCTCTAAACACAACTTAGGATACAGTATCGTGAACAGAAAGAACATGGGTTTTTTCACGTCACAGACCTGTGTCTGCACACCAGCTCTGAAACTAGGCATCTAAGTTAACATTACTTGTGAATTTTAACTTTCTTAGCTATAAAACAGGAACAAGTTCTTGCGGTGATTAAATTAAAAATATGTTAAATGCTTTAGTTTCTTCATGCCTTTAACCTCATTTTCAACATCCTTTGTGGAATGTTTTTATTTAACTGCATCTGGCATATTTTTATGTTAATATATACTGAAAAATCTAAAGAAAAAAATGAGATAAAATACCAAGATTTCTATAAAAGACTTCCATTTACACAATTAAAGATTGTCTAACAATTACCTTTTGTTCTTCTCTTTCTGTTGCATGATGACACTTTTCAATTCTCCAATGCCTTAAGAAATCTCGAAGATATCCAAAGAGGGTGAGTACACCATACCCCACATAAGTAAGCACAGCAACCAGCATTGGCGTTTCTTCAAAAGCTTCATTAAATGGTCTTTTATATAGTCCTCCATTTTGTGTAACATGATGGATCTAAAAGGGAGATTTAAAATGTTTATTTCAATCACAGTAAGAGATTTCTACTTAAAAATCTAAGTCCTCACAGATTTGTATAAATATATCTTCAGAATTCTCTAAGTAATAGTTTTTAAAAAACCCATTATGACCCAAGCAGGGCATAATTTTTTCAATAAAAATAAGTTATATATGCTTCAGATGAAGAGCAAACAAAGAAAAACAGAGGGAGAGGGACTGCCTAAGAACAATGCCTAACTGTTTTCTATCGTTATTGATTTCATGAAATAAATCCTGAAATACTATGGTTAGAGAATACATAATTTCCTTTGTTCTAATAAAGTAAACAAAAATATAAATCAACAGAGAAAGATTATCCTGAAAAATAGCATATTAGCTTACAAATAAACTGATCAAAAGTAAATTCAGTTTTAGAATAAAATAAAGCCACTCAGCCATAGTATTCCAAATATCAGCGCTGGGCCCCTGTGAAAACACGTGGTTCATACTAGCCTTTCTTGTCAGTGGTAACACAAATAAATTACACACAAAAGTAAAATGCTTACATAAGAGTGGTCCAGCACAGTATAAAAGTAGAAAGAGGGGCCGGCCAAGTGGTGCGTTGGTTAAGAGTTGGCTTGGGACTCCAGTTCTGAGCAGCAGGGCCCCAGCTCGGATCCCACATGAGGGCCAGTGACTCTGTGCCCTCTACAGCTAAGATGATGAGCAACAGCTCGACATGGAGCTGGGCTGTTGTGAGTCGCCGGTGACGACGTAGGCTGCAGTGGGGCTGCAGTGGGGCTGCCGTGGGCTACCGTGAGTGGCTGGCAGCCAGCGTGAGTGGCCATGAGCAGCCGTCCAATGGCTGGCGACTGATCTGCCTCACCCGGGAAGAGCACAATAATAATACCAACATGGGCCAGTGAAGCAATGTCCTCCACAACTAGACTGAAGAACCAAAGGACAGTAGTTTGTCTGTTCCCCTTTGTCGCCTTACAGCCGATTCTTAGACCACCCCCCCTGCATTAGCCTCTGACCCATTAGTCGAGAGAGAGTGCCTCGGAAAACTGAGGCCGGATGGAATGATATCTGTAAAGCTCTCTGGGGGGGCGTCTCAGCCTGACTGGGACCTGATGGAATGATATCAGCTGTCTCCCCTGGGAGGACATGTAATTATGTCTTGGGGCAATGTGGTGGAGTACGAAGGCATAGCATTTGCTGGAGTACATTGGGAAAAGGTCATTGGAAAAGGCCTTAAGGCGCACCAGTATACTGACAGCACAGCAGTTTACTTCCTTGAAAAGAATCAATAAAAACCATGCGTTGACCCAATTCGGTGGCTCAGTCTATCTCTGAAGGCTGAGTCCCTTGGTCTTGCTCTTAAATCTTACTTTTGTCTCTTGTACTTATTCAATCTGCGCCGCCCCTCTCGTGTCCCATTTGCCCTTGCCACGCTGGACGTGACACCCCTTCCCCGATTCCCCAATGCTGTTCCCCTCCCCCAATTTCCCAATAAAATCTTAAAAAAAAAAAAGTAGAAAGTGAAATCCAACACAAGGGGAAAAACTGTTAAGACTGATCAGTAATTGTCATGAAATCGTTCTGCCCCCTTCATCTAAGTATCCATTCAAACACTATAAGATTATCCCTGGTATCATCCTTTGGGATACTTGAATTTTAATACACAAATGCCACGCTACTGCACTTCTAATCTCACAGCTTAAAGACTTTTACTTTTTGGTTAATTTTAATGGAAATGTTGTTTTACAGAAAAAACCCAGGAGAGCAGTTTGTGTGTTAACGTTAATCTTATTTGAATAACAGGCCGCAGCAAGGATGGTCAATCAAAATTTACCAGGAGCATGTTTTTCAACTGAGCACTGTACTAGAGTCATGAAAAGTCCCAAAGGAATAGAAAATTCTCTCTGCCCTCTCAGGCAACCTGATCAGATATAATGGAAATAGCAAGTTAATAAAAATTTACGTAACTATAGAAACTAACCAACCATATATATCTCCAAGGGCTAACTATGGTTTAGAATACTGTATCCTGGTAATGTTAGTTTGGAAAAGCTACTTGAATGCTGCAAGTTAGCATAGTTTGGAAAGAAATAGCTCCTTTCGGGCCGGCCAAGTGGCTCAGTTGGTTAAGAGCTCGCTCAAGAGTTTGAGCTCTGAACAACAGCGGTTCGAGTCCAGCCCGAGCTGAGCAGCCGCTGAGCTGCCAACAGGTGGCAGGATGGCTCAGCTTAAAAAAGAAAGAAATAGCGCCTTTCGAAAAAGACATTAAATAAGCCCTTTTCACAAAGATGTCACCAAAACTGAAGAAGGAAGCCCCTGCACCTCTCAAAGCCAAAGCCAAAGCAAAGCCTTTTAAGGCACAGAACACAGTGCTGAAAGGCGTCCACAGCCACAAAAAAAGATCTGCACGTCACCCACCTTCTGAAGGCCCAAGACACTGCGGCTCTGAGGCAGCCCAGATCTCCTGGGAAGAGCGCCCCCAAGAGAAACAAGCATGACCACTATGCCATCACCAAGTTCCCGCTAACTACCAAGTCAGCCATGAAGAAGATTATAGACAATACACTTGTGTTCACTGTGGGTGTCAAGGCCAACAAGCACCAGATCAAACAGGCTGTGAAGAGGCTCTATGACATTGACGTGGCCAAGGTCAACAACCCTGATCAGGCCTGATGGAGAGAAGAAGGCATATGTTCTACTGGCTCCTGACTATGATGCTTTGGATGTTGTCAACATAACTGGGATCATCTAAACTGAATCCAGCTGGCTAGTTCTAAATACAAAAAAATTTTCCCTGTTAAAAAAAAAAAGAAAGAAAAAGGAAGACATTCAAATAGGCATGATACATGGAATCTGCTCAATTTGATGGCCTAATGAACTGAAAATTATTCATAAAACTGGTTTAGATTTTCATCAATCTGTTCCCCAAAGGGGTGGAAGTTTGTGTCAATATTTAATACTTAAACTTTTATGCAGGAGCAAGGTTGTAATGTTTAGAAGAGAATAATTAGAAATGAGCCAATATCTGAAGACAGAAAATTATTTAAAAGTTAATATTATAAATATTAAGCTGGATGAAACAAAAAGCACAACACAAGAAAAAGAACATTCTGATCATCTCTTTAAAAAACTATATCTAAAAATATTTTGCCATAAGAACACTATATTTAATAGTACCCAACTCTCAACTTTGAAATGGTTTAAACTATTTTCTCTCAATTGAACATAAAAGTAAAACGTGAGGCAATTTTAAAAGCTCCTAAGTCTAACAAATGTGTGGCAGATTTATATGTCAGGAATGCTGTGGGTGGATCTCTTTAAAAGATAACTACCTGGGTTTGAGACACACCCAAACCAGCAGGACCAAGTAAATGCATACAGTTGGATGGACTGTCTAGGAAGGAGGAAGTTAAACCATTAGTTTGCTTTTAAATACTATGTGATTCTATCACAGCTGCATTTAAAATTAAATGAATTTTAAGGAATTGAGATTCAACTGGGAAGGAATGTTCGGAATGTGGCCTCAGTCAAACACACAGGTCATTCTTCTGCTACATCTAGTCTGCTGTTGATTCCATCTAATGTATTATTCATTTCAGTGATTGTATATTCTTCCTTTCTGGCTGGCTCTTTTTTATGGTTTCTGTCTCATTGTGTAAATTCTCACTGAGTTCATCTAGTCTTCCCTTGAATTCATTGAGCATCCTTATAATTAGGGTTTTGAACTCTGTATCTGGTCATTGCTTGCCTCCATTTTATTTAGTTCTTTTTCTGGAGTTCTGTTCTGTCCTTTCATTTGGGACATTTTGGTGTCTCCCACGTATTAGGCAGATCTCCTATGTCTCTGAGTCTTAGCAGAGTGGCCTTATGTGGTGTCCTGGGAGGCCCAGTAGCACAGTCTCTCTGATCACCTGAGTAGGTGCACCAGGGGTGTCCCTTGTGTGGGTTGTGTGTGCCCTCCTGCTATAGTTGAGCCTTGATTGCTGTTGGCATGTCAGTGGGTGGGACGGAACCTCGGACTGACATGACTGGCTGTGAGGATTGGTCGTGACTACAGTGGAGGAATTGTTGTGTGGGGGCTCACTCCACAGACCAGGGTTCACTCTAGTGGGGTTCTGGTACCTGCTGCGTCTGCCCTTTGGGTCTGTCATTTATGGAGCTGGGTGGGTGATGCTCTGGTGAAAAACACAGGTTACTCTGATCATGCAGGGTCAGAATGGACTGGCCAACTGACATGCAAACCTCTGACAGGTGAAAAAGTCTCAGAACTCAGAACAAAATTACTTGATCTTCAAGTACTGATGCTAAGTTTTCTTTCTGACACGATTCAAATAAAAATAATAGCATTATCATCTTATCCATGTATAATGCTCCATAAGGGAAAGCACCAGGCTTATTTTGCTCACTGTTGCACATCTAGCACTCAGGATAGTATTTATTTATTAGGTGCTAACAAATAGTAAGTACTCAATATTATGTTTTTTATTACTATTAGTATTATAGAAAGTGACACCTTATAGGCGCTCAATAAATATTTGTTGAAGAATGAAAACACACACTATGTATGCCCTTTGCTCTTTCAACAGCACCCTGTCATAGAAGGGGTTAAGTAAGTTGCAGTGATTACACAGTTAATATTAGGACATTTCTAGAACCGAGATCTGACATCTTTTAGTCTCAACTGAAGATCAAGTTCACTCTAAACAGAATATGGGCTATAAGCTTGCACACTGTATTTCCAATTCTGGATTTGCCATGCAAGAGGGCTCTTCAGATGCCTTTCATTAATTCTAACTTGAAAATTACACTGTCAACAAAAATTGTCAACACAATCAAGAAAAATACAAGCTATCATTCCCTTCAGGTTAAAAAAAAACAACAGTCTGTTCACATTAAGCAAACAAGAGTGTAACACTGTGTTAGTAGTATTATCAATCAAGGGGAGATTTAAGAACTCCAGTGAATACCAAGATGCATTTGCTTGAACATTAATATTATTTTTCAAGAAAATACAAAAAAAAAAAAAAAGGCAAAGGAGGAAGATTTTTTTCAGTCAAGACTATAAGTACATCACCATAAAACACCTTAGAGGACAAGGGGAAGGTGAAAAAAATCAAATTAAAAAGCCTCTTTGTTCTCATGCCTGTAGGCTATCAACCATATTTATAAGTAGCTGAAAAAGCACTCCTAACCAAAGCAATAATGGTACAATATAATCAAAAGATAAAACCATAAACTTAATATATATGCACTAAAATTGTCTTCAAGAAGATACAAGAAACTGGAGTGGGGAGTGAAATGGGGGAAAGATGCATACTTCCAACATATAACCCTCTGATCTGATTTTTCATTTTTAACTAAGAGTATGCATTACTGAATTATTCATTTTATTTTTAAAATATTTAAATTTTCTCACGGATTTTATTCATTATTTAGACTAAAACAGAGTTAATTAAAGCAACATACACCTCTCATCATAACCTCACGATATCTCATGGTTTACAGCCTCTCTGGAGAATTCTCATCTACTTGTTAGATCTCAAATAGACTTGTCAAGCTGATGAGTATGCACAAACCTACATTTCAACCCCCAATTTACTTCCCAGAACTCCATCTTTACACTTCCACCTGCCTAGCTCCACTCCGATATCCCAAACTCCACTAAAGCTGAACTTAACTCACCATCCTAACTCCTCCCTCAAAACCTGATCCTCCTCCTATATTACCTACCTGGTTAACAGCATCACCATCCAGTCTACCCAGTCTCCCAAGTTTGGAGTCACCTTGAGCTCCACCTTATTTTCTGGCTTCCATCTAGAATTAGTAATGAATTTTCATGTCTTATTTCAAGACCTTGTGGGGCACCTGGGAATTTTAAGGAGGCTGGAACTGTTCTACATCTTGAGAGAAGTACTGGAGATACAGTATACACACAGGTAAAAAAACCCCAAAAAACCATGGAGCTGTATACCTAGCACATTTTATGCTCTTAACTGATTTTGCCAATTTTACTAGTGATGTCCTTTATAACAAAAGAAAGTCCTGGATCCTGCGTTGCATTGTCTCTTTTGTTTCAGAAAAGAAAAAGAGGTGAGCCAGCTGAGTGGCGCACTGGTTAAGAGCTGGCTTGGGACGCCAGAGGGCCCCGGTTCGGATCCCACATATGAGGG
>NW_017731399.1:125077-157067 GCF_001890085.2 Hipposideros armiger | reverse complement strand
GCCAGCAGCCGCAGTGAGCGGCCGTCCAGAAGCCGGCAACTGATCTGCCTCGCCTGGGAAGAGCGCGACGGTTCCAACTTGGGCCAGTGAAGCAACATCCTCCACAACTAGACTGAAGAACAAAAGGACAGCAACTTGTCTGTTCCCCTTCCCCCAATTCCCAGTGCTGTTCCCATCACCCAACTAAAAAAAAAAAAAATCTTTAAAAAAAGAAAGAAAAAGAGGTAAGTTTTTTTCGGTGTTTTTAAAAGAAATTTTATTGGGGAAGTGTTTTTATCCAGAACCCATGAGCTCCCAGTCAAGTAGTTGTCTTCAATCTAGTAGTGGAGGGTGCAGCCCCTGGCCCATGTGAGAATCAAACCGGCAACCTTGGTGTTGTGAGCCTACGCTCTAACCAGCTGAGCTAACCCGCCGCCCCAGTAAGTTTTGATTACACTGTAAACTGACGTGGCTGGAATGATCCTAGACAGACATTTCAATGCTATGAAAGGACATAAAGGAACTATGTAATGATGCAATAATGGGGAATTATTGGGAAACAGAAGCATACATTTCAGATATGAATACAAAACCACATAAACATTTTTTTTAAAGCAAATAAACACATTCCCACTGAATGTGACAGTACGATGACAGAACCTGCCCTGTCACCACAGAACCTGCCTACCCACTGGATAGATTGGAACATTATTAAAAAAAACTAATGTCCAATATGAACCACCCATTATTCTTCAGCAATCAAAGGACTGTTATTCTGCCTCTTCCGTTAAATAAACCCTATTCATTTCCAGTGGTATATTCTGTTGTTCCTTAAAAGAAGTTCTGCTGAATTGGTCTTTTCTTGGAATTTTGCTGAAATGTACTAGCCTCTCCCTACCGCATACCACACATACTAGAGAAAATAGTTTGGAGCTTTGTGCCTGTCACACAAGCTATTCCATGCTCTGAACATATATTTCCAGCAGGCAGATTCTGAAAAGTAGGGAGTACACATCTTTTCTTGCCAACAGGATAAACTCCGTAATTTTTGTCCATAAGTATCTCCTATGGAATGGACTGAAAAGTGCTTACAAAGCTACCTGTAAACAAATTTATATTTTGACATTACTATTTTCCTATTGAAAACCTCAAAATATATATGCACTGGAACATTTCAGTCCGGTGGCATCCTGTGCACGCTGCGCGGTGGATGCTCTGCATGGGTGTTGCCACTCTCACTTGCCACCCACATGGCCTCTGCAGCACTTTCCTAGCTTTAGATAAGCATCACGGTATAACAGACAATGTAATCGTCTGGAAATGTGAGTACCAGTGCAGCTCGGCCACAAACTCTGCATCTTCATCTGACTCTCTTCCACCTCTAACGTATCCTAGGCCTGCAACACCATGTCTCCACTCAGCCCTCCCCCCACACTCCACCCTGGTTTTGTAATGCACACCAGCTCCCATCAATTTCCCTTCTCTGGGAATACTCTGATACATAGGGGTGGGCTCCTGATGGTCATCTGTACAATATGACCAAATTTCTCAGATCATAACTGGCTGACACAAGGATAAGCACCTATGCCAAAATGAACCCAACAACCCCTCTCATCAGAATTTCACATTTCAACGGGAAAACAGTCAGAAGGGCACTGAACCAGCGTCCTGGAGAAAAGGTCCATAAACTCCTGACACTGATCCCAATCGCTGTGCTATTTCTTGCCTTTCTGACTTTCTGAGACTTAGTTGTTCATCAATTCCTCCTCAGCCCCCCTTTTTTTTTGCATACCTATCATCTTTGCAATAAATCATCTTTTTGTTTAGCTCGTGGCAGTTTCTGTTACCAACCAAAAGAAATCTAACAGATACAGATTCTATGTTAAAATCTCTTAGAACTTCTTTTCTACACTTAACTGGAATTTATGTTAGCCTATAGCCTGCAAACTCTTAGGGCTTCAGCAAATTTTTAAAAAATGGCTTCCAACTTTGTCAATGTGCATTTGAAACATTATCTTATCTATATCATCATTATCTTATCTAGGATAAGGGATACCAGGTTCAAAGTTATAAGTAGGTACTTCCCTACATTGAGGAACATCAGATTTTAATTGCCTGCTATAACTGACCTCTTCTCAGGTTTTCATTATATACACAAAGATAGAAAAAAAAAATCAGAACTAGTATTTTTAAAAAAGGACAACAGAAGACCATAAGCCCAAATTCAGACAGTATTTGTCTTGCTAAGTTTGTCTAAGTATAGAGAACATGCTCATAGCCATTAAACAAGACCTCTTTCATGGTTAGAGAAACTACAAACCAAAAGGGAAGTATTAGATTATTTAATACAAGAATTTTAGGAAAGCTGACTATTTGGAAAAATAACTCTTATCAGAACTTCTCCTGATACCATATTGTGGCAGAGACCGTTAACGGCCCCCTATCTTCCCTTTAGTAACAGAGTCTGTTAGCTGGATACACAGCCACCCAGCCCCAGCCTACATTCCCCATTCTCTCTTGCAGTTAGAAGTAGCCATGGTATGAAATTATGGCCAGGAAGTGAACAGAAGTGATGCACAGAACTGATGGGTACCAGGGCTAGATTACATCCTACTTGTCTTATTAGGGAGTCCAGATCATGGACGGTGTAGTTGCCTGACCACTACAGTGTACACCTGAAGCTGAATAATACTGAATATCAACTATAATTTAATACATAGTCACAAGATGTGGAGTACACCATAGGGAATAGAGTCAATGGAATTGTAACAACTATATACCATGTCAGGGGGTTAGTAGACTGGGGAGGGGAGTTATTACTTTGTGAGAGGTGTAAATGTCTACTGCATTGTTTTGTACACCTGAAACTAAAAACAAAACAAAACAAACCACAGAAATTAGCTCCCTCCACTTTTGATCCCTCTGTGTCCTGGAATGTAGATGGTTGAAGATTCAGATGCTAATGAAGACAAAATCCTACAAGACTGCACAACAAAGATATCTCATAACCTATTATACTTACTAGGACTACCTGCCTACCTCCAGACTTCCCGAAGAGAAATAATTTCTATCTTATTTGAACAACTTTTTCTCCAACAGGAAGATCTTTTTTTTTTCTTTTTAAATTGATTTTTCAATTACCGTTAACATACATTATATTGGTTTCAGGTGTACAAAAGTGATTTATATACCTTACGAAGTGATCACTCCATAAGTCTAGTACTCATCTGATACCATACATGTAGTTAGTATATTAACTATATTCCCTATGCTGTACTTGACAACCCTGTGACTATTTTGTAACTGCCAAGCTATACTTAATCCCTTCTTCACCTTTTTCTCCCAGCCCCTCAAACCTCCTCCCATCTGGCGACCATCAATTTGTTCTTTTTATCTATGAGTATTCAGTTTTGTTAAACAACTTTATTTATATGTCACGTTTATAGCAACAAAAACAAAAAATTGTAATAAAACAATACTCAGACGTCTTGTAGGTTGGAATTAAAAGATAGAGGGCAAACCATCACTTTCACAGAACTAGATAAAACCCATATAGATTACTCAAAACAAGAACCAATTTTAATGACATTGAAGAGTTGTCTTCCATGCAAAGCAAGGAGGACAAGATGAACTAAAATTCCAGAGAGGGAAGAGCCTTTCCTTAGTAAACTGAAATTGCTAGCTATTTTCTTTCCTGGTGGTATTTGCAGAGTTTGAGCATGGACTGAGCATACCCTGGGCTAGCCATAGGCAGAAGAGCTCTATCAAGAGAAAGAAAATTGAGCAGAGCTTATGACAGCTGTATGACAGACTGAGTTCTAAATGAGCCCCGGACACATGCCCAGTTTTCTGCACAGGACATTTACCAAGTGCTGGAGAAGCTGGAAGACTGGACTAGAAAGGTGATTTGAAATCAACCACAATTCCACAACGTTTAGGAGATCAAGTCATAATACAGGGAGGGTCCTTAACAAACTCACAATGGATCCCATCCTTGAGACACTGTGCTCACTAGAGTAAATTGAGTCTACCTGAAGCTTCAGCCCAGCACCCCCCAACTCAATCAATCTCTGGTTATGTGGTGCTGCTTAGTTCCTTCTCCATATCTGCCCAAAAGAGCAACAGACAAAAAAAAAAAAACACTGACTTTAGTCTCTGCAGGTCTTTAATACATAATGTCTAGCAATCAGTAAAAAATTCTGCTTTCCCAGTGGGTAGGGAGGGAACATGAATATGACAGAAAGAGAAGGCACAGTAGTACACACAGTATGTCTACAGCAGTCTGTCTATATAGCCTCCTCTCATTGTTTCAGAACACCTAGCCTTGGGAAATCTCTCACAATTCTTTCTCCCTTTAATTTCACATGCCTCTAAGTGGAGATTCCTCCTATTTAATTTTTTAACATTTCCAAAACTGCAAAAAATAATTTTCAAATATCAAAGTCTCTCCTAGGAACTCAGAGTCGCATTCTACCAAGAAGCTCAGAGTCATCATAATCATCTCGTCCTTTTTACTCATTTGATAAATATTTCATTTCTATCTGTATGTCAAGAACTGGACTCTATATTTAATGACACAAATAAAAGATAATCCTTGTCTTCAAGAATTCTATGGGTTGTTTTTTTTTAAGAAAGAAAAAGGATGCAAAAATCAACATTTTTGTTGTTTTTTTATTGCGGTATAACTGACATATAACATTAGTTTTGGGTATACAACACAATGAGCTGATATTTGTATATACTGCAAAACAATCACCACAAAAGTCCAGGTAACATCTGTCACCATACAGTTACAAAATTTTCTTCTTGTGTTAAGAACTTTCAAGATACATTCTCCTAGCTATTTTCAAATATGCAAAAATGATTTTTGAGATAAAAGAGAATATGGAAACTATTTTAAAGACTACTTTCTAAAGGGATTTATATTTAAATATATAGAATGAAAACTGTAGACCAAGTGAGAAGCCTTTCTTTTACAAGTGATTCTTAAGCTGTCTCACTTTTCCTCTTCACATGACTTGTGAGTCCACAGACATTGTGTACTTTGTTATCAACCATAGGATGGCAACAGGAGTGTCATGATCTGACTTAAGAAGTTCCCCAATCCTTTTAAGAAGTTTGCCCTGGGGATGAGCTATTTCTCTTCTTAGATGTGTAAAAGCTACCCTCAATTTGGTGTTTATCATGGCCATGAATTTTTAAAAAAGACCTTTACTATGTAAGTACATAGCCATAAACAATAGTTTTGTCCTGCATGTTTTAAAGCCTTATATACATATCATACTGTATGCATCTTTCTGCAACTTTTAACAGTATGTATCTGAGATTTACCCATGTTCGTAATATACAAGATGTGATAAAAAACTACGGTGAATGCTGCTGCTGAGCACCATCCAATGGAAAGGCAGGGGTCTTCAATACGGGAAGCAGCACATCGAACTTTAGTAACAGTGTGTGACAAGTTTCAACGTGTTCGGTGCAGTCAATCAGGTGTTAGCTACGGTTGAGAGAAGGTGTGTTTTAAAGTGTGCTGTAAATCATCCTCCATCATGACAATGTTCCATGTCACACGTCGCTTCTGGTATACGGCAATTTCTGTCAAATAAAAACATTACAGTGTGTCCTCATCCACCTTGTTCACCAGATCGGGCACCGTGCAACTTTTGGTTCTTCCCCAAAATTAAAATGACTGTGAAAGGTAAATGGTTTGAATCAATTCAGGACATCAAAGCAGCCATGACACTGCTTCAGAAAGTGGCAAAAACAATGGGATAAGCATGTTCAAAGCAAAGGGGATTAATGGCAATGTGTCTTTTACTGTAATAACTTTTAAACATTCACTGTATTTTTTAATCACATCCTCATAGATTGATTCATCTTTTCACTGTTGTATAGTATCCCGTTGTATAAATATACCATACTGGTTTTTTTGTTGATTTGTGTGTGTCTGTGTGCTATTCTCCTACTAATGGACAACAAGGTTATTTCCAATTTTTTATTATTACATGTTTACAGTAAACATTCTTTTAAACGTGTCTCCTGTGTTCATGAGAAGAATTTCTTGGGAAAACAGTGTGTTATGGGCTGAAATGAACCTTCAAAATTCATATGTTGAAGTCCTAATCCCCAATACCTCATAATGTGACTTTATCTGGAGATAGAGTCTTTAAAAAGATAAGTTAAAATGAGGTCATTAGGGTAGGCCTTAATCCAATATGACTGATAATCCTTATAAGAAAGAAATTTGGACACAAAGGGAAGACCACGTGAAGATACAAGAAGAGGTCATCTACAAGTTAAAGAGAGAGGCCTTTAAAAAACAACAACCCAGGGCCGGCCGAGTGGCACGTTGGTTAAGAACTGGCTTGGGATACCAGAGGGCCCCGGTTCGGATCCCACATATGAGGGCCAGTGACACTGCCCTCCACAGCTAAGATGCTGAACAACAGCTCAACCTGGAGCTGGGCTGCCATGAGTCGCCGGCGACAGCGTAGGCTGCAGCCCCTGTGGCAGTGGGTTGCCATGGGCTACCATGTGTAGCCAGCAGCCAGCATGAGCGGCCAGCAGCCGCAGTGAGCGGCTGTCCAGAAGCCGACGACTGATCTGCCTCGCCCAGGAAGAGCACAATAATGGTGCCAACTTGGGCCAGTGAAGCAACATCCTACACAACTAAACTGAAGAACAAAACGACAGCAATTTGTCTGTTCCCCTTCCCCCAATTCCCCAGGGCTGTTCCCATCCAATTCCCCAATAAAAATCTTTAAAAAACAAAACAAAAAAACCCAACCCTGCCCAAACCTTTATCTCAGACTATCTCCAGAACTATAAAAAAATATATTTCTGTTGTTAAGCCCACCAGTCTATGGTATTTTGTTATAGCAGCCCTAGCAAACTAACAAGAGTTCAAACTGGGTTACAACCTAGCAGTGGGCCACGATATCAATTTACTGGCTTGTGACCAGCATTTTTAAAATTTTCATTGAGTAGTACAAAATAAAGACTATCAGACTATGTTGCATGTTTCAAGGGTAAGCCCTAATTTATGAATCTTGTGTTTCAATTATCTATGTATGTATATGTAAAATATTTAAAGTACATAAAATATACATAATGTATGCACTGAGTTGTGATACAAAAATGTTTCTTAGTGTAGGCTGGAACAAAAAATCATTTGAAAACCTCTGCTACTGTATACACCTAGATATAGACTTAGTAGGGCAATCATTACAAATATGCATATTTCAGCTTTTCTACAAATTGCCGAACTGTCTCCAAAGCAATTGTAGCCATTTATACTAAAAGCAGCTATATATAAGTTCCCACTGCTACATAACAATGTCAACATTTAATACTGTCATATTTTTATAGTTTTCAGATTGGTTAAAATGAAAACAGTATCTCATTGTTTTAAATTGCAATAACTTGAAAACTAGTGAGAATGAGTATACACATGTTTATTTTCCAATCAAGTCTCTTCCTCTGTGAATTGCCAGTTTTGCCCATTTTATCTACAGGTTTGCATGTTCATTTCTCGTTGATTTGTAGGGTTCTGTAGTCTGAATACTAACACTTTATCAGTGATGTGTTGCAAATATTTCCTCTCAGTCTGTGGCCTGTTCTTTCACTTTTGGTGTCATACTGTGCAGAAGGTTTCTGTTTTTTTAAATAATAATTCTATTCACTGGCAAACTTCTAATCTACTTTCTGTCTCCATGGTTTTTCCTATCCTGAACATTTCATATAAATGGAATCATACACTATGGGGCCTTTTCTGTCTGGCTTTTTGCACTAAGCATGTTTCTTTCATCCATGTTGTAGCACGTATCAGTATTTCATTCCTTTTTATTGCTGAATAATGTTCCACTGTATGAATATACCATATTTTGTTTAGCCACTCATCAATTGATGAACATTTGGGCTGCTTTTACTTTCTAGCTATTATGAATAATGTTACTATGAATATTCATATACAAGTTATGTCTACATATGTTTCATTTCTCTAGGGAGAAGAACTGGTGGGTCATATGGTAACCGTATGTTTAATATTTTAGGAACCGTCTTCCAAAGTGGCTGCATCATTTTATGATCCCACCAGCAGCGCATGAGGGCTCCAATTTCTCTACATCCTGATCAGCACTTGGTACTGTCTGGCTTTTTATTTTAGCCATCCTAGTGGGGGTGAAGTGGTACCTCACTGTGGTTTTGATATGCATTTCCCCAATGACTAATGATGTTGAGCATCTTATGTGCTTATTAACCAATTGTAAGTCTTCTGTGGAGAAATGTCTATTCTAATCCTTTGCTCATTTTAAAATTAAGTTATTTGTCTACTTTTATCAATTCCCATGGCTTTAACAACCACCCATTCATTCCTTGAACTAAGATTTCCTGAGTTCCTATTACATACCAGGTACAATAAAAACAGTAAAACCTCAAATATTTGCTGAAGGGGTTTATTAATTAGGCAGGAAAAGGCTGGATCACACTCACAGTCTCAGTATAACTGCATATTTATTTCACTGTAGTTAGAAATCAGAAAGTAGCAAACTGATTTTTAACAGACCACATTAAAAAAATGAACTCTCAACAAAGGGGTTAACTCAATCCTTTACGGCCTTACAGTACACCTGTATTATTTCTACAGTCAGAAGCAAAAACTATTTTAAAACAAAAGGAAAAATATCCACCTTAACCTTCATAGTGGGTCTTTAAGGTCGTCTTAAAGACAACAAACATTACATTTTCTGAGGTTAAATGGGTCAAGGGTAAAGGGCTGAGTTGCATAATCTGTCACAAATTACAAATTATATTATAGAAGCCTTCTTAGGAACTACCTATTTAGAAGGCAACAGACTTTTGAGTCCACAAACCTTGTATTTAATCAAAGAAGGCACACCCACTTGAAATGCAAAATGCAGCCTCTACCCATCCTTCTCAATTGCCTATTCTGCCAATAACACTATTTCTTTCTTTCAAAAATTGAATCTAATTGAATCTCAACCAATTAACTATCTTGCTTAGAGCACTATGAAGTTCGTAGGGCACCTAGGCCTACCTTAAAATGTGACAAGTCTGCCTTCCCTGAATATCCAAGTTCTAAAATACTACTTTAAGAATACAGTGGTTTAGGGCCGGCCGAGTGGTGCGATGGTTAAGAACTCGCTTGGGATGCCAGAGGGCCCCGGTTCGGATCCCACATATGAGGGCCAGTGACACTGCCCTCCACAGCTAAGATGCTGAACAACAGCTCAACCTGGAGCTGGGCTGCCGTGAGTCGCCGGCGACGGCGTGGGCTGCAGCCCCTGCTGCAGTGAGTTGCCATGGGCTACCGTGTGTAGCCAGCAGCCAGCGTGAGCAGCCAGCAGCTGGCTACCGTGTGTAGCCAGCAGCCAGCGTGATCAGCCAGCAGCCGCAGTGAGCGGCCGTCCAGAAGCCAGCGACTGATCTGCCTCGCCAGAGAAGAGCGCAATGATGGTGCCAACTTGGGCCAGTGAAGCAACATCCTCCACAACTAGATTGAAGAACAAAACGACAGCAACTTGTCTGTTCCCCTTCCCCCAATTCCCCAGCACTGTTCCCATCCCCCCAATTCCCCAATAAAAAAAAAAAGAATACAGTGGTTTACATATTAAATACCGGTCTCATCTCCCAAGCATTTTTATTAAAAAGCATTCCTGAGTACTTCAAATGACTCTGGAATCTTTCAGATCTAGCTAGTTAAGAATCAAAATGTTCTTCCCTTTGGAACAAAAAACATTTGAAATAAAAATCTAGTCCCACAAGTTGTAAACAGTTACAACATTATTTTTGCAAAGCCTTGAGGTCTTCTGGTGTCTCATCAGGCCCTGCGAAACCTGAACAGGACATTCTACCTACTCCTCCTATCCCTGTCTCATAATTACCTTCTTTTCACAGTTACTGTTTCCTCTCAGTGGAAACAAAAGCTAGTAGCTATGTAGTAAACCACCCTTTATTAGTTATTCATTTGCCTCCTTCTAAGTATTGTATAAGTAGCAGGACCAGCACTATGTTCTTTACACTTCACCTGTCTTACTATTTAAATAAGAAAATAACTTGCGCCCCACTTCCTTCTTAAGATAGAATCTTATTTATCCTGGTAGCTAGAGGGTGTCATCCTTCTAACATCTCGTTAAAACTACCCCTAAAGGGAAGAAAGATATGTTCAAAACTGTCTCTAAGCCAGTAATTGTTTTTTCCTTCCATACTTAACTAATTAAGGAAGGTAAAATGAGTGTCCAAAACTAAAAGTTCTACAAAGAAATGGAAGATTTTAAAAAAAAAGGAGCTTAAACAAGGAGCTTAAAAAAATCCTAAGTATTATATCTCAGGTGCAACCAAAATTCAGAATTTATTTAATCAAATGTTAAATCCATAGTAAGAAACTCTTAGCAATTAAGATCACTGACTACTGCAACATGCTGATGAGAAAATTCCCTGCAAATTCTCTAGAGGTCTTTAAAAATAGGACAGAATCATCTATCAAGATTAGTTTTAATAAAGTCCTACAAAGAGATAAAAGGACTGAATTACATAAACCCCTCAAGGTTCCTTCCAGTTCTAATTCTGTCAAACCTTCCACAATTCTAATTCTTTCAAAGTTTCCCTAATGCTAATAGCCACTCTTTACCTCAAATAAAGGTTCACCCTCTTCTCACTCCTCTGAATGGCAAGGAGGGAAAATTACTGCTTTACTGACACTTCCTTGTGAAAACTGTGTCTGTCTTCATTAAAGAAGTGATTTCTTCTACACCCATGAGGATGGCTACTGTAAAAAAAAAACCAAACCCAACACTCCTGTGATGTTTCTCCTTTATTTTCACACTACTACCACACTCACATTTCTAACACCAGATTGGGGGGGGGGGGGAAGGGGGTGTCAGAGTAGGTGTTTCCACACAAGCAAGCAATACTGTGACAACAGCTGAGTGTCCTACAATTCTAACGCTATCTACCTGACACATCCCACAGGTTAAGGGCTCAGTCCCACAAGACTGTCCCCCAACCCCCCAACTTCAGATGCCAATCTCAAGTCCAGGTTGTCGCCTGCGCATCTCATCTATCAGCTATAAATCAGAGGTTCCGATGGCCCCCTCCTCCAGCTTGATTAATTTGCTAGAGCAGCTCATAGAACTCAGGAAAATCGTTTACTGTTTAACAATTTATTATAAAAAGATATAATAAAGATACAGATGAACATCTAGTTTGAAGAGATGCGTAGGGCAAGGTGTGTGGGAAGGAGTGCACCTCTCCCAGCACCTCCATGTGTTCAGCAACCAGAAGTTTTCTGAACTCTGCCTGCATGTACTTTTGGGATTTTTACAGAGGCTTCATCACGTAGGCGTGATCAATCATTAACTCCATTTCCAGGCCCTCTCCCCTCTCTGGAAAATGGGACGTAAGGATGAGAATTCCAAGCTTCTATTCATGGCTTAGTCTTTCTGGTGACCAGCTCCCATCCAGGAGTTCACCAAGAGTCACCTCATTAGAACAAAAGACACTCCCATCACCCAGAAAATTCCAAGAGATTTAGTATTAGTATGTTGTGTCAGGAATCAGGGTCAAAGACCAAACATTAAAACAAAAGATGCTCCTAATGCTCTTATCACTTAGGAAATCATACAGGTCTTAGGAATGTGTGCAAGGAACCAGGGACAGATAAATATATAGATACAGATATAGATATAGATATATATTCCCTATTATCTCACAGTTACCATTAAAAACAAAACAAAAAAACAGAAAATAACAAGTGCTGGTAAGGATGTGGAGAAATTGGAAGCCTTGTGTACCGCTGATGGGAATGTAAAATGGTACAGCCACCGTGAAAACAGTATGGCATTTCCTCAAGAAATTAAAAGTAGAATTATGATCCAGGAATTCCACTTCTGGGTATACATCCAAAAGAACTGAAAGCTGGAAATGGAAAAGGTATTTCTATACCCATGTTCATAGCAGCATTATTCAAAATAGCTAAAACCTGGAAACAACCCAAGTGTCCATTAACATATGAATGGCTAAGCAAAATGTGGTGTTTATGTACATACAATGGAATATTATTCAGCCTTATAAAGGAAATTCTGATACATGCTACTACATGAGGACATTATGCTAAAGGAAATAAGCCAGTCACAAAAAGACAAATACTTCTCCCACTTTTATGAGGTACTTAACAGCAATCAAATTCATAGAGAAAGAAAGAATTGGAGGTTGACAGGAAATGGGAGAAGGGGAAAATGGGGAGTTACTGCTTAATGGGTATAGAGTTTTAGTCTTACAAAATGAAGGGTTATGTAAATGGATGGTGATGACAGTGGCACATTATGAATGTATTTAACATTATGAATGTATTTAACACTACTGAACTGTACACTTAAAAATGGTTAAGATGGTAAATTTTATGTCATGTGCATTTTACAAAAAACAGTTGGAAAAAAAACCCCAGAAAACAAAAGCAAACAGTAATGTCTGATGGTTTCATACACCTATTCTACCAAAGAATCTATTGAACTTAACTCCAAACCCAAATCCAACAAAATGACAAGCATATATACAGTCCCTGACTCATACAATGATTCTAGTTTCAATTTTTCAACTTTATGAAGGCACGAAAGTGATACCCATTCAGTACAACCCTATTATGAATTTTGTTCTTTTCCTGGGCTGGCGATATGCAGGAGGATACTCCCTCATTATGCTGGGCAGCAGCAGTGAGCCACAACTCCCAGTCAGCCCCGCCATCACCAGGGTCAACAACGTATACTCTACAGTGTAGTATATATGCACTCTCGACTTATGATGGGTTTATCAGGACAAAGTCCCATGGTAAGTCGAGGAGCATCTGTACATTCGTCCTTTCAAACACAGACACACAGACTCTGGGCAGTCTAAAAACATCTCAGATGTTTCTGACTTGTCTCCTTGTTCATTAAAAGACAAATGTTGGGATATAGGAGGAAATGAACTTATATCTCAGGTTTAAAAACTATGTTATTATACTCTAAGTTTATATTTTAATAAAAGCATGACACACATGCGCACTTAACATCTTATATGTATTTTTATGGCATCATTGGCAATATATCCCCCAGAAACTGCGGAAAAACAAATAGGGGTTGGAGCACTAGCACATCACTTTAATTAAAACAACTTTAAAGGCCGGCCTAGTGGCGCGTTGGTTAAGAGCTGGCTTGGGACGCCAGAGGGCCCTAGTTCGGATCCCACACATGAGGGCCAGTGACACTGCCCTCTACAGCTAAGATGCTAAACAACAGCTCAACCTGAAGATGGGCTGCCATGAGTTGCCGAAGTCGGCGCTGCAGCCCCTACTGCAGTGGGTTGTCAAGGGCTACTGTGTGTAGCCAGCAACCAGCGTGAGCAGCTGTCCAGAAGCTGGCAACTGATCTGCCTCGCCCGGGAAGAGCGCAATGATGGTGCCAACTTGGGCAAGTGAAGCAACGTCCTCCACAACTAGACTGAAGAACAAAAAGACAGAAACTTGTCTGTTCCCCTTCCTCCAATTCCCCAGCGCTATTCCCATCCCTCAATTCCCCAATAAAAGTCCTTAAAAAAAAAAAACTTAAAAATTTTTAAAGATACTCTTGCTCTCATGAAGTTACCAAAAATCTCTTTTGCTTAAGAAAAAAAAAAAAAACACCTCACAGACAATATTCTTCATATTAGTGTACAAAGCCATATACCTAAAGTCTTTGTTTCAAAAAGACATGTGAAAGACTTCCTAGAAACTGCCCTAAACATTCTTTAGGGCATTCCACCATTCCTTCAAATGTCACCAAGCGCCTTGAGTGGAATTTTTCACTGAAATACCTATTTTAGAAAAAGTCAGCTAGATGTCTGTTTGAGTCATACACATTTTTAAGTTTCGTTTTGGCAACATGTAATGTCTTCATCTTCTTAGTCGGCAATCTCTGAAGAAATAGCATGCTTACAAATGCTACACTGTTAGGGATTATGGAAGGGAGGAGCCTGATCTACTACTAAATCCATACAACTTCTGTTATGTTACCTGAAAAAGCCACTTAAACACGATGTACCTTAGGTGAACACCTGTCTCTTGATTTCCTTTGCCCCCTCCCTTAAAAACCATAACCCACTCATTCGCCTGCAGTGTATTTTCTAACTCCTACCCATTAGGTTTCCCTGTTACATTCTATACCACAATTTTGTCTCATTAGCCATTTCCATTGCTAGGAAAACAACTTCCACTGCTTACAATGAGCCAATTCTTTTCACTTCCTCTCTCACACAATTATTTCTTCAAAAATGAAAACAAATCTTTTGAATTTGTGTGTTATGCTGCCGTACGCCATACAACTTCAGGGGAGGTCAAGTCTCTTGGATGTATTTCCCCCGCCCCACCCAGCACTTAGTCGTCTTCTCGCAACATGATCTGGAGAAATGCTTTATTTTCGGTTTCACACCAAACAGCAACAGGCCTATCTATCCATCACATCTACTGATTGGGGGAGGAGCCAAAGCCAAATTAAATCAGAACCATCGCATGCCTGCTACAGGAAACTACTTCTTTTGGGGAAAAAAAAGTTTTCCTTAATGTCCGAACAAGATGTATGAGTATTAAAGTCCATGGCAAATATCACACCACTTTCTTCCAGCAACACTGATCTTGCATCTTTTTAACCAGCTGGTCTTTTAAAAACACATTTCGGCAGAGTATCTGTAAATCCAGAGAACTGGAAGGTTGATAATCATTCCAGTCTTGAATTGAAAACTTTTCAAAATATTTCAGAACTGCCTGGACTTGGGCGGTGATTCAGCCTTTGGGTAATTTTAGTAGAGAGTCATCACAAGTCACCACCAGGTGAAACAGTCCCCTGCCGTGTGAGAGCTGTGGGTCAAAGGGACCACCTAAGTGGAGCCCGGGATGGGGTCTCACGAGAGCATAAGGCTTCCGAGGCGCCGGGCCGGGACCCCTTCCAGATCTGTGGTCCGGTGTGTTCCTTGTGGAAGGGGTAGGCAGGCGTGTGGTTAGGAAGACGCCAGGCTTTCGCCTGGTACCACCTCCTAACTCACTTTGCCTCCTGAGAACCCCAAGATGGTTTTCCTTGGAAGGCTTCGGGACTCTCAGAGGAAGCACCCATCTCGAGGGCATGAAGCGGGAGCCTCGGGAGAAAGAATCACGCGCCCCTAAGTGGTTCCTCCTGGGTCCGAGGGGTCACTCCCTGCCTCCCCTGGAAGGCAGTCCCCACTTCTGACTGGATCGGGTGAAACCCCCGGGCTTTGAGCAGAGCCCTGACCTCCGGGGTCAGGGGCGGAGGACCTCAGAAGCGGGGAGGTGAGGCAGCCCCTGAACCGCCCTTGAGGTTCCCGGCTCGGGCCAGGCCCGGTCAGCGCCAGGACACCGCCGCCAGCTCACCTGAGCCGCGCCCGCCGCCCGCCGGCGGACGGTCACCGCGACCTCGCCCCGCCCAGCCGCCCCTCCGCCGGCTCTGCATGAGCGCCAGCACGCGGGGTCCCGGCCCACAGCTCCGGCCCGGCCGCCCGGTCCCACCGTACCTGGCCGGCGGCGGCTGCGGCGCTGCTCCTCACGTACCCGTTCCGCATTTCCCCGTTCGCCACGCAGCCGTTCGCCCCCACCGGGCGACGGCAGCAGCAGCCTCCGGGTCCCGGCCGCATGGTCCCGGCAGCACCAGGCGCAAGGGAGGCTCTCTGTAAGCAGCGGCCAAGGCGGCGGCGGCGGCGGCTCCAAGTCCCGTTCCGCACCCCACCCACCTCCCCGAAACCGGAAATGGCTGCAAGCTGCCGCCAATTCCCGGCCCGGCCGTCACATGGGGGCGGGGCCCACGCCCGCGGAAGCCGCGGCCACGCCGCCCACGGGAAGCCCGTGCGGGGGCGCTGCCTGGCCAATCCCTGGCGAGAGAAAAGTGGCTCGCCGGGTGTCGAGAGGGCTTCTGGAGGGACTCGTGAACCTGGCACCAGATTGGAGGTCCGAGCCGGGTCGGCGGAAAGGCTGGGCTGCTTAATGGTCCACACGGAGGGGGAGGCGGGGCTCAGGGAGGAAGTAGCCAATTAGTGTGTGAGGAACAGAAAGGGGCTGAGCCCGTCTTTAGAGCGGGTTCGCCGGTTCTCTTGGACGGGTGGACGCCCTCTCTCCCTTGCCTGCGGATAAATGCTCAGGTTTAATCTTAGGCCAAGGCAGGGCTCCTTTATTTAATTGAGTAATTCCTTATGGGTGTTTATAGAATAGGCTTTTTTGACATTCTCCCACCATTCTTCAGTATATATTAACACATTTCTTAATAATTCAGGTGTCTCTTTGCCCTTCACATCTGTCACTATCTGTTTTCTGTTCAATTTCCTTTAAAGAGCACTTCCTTGAAAGTCAGGAAACCTGGTCCCTTTCAATTCTGCCAATATCTGGAAGCTAAACCTTGAGTATTTAACAATTTGGGGAGCCAAATTCTTTAAGATGGAGTTAATACTTCCTGCTTCATAGACTCGTGCAAGAATTATATTAATAAAGCATTGTGCACCTACTATAATATCTGGCCCATACTAGGAGCATAATAAATACTGTATTATTTTCTCACTCCTTTAATTCTATCTACCCACAGGGGTTAGAAAGAAACGAAATGGATATAGGTTATAGCAAGAGACTTTTGATTACCCATAAAGAATTTAATATCATAGTTAAGAGTATGGGCTTAAGTCAGGCTGAGTTTGAATCCTGGCTGCATCACTTACTAGCAGAGTGATCTCTATATGAGTATGTCTTGATCAGGTCAGTGGGGATAACAGTTGTCCTGAGGACTTAATGGGTTAAAACATGTACTGTAGTGTATTTTGTACAGGACCTGGCAATTAGTAAATAGTAAGTGTTACTTATTAATTGCTGAATGCACCTATGAGAGCCCCTGCCTTCTTCTCCTACCCGCCAGGAACTTGAGAAAGGAGGTCCGACAAGTTAGCAGTTTTGCATGATTTAGGAGCTGAACAATCTACAAAAGGCGAGCAAAGCAGATATCCTCTTTGAGTCAACAAACACCATGATCCCAAAGAACAAAAGTGTGTGATAGATGAAGCTAAAAAAGAAGCATGTGTTTTGTGGCTCACATTCTAGTGAGAGACAAGATAGACACATGAAAAGTAAACAACAATAAAAAACCAACTGAAGGCTGGAGAGATTAGGCAACAGGAGTTCTGATGAGACAGGCTAGATGGCAGTGATGAGTCTAGACTTTCTATATAGGAAGATTTCAGGGCAGAAATCTGGTTGGAAGCAGAGCTAAGGGATTTTAATTGAAGTTTATTAGTGGACTGAATGAACCTGGAGAAGACTTGGGGGGAAGATGTGGGATGAGCTTGATCTTGAAGGATGCTCAGGATTTGGAAAGCGGGAAATGAGAAGGAAAGGGAGGACGTTCCTGGGAGAGGGAGCCTTCAGAAGCTCAGGTGCAGAGGCTAGAAATAGCAAATCCTTGAACTGCAGATTAAGAGTACAGCAGCCTGACAAGATTAGAGGAATCCTGTTAGCCAATCCCTCCCTCCAGAGGGCAAGATCCTTGTCTTGTTCTGCCACTTACTCACCATGTGTGGTCTTGGACGAGTCATGCAACATCAGCTTTGGTTTCCTCACCCATCTTACGAAGTTAATACCACTACCTCACAAGGCTTTTGTGAGCATCAATGATACAATACACAAATGATCTGATGACCTTGCACGCCATTGCTAAATCACAAAAGGGATGCCTCAGAAGGCAGTAGGAAACACCTCAGACTCCATGTAGGAAAACAACTTCCAGATGCATAAATTGCCTCATCATCATATTACTGCATTCATATGCAAAGTTCTGTGATAGGCACAAGAGTTATAACTATTATCTTCCTCCAAGATTGCTTAAACCATTTCAATTGTGAAACCTTTCTTGAACTGTAACCTCCCCATAAAATTAAACACTTTCTTCTCTGTGTACTTTATACGTGTCACATTGCTTTGGGATTCTTTGTTTGGAGGGGAAGGTTATACAATGGTGAGAAGCCAGAGCTCTGTAGTCAGACTTGGAGACCCAGCTCCAGTACTTAGAAACACTGTGACTTTGGCAAAGCTGCCTAACCTCTCTGTGACTCAGTTCCTTCATCTATAAAATGAGACCTACCTAATAAAGTTATGAGAATTAAATGAGAAAAGCATTTAGTATCAGGACCTGTCATATAATATTTAGTAAGTGCTGTGATTATTCATTGAAGAAATGAATTATTTGTTAAATGAATGAATGAATGATTGAATACATTTACACCCCAACTAGTCAGAGAGCAGGCTCCTTGAGTTCAAGGGATTGTCAAATTCAACTTTGGGCTCACAGCAACTAGCAGAGAGCCTGGCACATAGTAAATGCTCAATAAATGTTTGATGAATGAATACATGTGTGAATGAATGAAAATCTGGCCTGGCCTCCAAGGTGCCTTTTATCACATGGAGACTGTGTTAATTAAGATTTTTGTGGTTGCAGATAACATAAGCAAAAACTAGAAAACTTAATCAAGAAAGGTAAATGTAGTGGAACTCTTCTCACAGTAGCTAAGTATTGGGGCCCAGGAGAAAATCTGAAACCTTGGCAACAGAAAATTATAGACCTTCCTCCTAGAACCAACCCACTTCTGAGGCTTAGCTCTCAGGAACCTACAACTTTCACATTGCCTAGGTCAAACTTATAAACTCCCAGAAAAGAGAAATATCATTGGCCCAGTGTAGGGTAAGATGTCTAATGCTCGAACAATCAATCAATGACGGCCAAAGCACAAGGTCAAGCTGCTGGAGGTGAGGAATCAGTTACAGAGGAGTATTCACTGCAGAGAAGGAAGGAACGACCCTGTCACTCACTGTCCATTACAAGGAATGGGAATGGAAAGGGCAAATAACCACTTGGAATGAGTGTTAAAGGAAGAGGCTTCCAGGATGGCATTTTTTAAAAGAGACACACAGAATTGCAGCCTGGGGATGAGCTCCAACCAGCCCTTCCGTCCTTAAGTCACTTGCCCAAGAGACAATGTCCTGGGAGCAATCATCTGACTGAGTTTAGGTTACATTGATCCAAAGAGGGGAATGGGGCAAACAAAAGGATGTGATTTCTTCACCTTTCATGGTGGGAGGCACTAACCAGGATTCACTCAAAAGGAGGACACAAAATGAGGAGAGGGTTTTCCCCAAAGGAAATTGGGGACCTCATAGAAAAGGGGAATAGATGTTGCAAAGAATGACCATTGTCCACAATATCAGTTAAGATGGCAGAAGAGTCCTAAGGTAGAAAGGGCTCTCTAGAGGTATTCTCTTTGGTACAAAACCCAGGGCTGCACAACTCAGAGCTATTATCTGATCCTGACTGAGAGCATCATTTGATCTTCCCTTTCCAAACCTTTCGTGCTTCATTCATTCATCTCTTTGGCCAGTCATGCAACAAAGATTTTTTTTCTGGGTATCAAGTTATGTACTACAAATACAATGATAAGCACAAAGAAACATGGGTCTCTGCTCTCATGGAGCTTACAGTCTTGATTTACAAGAAGTGGGTCTGCTCTTTCCCTTTTTATTACTCCTAATCTAATAGAATGAATGAAAGAGTCCACTTCTTCTCTCCCTGGGTTTCTGGAAAATCTTAGATAATGTTTGTGGACCATTTTCAGTGGCAATATTTGCATCTACAAAACTGAGTAGGCCCTGGGACAAGAGTTTAGAATTGCCTTATCATTGCGAGGCCTGAGCTGTTTAAAGGAACGACTGCACGCAAATACAGTAAAACCTTGGATTGCGTGTAACTTGGTTTGCGAGTGTTCCGTAAGACAAGCAAACATTTCTAATACATTTTAAGGTGGTAAACGAGCCATGTCTTGCAATACGAGTAGTTTGTTTCCAGAACGAATTATGCTCACAAACCAAGGTATTACTGTACTAAGCTTTAAGAGGAACGTCGGTTCCTGATTGGCTCAGAGTGCCCATTGAGCATCCACCAGAGTGATTTAATCTGTGTCTAACAAGGCCTTTGCAATTGGAGCTTGGAGATTAAACAGATGAGTGCTCCAGGAATAGGCTGTTAGAGCCTGTGTGTCAATGGTAGGTAGGTCCCTGCCCTTGTGTTTCCTGTGCGTACATGAACCTCAAAGCTGCCTACTCAACTACCATGCCCCACACTGCCACCCTGGACTTCCTGTGGGTGCTTGCTATTTGATTGCTGCAATCATCTGAGGCTCTGCTTCAGGAAGTGAACTTTTACTTCTGGCTCCAGGAAGGAGGAGACGAGGTGGTGCTGCAGATAAGGATTATGATGATGATAAGTATTAGTGAAGACTCTGAGTAGCAAGTTTTGAAACTGAATTCAAATAGGATTAAGCATAGAGATTTATTGGTTCACATAACCAAAAAGACGAGCGGTAGATCTGACTGGATCTAGGTGCTCAAACCACGTCATCAGAAATCTGTCTCCATCCTTGGTTTGGTATCCCTCTGAGTTGGGTTCATTTCCAGATAGGGGATCACCATGTGATGGCAAAGATAGCTCACGGCTGACAAGCTTGATTCAACCAGATTTAAAACCTCAGCTGAGGGAGAATGCTTCTTTTCTGGAGTCCCAGTGAGAGTCCTAGCTAAGCTCCCGTTGGCCTAGCTCAGGTCACAAACGTCAGGAAGATGCTGAATTAATTGGCCAGGTCTGAATCTTGTGCCTACCCACTCCCCCAATTCTGAGCCACAGGCTTTGAGAATTGGAGACCAAAGATTTTTCAAATGAAAGAGATGGATGCTGTTACCAGAAAAAGGGGTACTGGGCAGGTATAAACAACAGATGTCCATTATACTGCTCATGTTGAATATAACAACAAGAAGCAGGAAGTAGGAATGTCTAGGAGATTCTCAACATTTTTAGAAGATGTTATAAGAAATACTGGTTTGAGACTCCCTCCTCTCCAAATCCAACCTCAAAAATTTACCCCAAATTTATGTTTACTTAAACTGATTAGAGTGATTGATATCTTATCATCTTCATCAAATCATCATCCCAAAGCAATTAATAAACATCCTCTGTGTATGTAGTTATACAAGAAAAATAGAAACATCATCTCTACAGATTGAGAATTTACTCTCTAAGAGAGCATTAATGATGACAAAGGACTCATAGATAGCTCTGAATATGTTACGTATTGTCAGTTTTAAATGACATAGATTTAATTGTGCTATATGTAAAGTATACCTCAATAAAAAATAGTTAAAAGGAAAGTGACAAATAAGAGAGTTCATTCATTTCTAAGCAATGTGGTATATGTTTTATGGAGTGATGGGATTTGCATATTTAAACAGAATAGGTTTAAGGTGAGGCTGCAATTTCTTTTCCACTTCATTATAAAACCCTTTTGCTGTCTTCCCCATCACTCTCTTTATATTTACTTGGCAATGCTACATATTCTTGGACAAAATAACTTCCTTTAAAATGAACTTTTGGGGCCCTTCTTCCTACCCTCAATATTTCCTAACTTTTTCTCATATTTTTTTCCTACCAATAATTTCTAGAGCCCAATAATTTCTGGGCCCCCAAACCAATAATTTCTGGTGCCCAATGTCTAGGAGAGCAATTTAAATCTGTATCTCTGAATGCTATTCTATTGTTTATGCTCCCAGGCTATCTTCAAAGCCACATGACAAGTTCTCTTGATAGAAGTTGTGAAAAGCACAGGAACTAGAACAGGCAGCAGGGATGTAACAGGGGTGTCCAAACAGTTGACAGGGAAAAGGAAGTTTCTTGTACCTACTTTAAGATCCTGACCCTCTAGTATTTCAAAATATAGTACACTTCTGTTTTATATCAATAACATCTCTTAAAACATAAATGACAACTTTAGTCACCCTTTATTTCAATCCAAACCTGTCTTTCCCCATGCTGACCATACCATACTAATCTGCAGATCTATAGCTCAAATTTCAACTGGTGGCTTCTCCACTACCCACTCGACTCTTCTTTCACTGGTCAATAATCATATAGTTAGAGGTGGGTTAACTATTGCTCAGCATTTGCCACAGTAATTGATTCAGGGATAGACAGCTTAGTTGATTCAAACATGTAAGATTAGAGATTTTGATTCAGTGGTTGGGGGAAGGAAACTTATCTGTTCTCTTGGAAGGTGTGCTAAATGAGGGTGAAGCCTATAACTACTGCAGCCATTTTGCTACCACAAGAAAAACCCAAGTAAGGATGAAGCCAACATCAGGAAGGGAGCAGAATGGCTCACAGATATGAGGAGGTGATGCTCTGATCCAGCTAGGCCTGAAGCCCACCTCTAGACGTTTCAGTGACACTGAGTCAAGACATTTTCTTTAATTGTTTATGCCATTTGAATTATTTTTAAATTGGAACTTACAGCACCCTATCATAGTCCTTCAGTAGAACCTTTCTGTACATTATTGAGGTATAACTGGCATCAGGTAAACTGCATATATTTAAATGTAAGATTTGATGAGTTTTGACATATGAACACACCTGTGAAATCATCTCTACAATCAAAATAATGAACATATTTATCATTCTCAAAAGATTCCCTCCCTCCTTCACCACTCTCCCCCAACCCCAGACTTTCGATCAACAGACTAGTTTGCATTATCTAGGATTTTACATAAATAAACGAACAGTGTCATAGACTAAATGTTTGTGTCCCCTCCCCATTCATATGTTAAAATCCTAAAATCCTATCAGGCAAGGTGATAGTGTTAAGAGGTGGGGCCTTTGGGAGGTGATTAGGTCCTGAGGGCGGAGCCACCCATGAATGGAGTTAGTGTCGTTATAAAAGAGGCCCCCTGTGAAACCACTTGTCCCTTTGGGCTGTGAAGTTACAGTGAAAAGACATGTTCTCACCAGACATCAAATTTCTGGTTCCTTGATCTTGGATTTCTCAGTCTCCAGAACACTGAGAAATAAATTTCTGTATAATAAGTCACCCAGTTTATGGTATTTTGTTAACAGCAGCCTGACCAGTCCGAGATAAAATTGATACCAAGAAGTGGGATACTGCTACAACAAACACCTACAGTGTAGAGGCAGCTTTGGAACTGGGAAATGGGTAGAGGCTGTAAAGTTTTGAGGTGCAAGCTAGAAAAAGGCTACATTGTCATTAATGGGCCATTAAGGGTGATTCTGATGCGAGCCCAGAGAGTAAAGAGCTGCAGAGAAAGTCTCCATCTTCTTGGAGAATACCTAGGTCATCCTGAACACAATGTTGGTAGAAACATGCACCATTCTGATGAAGTCTCATGGACATGAGTTAATGCTATTGGGAAATGGAGGAAAGGCCATCCTTGTTATAAAGTGGCAAAGAACGAGGCTGAATTATGTCTGTATCCTAGTGTTTCGTGGGAGGTAAACTTGCAAGGGATAAAATTAGATGTTTGCCTGAGGGACCATCTAGAAGTTGAAGGAGCAACCTGGCTCCTCTTGACTGTTCATAGTAAAATGCAAGAAATGGAAATGTTCAACAAAAAGGAAGTGGAATATAAAGGTTTGAAACATTCACAGCCTATTCATATTGTAAAGAATGAGAAAATCTGTTTGGGAGAGAACATAAGGGGGTGTGGCCAAGCAGGGAGATTAGTTAGTCATCACAACGGAAACCCTGAGCTATTGTTCATGACCTTGGAAGAGTGCAAAGGAGGGGCCACCAGTGCCTGAGGGGCATCAGTGCACTGCTTTGTCTCCAGTCACGCTCTGCTACTTGCATTCTGGCACCTCGCTCCTTGGCCACTCCCGGTGCAGCTCCAGTGGGCCCCCAAGTGGAGGAGACTTTTTTAAGTAATTTTTTTTTTCTAATACAAAAGCAACAAATATTAATATAGGAAACAGAATACAATATAGGCCAAAAGAGGGAAGAAATTAAAACCAGTGATAATATATATCTTGATGGATGTCCTTTCAGGAATGATAAGAAGGGGGGAAAAAAAGTAGTGAAAAAAAGAAGGGTAGAAAATTTGGGGTAAAATGAACAGCATGAGCAGTCACCAGGATACAAAACAGCCTAGAGTGTGGGCAAAGGACACAGCCACTTGTTAATTCTGGAGCAGAGCCCTGGAGTACTCCCCATTCCGCAGCTCCATAACGAAATGGAGCACTCAGTGTGTGCCATTTCATAGTCAAGGTATCTGTGTAATCATTTGGGTTTGTTTTCTCAGTCACTAAATAGGAACTAGGGAAACATGCTCATTTAATTTGTAGGGTTATTTATGATCTTTTCTGTTCCTGTATTTGTATCCCAAAGAATCAGAGGCAAGAATTCTGTGTTCAGGTTCTGGATGATTCAATGTCTTCCTACTTTTCAGTTTTAAAAATGAACCTATTTACAATTATAATAATTAAAAACCTAATGACAGAGTGGGACTACAAGATTGTTTTAACACCCCAAAAAATGAACTTACTATACCATATTAATAGAAAAAGGACAAAAACCACATGGTCGTTTTAGTAGATGCAAAAAAAAAAATAACATTTGACAAAACCTACGCTTTTATGATAAAAGCACTAGGAATAGGACAGGAATGACAAACTGGGAATAGAACAGTTTCCTCAATCTGAGAAAGGGCATTTACAAAAAACCTACAGTTAGCATCATTAACATCATTCTAAATGGTGAAATTGTTTTCTTTCTAAGACCAGGAACAAGACAAGGAGGTTCCCTTTTACCAGTTCTATTCAGCATTGTACTGGAGCTTCTAGCCAGGACAATTAAGCAAGAAAGTGAAATAAAAAGCATCCAGATTAGAAACGAAGAAGTAAAATCATCTCTATTTGCAGATGACATGATTTTATACATACAAAATATCAAGGAACCCACTAACAAATGATTAGAACTAATAAACAAGTTAAATTGGTGGCAGGATACAAGAATATACAAAATCAATTGTATTTCAATATTGTAGCAATAAACATTCTGAAAATAAAATTAGGAAAACAATTCCATTAACAACAGCATCAAAAAGACTAAAAGGTAGGAAAAATGAACAAAAGAGGTGTAAGATTCGAACAATAAAAACTACAAATATTGTTGAAAAAGGTTATGATCTAAATAGTAGAAAGAGGACCAACTGAGTGGCTCAGTTGGTTGAGTTGGCTTAAGAGCACGAGCTCTGAGCAACAGGGCCACCGGTTCGATTCCCACATGGACCAGTGACACTGTGCCTGAGCTGAGCTGTCACTGAGCTGCCAACAGGTGGCAGGATGGCTCAGCTGATGTAACAACAAGATTGCCTGTTTGATGGTGGGCTACGCCACCTGCAACTAAGACAGCACCTTGAGCTGAGCTGCTGTCTGAATGGCTCAGTGGATAGAGCATGCACTCTTAACAACAAGGCTGCCGGGTTCGACTCCCACATGGGATTGTGGCTATGCCCACCCGTAACTAAGATTGAACACAGCACCTTGAGCTTAGAGTCCACGAGCTGCCGATGGGAAGCCAGATGGCAACTGTCACCTTCCACAACGAAGATTGAAGAACAACAAATTGGCTGGTTCCCTTCCCCAATTCCCCAACACTGTTCCCCTCCTTCAACTCCCCAATAAAATCTTTAAACAAACAAACAAAATAGTGGAAAGATACCACACATTCAGGGATTTAAAGACTTCTTTATTTTTAATAAAGATTTTATTGGGGAATTGGGGGAGGGGAACAGACAAGTTGCTGTCCTTTTGTTCTTCAGTCTAGTTGTGGAGGATGTCGCTTCAGTGGCCCATGTTGGTATTATCATTGCGCTCTTCCCCGGTGAGGCACTCGCTCGCTGGCCATTGGACGGCCATTCACAGCAGCTCACGGAGGCTCACAGCGGCTCACCTGCACGCCAGCTGCCGGCCAGCCCCACTGCAGCCTACACTGTTGCTGGGGACTCAGGCAACTCATGGCAGCCTAGCTCCAGGTTGAGCTGTTGTTCCCCATCTTAGCTGTAGAGGGCAGTGTCACTGGCCCTCTATGTGGGATTTGAACCGGGACCCTGCTACTCACAGCTGGCGTCCCAAGCCAACTCTTTTTTTTTTTTTTTTTTTTAAGATTTTTATTGGGGAATTGGGGGGATGGGAACAGTGCTGGGGAATTGGGGAAAGGGGAACAGACAAGTTGCTGTCGTTTTGTTCTTCAATCTAGTTGTGGAGGACGTTGCTTCACTGGCCCAAGTTGGCACCATCATTGCGCTCTTCTCTGGTGAGGCAGATCAGTCGCCGGCTTCTGGACGGCCGCTCACTGCGGCTGCTGGCCGCTCACGCTGGCTGCTGACCACACACGGTAGCCCATGGCAACCCACTGCCACAGGGGCTGCAGCCTACGCCGTCGCCGGCGACTCATGGCAGCCCAGCTCCAGGTTGAGCTGTTGTTCAGCATCTTAGCTGTGGAGGGCAGTGTCACTGGCCCTCATATGTGGGATCCGAACCGGGGCCCTCTGGCATCCCAAGCGAGTTCTTAACCATCGCACCACTCGGCCGGCCCCCAAGCCAACTCTTAACCAATGCATCACTCGGCGGGCCCCGAAGTTGAAAGACTTAATATTGCCAAGATGGCAATGCTTCCCACATTGAACTACAGACCCATGCGATCTCTACCAAACCTCAGCTGCCTTTTTTGAAGACATGCTAATCCTAAAATTCATATGGAAATACAAGGGACCCAGAATAGTCAAAACGAGGGTGATGAAGAAGAACAAAGCTAGAGGACTCACACTTCCTGATTTCAGATCTTACTATGCAGCTGCAGTAATCAAGACAGTAGTGTGCTAGCATAAGGACAGGCATATGGCTCAATGGAATAGAATTTAGAATCCAGAAATAAACACTAGTATTTATGATCAATTCATTTTCAACAAGAGTCCCTAGACAATTCAAGGGGGGAGAAGAAGAATGGTCTTTTCAACAGCTCCATGAATCATAACTGGTGTGAGGTAATCAAGGCAATCCAACTCCCTTTTGCCAGGCACTCACTTTTCCAGACTCTCTTGCAGGTAGAATGAATAAGTAACTCATATAGACTTAAATCACATTCAAAGCAAATATCAAGGAACCTAAGGGCAGCTGCTCTCAAAAGGTGAGGAGGCAGGAACTGGAAAGCTGTCACACTCCTAGGGATTACTCTTTCTTCCAGCCTTCTTTCTGTTTGTTTCTGAGGATTTGTGTCCTTTATTCTCTACAGGCCGGTTTCACTGATTCAGTATTCATAGGGCAAAGCCCTCCCTGTCTGCATTTTCTGAATCTAGAGAGACCAGCTTGGACTACAACGAACATCTCCAAAGTTTGGAAGAGAGAATAGGCTTGTCCCAGTCATTAGTGGTGTACATCCCTGGCTCAATTAACACCATGGAGGCAAGGTCACATGCTCAAACATGGCTGCCGAGGGCCCACCCAGTGTGTGTGTATGTGTGTGTGTGTGTGTGTGTGTGATAGAAAGAGAGAGAGAGAGAGAGAGAGAGAGAGAGAGAGAGAGAGAGAGAGGAGGCATGGGCTAAAAGGATACTCCTAAGTGTCCACCATATTGAGTGAGGAAGAAAGGAAAAAAGTCAGGTTAAGTATATTAGAAAGTGGGTGGGAAGGGCCCATGCAGCCTGCGAGAAATGAACAGATTCCAAAAGCAGGTGGAAAAGCTGAGAGAGGTAAAAGCTATCCCAGGGAGTAGTTGAGGAATTCCTCAGAAAAGAAGTCAAAATTCAATCTCCTAAGGATTTTCTTGAATGAGGAGTGAGGAAAAGCAGTGGGTGTTAGGCATGGCCGGAGGATTGAGTTGTGGGGGACCAAAATTGGACTACTAGAATTTATTTGGCGTGTTTGAGCAGCGGGAGGTCAGCATAGAAAAGATCATAACCTCTCCGAGCAAGAGGGGAATGGAGTTTTATAAGGGGAGGTAAACAAGGCTGATTCTGCCCCTGGCCTAACGGTGGGTAGAGAAATAACAGTGAAGGAAAGAAGTGGCCCTAGAGAAGAAAAGAGTTGTCACTGAAAAAATAGAGGGTGGGATTAGACATCGCTTTAACCTTCCCGCCACTCGTGCTTCTCCCCAAAAAAGTGAAAGCAAGGACTTCTAGTTATTTTAGGCTGAAGTCCCATAGAATAAGTGTGTTTGTGTGTGTTTCCTGACAATCGTTGGCAGCAACTTTTCTCTTTGGAAAAAGTCACTGAAATAGATTGGGGTCACCCTTAACATGCTTTCCCTACAGAGATAAGAACACGGCGTGGAGGCCAGCTCCCTACCCTGAGTCCCGGTTCCCACAAGGCCTACCCAGATAAGGGCAGTGATCAGAGGCTAGGGGTGGGGCAGAGGGCAATTCTGAGTAGGAAGAACAGGGAAGGGGGGGGGTGGGCTGGGGATGCGCAGGGGGAAAGGGTGCAATTTCCAAGCTCTTTCCCTTCTCTGTGTGCTGGGAAGGGTCCCGGCAAGGATGAGCTGGAGCAGGAGCTAGGCTGGGAAACCAAAGGATGTGTTTAGAGAAAGCACCGGAAGGAAGTCAGGGAGGCAAGATAGCAGGGACTTTGGAATAACAGTTGGACAATTCTGGGAACATAGAAGCTGGGGTGGGTTTGGAGCCAGCTTTCCCTCCCTCCCTCTTTCTCTGCATTCCTACATAGATCATGTAGTTCTCTGCACTGCAGTTGGCCTTCCCCTGCTCCTCCTGGAGGGATTACATCTATTTTGTTTACTATAGAACATTCAGAGCAGTGCTCTGTACATAGGAGGTGCTCAACAAATATTTCTTTAATGAGTAAGTGAACAGAAATTTTTAACTAGAAGAAAGGGCCCAGGACATAAACAAATGCATTGTCTAATAAGCAAGGACTCAGGGAGGAAAGAAACTTGAACGGCAGTACAGCTCTGCCCTTTGAAATGTTTCTGATGGATTTGTTTTGTGCTGGTAAAGAGTCAGGAGGCAGGAAGGAGGTTTAGAACTACTGGGCCAATTAGTAATTTCCCAAACTAATTCGTAGGAGGGGAGCTTTTTGTTTCAATGAAATTTTACCTTGAAGCCTAAGCCAATAAAAAGAGATAAAAAACAATAACAACAAAATCAACAGTTGCTCTCCTGCCGCTTCCTCACTGAAGAACTAGTTTTCAAAAACACTCATCTACTGTGCTACTCCAGGATTACTAACTACTAAAGAACTGAGGTCCACATGGATGTTAACTGGAATTACTGTGGCAATCATTTCACAGTATATGTATGTCAAGTCATTATATTGTACACCTTAAACTTTACAGTGTTGCATGTCAATTATATAATATCTCAATAAAACTGAAAAATATTTAATTAATAAAACTGAGGCTCAGAGAGGCTAAGTGACTTACTCAGTGTCACACAGCAAAGAAGCAAAGAAAGAAGGCAACCACAGCTAAAAGGGCACAGGAACGTGAGTAAAAGCCCACAGAACACCATGGCCTGCAGGCCAAATGCTGCCTGCTGCCTGTTCACTTTGTGCAGCCCAAGAGCTAAAACTATTTTACATTTTTAAATGGTTGAAAAAAATATCAAAACAAGAATAATATTTTATGACAGATGAAAATTATATGAAATTCAAATATCAATGTCCATAAATAAAGTTTTATTGGTACACAGCCACGCCCATTCATTTACTGCTGTACGTAAATTATAGGAACACACTGGTAATTATGGCCAACAATGTCAGCTTCTCACCAGGCCCTGTCCTTCCTCCTATGATGTTAGCTAACACTTATTGAACACTTTCTCTGTTCCAGGCTTGAAATAAGTACCTTTCAAGCATTATTTCCTCTATGGGATAGACTTTAGTATTTTATCTTCATTTTGCAGATGAGGAAACTGAGGCTTAGCAAGATACTGAACAAAGAAGTGGTGGGGCCAGAATTCAAATTCAGGTCAGCCTAATTTGATGGTGTGTTTCTTAAGCAGCACCCTGTATAACCAGTGACGGGAGTTGGATATATCCTAGTCCATGTAACGTCCCTAAGAATGATAGTGAATCATGCAGGGTCTTCTCAGCAAAAGGGAAACCATCCTGAGTACTTAAAACAGAGGAAGCTTAATGCAGAGAATTGGTGATAGAAAAGTGTCTTGGTCTGTTCATGTGGTTATAACAAAATACTGCAGACTGGGCCAGCCGAGTGGCACGTTGATTAAGAGTTGGCTTGGGACGCCAGCTCTGAGCAGCAGGGCCCGGGTTCGGATCCCACAGGAGGGCCAGTGACGCTGCGTCCTCTATAGCTAAGATGCTGAACAACAGCTCGACCTGGAGCTGGGCTGCCTTGAGTGGCAGGTGACGGCATAGGCTGCAGTGGGGCTAGCGGGCAGCTAGCGGGCAGCTGGCATGAGCTTTTGTGAGCTGCTATGAGCGGCCGTCCAATGGCCGGCAACCAATCTGCTTCGCCCGGGAAGAGTGCAATGATAATACCAACATGGGCCAGTGAAGCAACGTCCTCCACAACTGGACTGAAGAACAAAAGGACAGCAACTTGTCTGTTCCCTTCCCCCAATTCCCCAATGCTGTTCCCTCCCCCAATTCACCAATAAAATCTTAAAAAACAAAACAAAACACTGCAGACTGGGTGGCTTAACCAACAGAAAGGTTTCCTCACAGTTCTGGAGGCTGAAAGTCCAAGATCAAGGTGCCAGCAAGGTAGATTTCACTCTGAGGCCTCTTCTCTTGGCTTGTAGGTGGCCACTCTCACATGACCTCTTCTTTGTGTGTGAGTGGAGAGAGCAAGTGAGCTCGCTGGTGTCTCTTCTTATAAGGCACTAATCCTACTGGATCAGGAACCCGTCCTGATGACCTCTTTTAACCTTAATACCTCTATTAAGGCCCTATCTCCAAATATAGCCACATTGAGGATTTGGAATTCAGCATACGAATTTGGAGGAAGGGACACAAACCCTGAGTCCATAGGAAGGGTCAAGAAGGAGATGGTGGTACGGAGCTCAGAGATGGGGCTCCATTGGTTTAGGTAGAACTGTGGTGGACCTGTCCAGCAGTAGCTAGAGGCACAGAAAAGATACAGCAGCCGCTGAAGATGCTGCCCATAGCAGGGAGAGAAGGAGAAAAATACTCTGGCCTTTCCCTTTCTCCTGCCTTCTCATCTCCTGTCTCCCACTGGCTAAGGGGAGCAGGAAGCCAGCTGAGGTGGGAAGTCCTGGGAAATGTAGTCTATAGGAGTCAATTCCACTTTGACATAGAGCAGCAGAAGGAAGGAAATAGATCTGGGGGCTTGGATTGCCCCAAAGAGCATCACAGAAGTTCTCCTGCTCTATTTGATGCACGTAGCTTAAATTGTCATTACTGAAGGGCTGTGGAGAATTGCCTGCCAAATACTCACAATGAGTTAAACTATAAATTTAACATATAGATGATGAAAATATTTCTAAAATGTTGTTGTTTTTAAAGATGCCCAAGGGCTTATACAGTATGATCCCATTTGTGTGTGTCTTAGAGTAATTAACACTAGCTGTTATAATAAACAACCCCAAAGTTTCCACAAAGCTGGTCCTGAAAAGACACCCCTAACATGATTACTTCTGTAGAGTAATTACTTCTGTAGGGGTTGGAGAGGGAAGAATTTATTTATTATATTATACTCTGGTATACATTTTATTTTTTTTGGCCAGGTACATGTATTACTGCAATAATTTTAAAATATTTTATGCAACAGATGCGAGCCAAGATATATGCTCGTACAACACCTTAAAGAGGCAGAATGCCTTCCAGGTTAGCAGAGCTTGACACAGTAGCCTGATTGAAGTCATTAATCTATCTCAAGAAATATGTCTATTGGAAAGGGGTTGGTCCACAATGGGTGCTTAGAAAAGGAGGTGCAAAAAAACAAACATTGACAGTTCCCACCTAAGGTTTGTCCTGGGAGGGCGATCTCCTTTCTCCTGATTTATTTATTTATTTTTTAAAGATTTTATTGGGGAATCAGGGGAAGGGGAACAGACAAGTTGCTGTCGTTTTGTTCTTCAGTCTAGTTGTGGAGGATGTTGCTTCACTGGCCCAAGCTG
>NW_017731399.1:103586-124512 GCF_001890085.2 Hipposideros armiger | reverse complement strand
TTTTTTGGCACCCCCAGTATTTGCCAGATTATATATATATATATATATATATATATATATATATATATATATATATATATATATATATATATATACATATATATATAATTTTATATACCATATATAGAAAGCATTTTATTAGTTCATAATTATTGTATAAATTTAAATTTATGGCATTTACTTTTCAATCAATGAGAAAATATAGATAATTTTGATAAATAGAAAAAATCGAGATTATTGCAATTTATTGTGCTATCAGCCTCAGCATCAGGGTTAGTATTTTTGGTTTGTTTGCACATTTTGGTCTGAACAGGTTAGGTTATGTTACTGTAACAAGTGATGCCAACACTTCCTGGCATGTAACAAAGGTTGATTTCTCACTCAGGCTCTGTCTCCAGCAAGGGGCAGGCTCCACTGCAGACTGCCTTCACTGCAGGGCCAGCTGGCTGTCCTCACTGTGGCAGAGAGAAGAGGAAACCATGGGGAACATCTGCGAGCTCTTAGAGCTCTGGCTCTGAAGTGACTCATCACTTCCACTCACATTTTATTGGTCCAAACAAATCACATGATCAAGCCCAATGTCGACAAAGGAAGGAATATAATCCTATCCAAGGAAGAAGCAGTGACTACTCGTAAACAACAATGCAGTCTATATCACAGCAAAATACTGGAGAAATCTGGATTAACAGAAACATTGTTAGAAATTATAAAAGCTCACCTGGCAATCTCAAGGACTCTAATCAAATGAACACCCCAACTTGCCATAAAAGTGAGGAAGTTTGTTTCAAAGTCAAATCACTAAGCACTGACCTTATTACTTATCACAAACATAAAAGTGAGACTAGCACCACCCATCATAGGACAAGCATTAAATTCTGTCTCTGTATTATCAGTATCACCTTTTATGGGTTAAGCATTCACTTTTTACTGCCCAACTGATTTTCTCATGCTTCTAGAAGATACACCTGACCTTGGCTCCTGCATTCAACTGAGTACAGAGGGCACGTGCTCCAAGGCTGCAACCACTTGGATAAGGTGTATGGGCCTGGAATTTTCAATAAGAACCAGTGCAGAACTACTGTCTTCCTAATTGGTCAAGAAAACCATGGCAGGAAAATCCACTCCAAGGACTGTTCCAAAGCCTGGGTGGCTAGTTATCATGTCCTGGTATCCACATACAACAATAGAGAGGGCTTGTCAATTCCAATACCTGAAGGGATCAGGCCGATAAGGTAAGTGATGAAAACGATGACAAAGAGCAATTGACTCTCAAGTTCATGGTCAGAAGGCTGCAAGGAAGGGAGGAAACCGATAAACTTGTAACACTTGTAACAGGAACAGCTGCTGTTTGGCTCCAAACAGCTGTTGCTATATAGAAAAATAACTTTTTAAAGTTGCAAATCATATTTGTGTGTGTAATCTGCTGGGTTTAAATACTGGCACGAATTCAAAATTCTGAAATACAGTAGGTCAAACGAAACACTTTTTGTAGGCTGTGCTTGGGGTGATCGATCTGTAATCTCTGAGATAGGTAATCATGGTAAAGATCTCAGAGGAGGGAGGAGAAATCTAGACAGGAGTAGAGGAGGAGTCCCCCACGAGGGAATGTGGGATGGGGCAGAGAGGGAGGAGGAAAGAGATGTGGACAGCTGCTAGAGGGAGAGGGACCTTGGGGAAAAAAGACAGAGATGCTGAGATGGCAGATTTAGAAAGTTTTGTGATCTGTAACCTCTTCACTCTCCTTTTCAGAAAACTTCAGGAAAAGAGACTTTCAGCATTGGGCGCTGTTGGAATGAGATTTGTGCTTTCTTTGTAGTATGTGTTTGCACTGAGACTGGCTCAAAGAGGCCCTGTGACTTCTGAGTTGTGTTTGAGTCTCTACCTAAAGCCCCTTGTTCTGAGTCCAGATTGCAACCTGGTTTCCCAGATGGGAGGAGAGGCAGGATAAGTGGGAAATTCAGAGCTTGGGTCTTGGAGGCAGGAAAAACTGGGTGTGAATCCTGGGTCCCCCACTTATTTGCTCTAAACATTTCTGAACCCCGTTGCAAAGTGGGGATAAAAACAGTACCCATCACACAGCAATGTAGAGAGATGTACATGAGAAAATGAAAATAAAATGCTCTACAGAGTACCTAGCACGTAGCATGCACTCAGCAAAGAGTAACTGTCATTGTTATCATTAATATTTATACATTATTATTTTCATTTGTGATCATAAACCCACAGCGAGAGATGCTGATTGGCAAACAAGTGGCTGATCAATCCATTAAAAATTTAAAAAAATTTTATTATTATTATTATTTTTTATTGTGAAATACAAATTTTTTAGAATTAGTTTCAGCTGTACAATATAGTGCAATAGTTATACTTTTTACCCCTCAAGGTGACAACCCCCCTTCCCCAATCCGCCGCCCCACTTCCCGCCCCAATATCATACATATCTATTACAATTTCCTTGACTCCACTACCACACTATACTCCACGTCCCATGACTATATATGAAATCTAAAAACCTGAATGAATGAGCAAAGTAAACAGAAGTGGTCCCAGAGATATAGAGGAACAACTGATGGCTGCTAGTTGGGAGGGGGAGGGGATGAGGGAGAAGGAGAAGGGATTAGACAGCATAAATAGGTAACTACAATATTGCCACAGGGACATGAAAGACAGTTCGAGGAATATAATTAATAATGTTGTAAATATTTTGTAGGGTGTCAGATGGACACATGTCTTGCTAGGGAAACTGCATCATGGATGGAGTAGAGGCTTGATCACTGCACTGTACACCTGAAGCTGATGTTGTATAATATTGTATGTATAAGTGAAAAAAAATTTTTTTTAAAGGAGGGCATACCTCACAGTGGCTTATGCGGGGATCGAACCAGCAACCTGGGTGCTATCAGCACCACGTTCTCTAACTAACTGAGCTAACTGGCCACCCCGATCCATTAAAAATTTTAATTTCTTACCAGAAAACAATTAAACTGCTTTCCTGGTTTATATGCATCCATCTCTCATGTTTGGCAGTGTAAATCAGTCCACCAGCACATAATTATTGCTTTACGTGTGTCTGGCATCTTACCTTTTGCAGAGAGCTTTACCCTGGACGCCTGTGCCACGCTGTGGAGGAGAGGGATTGTTCCCACAGCCTGCGAGCTCCTCTGGAGAGAGAACCACGTATTAGCTCTGCAGTCAATGCATGTGGAATGAATGAATGAATGAATGAATGAATGAATGCCTGCTGCTGAAGTGACTACTTTCGCCCTTCTTCCCCCAAGTCTGTGCCATTCTTTACTCAGGTAGCAAATTACCTGAGGGCAGCATTTCATTATTATGGGGGGAAGTGGCACGCCAATGGGCTCCCTTAGTTTTGGTAATATGAGTGAGTAGGAACCTTGCTCTGAGGAAATATTATAATAGAAGACCTTTTATGGTTTAGTAAAGGCCACTTGTACAGAGACCTCTTATGCCCAGTTGGTATCAGGACCTCAGGAGCCTTCTGGAACCAAAAGTTCCAATAGCCCCTATTCTTAGTCCTCCCCAACTGAAGTTAGGAAATTCTGTTGGGGTGAATCTGCATGGTCCCTGCCAAGAACCTTGTAGCAGCGTTATCATTTCAAACTAGGACTGCTGGGATAAAATTACCACCAAAGAGACATCTTCATTTATGACTCAGATTAAAATGAAATCACACACACACACACACACACACACACACACACACACACACACTGGGAATGCTATAAACCAAAAGGAAAACTTGAAAATAATGGTTATCTTGTTGTAGAGGCATGACTGGCAACTTTCACTTTCTACTTTAAACATTTATGTTTGCAGCTTTTACAATAAGACGTATTACTTTCAAAATCTGGAAGAAAACAATAAAATTCTGTAGTTCCATTTTGAAGAAAAAAGGGAAGACATGAATGCAGCCTAGTAGCTTCAGCACTCCAGGTGGACAAAAATCGAGGTTATCTAATGCTTTTGCCTAAATGAGAGAAAAGCGAGTACAGGAGGCAGACAGGAAGGCAGGGAGAAAGGAAGAAAGGAGAAGGACTGGTGGCTGGTCCCACTAGGCGAGGAAGGGCAGACAGAGGGGCTGTGGGCGTGGGTCGGGGAGGCAGTCCTCTGGAACAGACAGTCTTTCAGGAACAGCTGGGCGTGTCTGCACAAACCCTGCCAGTCCTGGCCAGTGTGGGGTGAATTCTTTCAGAGATGGGGGGATTGAGGATTAGTTAGTTTGCCCACCAGCACAAAGTTATACCCTATTTCTTACTCTTAGTTAACCTTTACTGAAAACTATGCCCACAGCTTCTGTCCTCACTTGTGAAGAGTGTAGGGGTCTGAGTCAGGAGCAAGAGTTTTAGCCTTCAAGGGAAGATTTAGAACCAGGGTTCAGACCCAAAGGATCTGAGAAAAAGTATAGCACGCAAAGCCAACCCTTCCTGTTTGGACATTCAGTTCAGGAAACAGATTGAGGGCTTCCAGGCTCCAGTCATGGGGGTCATGGTGTTCCATGCTGAGGACTCAGAGACAAGAAAACAGGCTTCTCTCAGGCAGGAAACAAGGACATCTGTCTAAGAACCGCATTTAGGGAGGTGGCTTGGTGGTCAAGAGAGCACTCGGGACCATGATGCTCTTTCACTTGCTGTCCGTGTAACTGTGGGCAAGTGACTAACCCCTCACTTCTCAGTTTCCTCATCTTTAAAATGGGGATGATACTAGTGCCTGGCTGTTAAGGTTATTGTGAGGATTAAATGAGACAATACCTCTAGAACTCTAGACTGGCACCGAGTGCCCAATCAGTGTAGCTATCGTTCTGTATAAAAGCGGTCAGGGGGCTGGCCGAGAGGTTAGGAGTTGGCTTGGGACGCCAGCTCTGAGCAGCAGGGCCCCGGTTCGGATCCTACATGAGGGCCAGTGACGCTGCGCCCTCTACAGCTAAGATGGTGAACAACAGCTCGACCTGGAGCTGGTCTGCCTTGAGTCGCCGGCAACAGCGTAGGCTGCAGTGGGGCTGGCCGGCAGCTGGCGTGCGCTTTCATTAGCTGCCGTGGGCCGCCGTGAGTGGCCATCTAATGGCCAGCGATGGATTTGCCTCACTTGGGAAGAGCGCAATGATAATACCAACGTGGGCCAGTGAAGCAACGTCCTCCACAACTAGACTGAAGAACAAAAGGACAGCAACTTGTCTGTTCCCCTTCCCCAATTCCCCAGCGCTGTTTCCCTCCCCTAATTCCCCAATAAAATCTTAAAAAAAAAAAAAGTGGTCAGGGACCCCTGTGAGGGGCCATGGATTCTCCACAGGGAGCCAGGGAAAGCCACAAAGAAGCATGAAGCGGGTCTGTGTGGAGGAGTAAGAGTTCATTTGTTGGACAAAGGTGGGCAGTTTATTGCCAGCAAAAGAAAAGAGGCACGAAATATGTATATGGAGAGCTGGCAAAGAGTAAGTTGTTTGTCATGACTTAAGCGCAGGTGTGCGTTCTGTAGGGACGAAGGGCGGTGGGGGTAGGGGGGTGTTTGTGTGTGTGTCTGTGTCTGAGTGTCCCTGCAAATGTTGGCTAGTTTCATTTCTGAGGTTTTAGAAACCTCAAAACAAGAACAATGGGATCAGATATGTTGTTTTGGAAAGCTCGTTCTGGGAAAAGTGTGCATCGGGGAGAGTGGCCAGGAGCCTCTGGCTGTTTTCCCCGAACTGGTCACTAGAGGGAAGCCTGGGCTCAGAAGTAGCACCACACAGCACGTTGTTGAGGGGGCACCATGGAGGCAGCCAAATGCCGGCTCCCACGGGCCCCTCACACGGCTGAGACAGACTTGCTAGATTAGAGACAAGGGCACTGGCAAGTTAGGAAGAAAAGAAATACCCCTGATGTGCCGAGGGAATCCTGGCCTCCATGCATGCAACTGACTTCCTCTCCCTCCTAGTGCATCCTTCTCCTCCTCTCTCTGTCTCGGGCCCACACCAGGTGTGTGCGCACCGCAGCTTCCGTGGTCAAGTTTTCTCCACATGCCCACAAATGGCCACCATTGGTCTAGGGGTGCAGGGAGATGGACCTGAGGGTGAGGGCTCCCCTGGCACAGGGAGCAGGCTGGGCCATTTGGGAAGAGAATTCTGGACTCCTGGGTGCTCAGAGCACAGTCTAGAAGGGAGTGAGGGCTCTGGGTGGGCACTTCCCTCGGGCCTGGGGACAAGCTGCCTCCAGGGGAGGGACGTGGTTAAAAGAAGGACCCAAGGATGTGTCCTTTCCGCCCCCGCATCTTGAGGAAAAGCGTCTTGGATTATTTCTGTCTTGATGCACAATGTCCAGCACAGAGCCTCGCAGGAAGCAGGTTTTCAGTACAAGCCTTTTGAATGAGTTCTGCAACTCTTGACTGGCTTCTTGTGTGAGACAGCGAGTCACAGTTCCTTTGTTGAGGGCTCTGTGGTTTTAAAAAAGACCCACAAGTCCTTTGATACCCTACTGAAGAGATGGGGCCTAATTCCTCTTCTGGGTGGGACTTGCTTGCTTCTAAAGAATAAAAAGAAAGTGAAGGTCTCTGTGGTTCTATCCCATGCACGTGACCTGTTCTCCCTGTGGGGCTGGCACCCCAGGTGACTTTCTCCATCGCTGGCATCTTCCTAATAGTCTCATTCTTCAGCCTCTCCCTGTGTGTCCTGGGAACTCTGTTACCTTGGTGCTTTGCACAGTGCTCGGCACATACCAGGCTCTCCCTCCACTGCACACGCTGGGAATCTTGATGCTTCACACTTATCATTTTGAGACTCAGGTTTTATTTTCTCGTTAGCTGGCCCTCTTTGTCCTAGCCTTTGGGGGTATTGTTTAGTTAAATCACCGATGCCAGTGGACCAAACCATCTTGACAGGAATATCGTATTAAATGTGAAATCAACATTCTTTTTTCACAAAGACCGTATTAAGGAGAACCATTCCATCTGATGGGTGGGAATGTGGTTGGAAATGACCTAACGACCAGCAAGCGATGGCAGGGAGCCTGAAGAGAAACGAAAATCCTGTCGTCCATTTTGATAGCTCAGTAATGATATGTACAAATATTTTGTATGTCCAGCTATTTCAAAGTCTGATTACATTTATTTCTTATCACTGGGAATCTAGTGAAATATTTATATTTTCTTTCTTTGCTCTTTCCTTAATATTCACACTTCTTACCCACTGACTCACTATTAATATTGTCACATCTCTAGCCTTGGATATTCCAGTCTCCATTTCCTCACAGTTAACAAAGAAGCTTGCCATAACTTAGTATTCCAGACTAAGTAACCTTGAGGTCATCTTTGACTTTTCTGAATTAGGTGTCAACAAAGTCCTCAACACTCTTTCATACGTCTCCTAGAGTCACCCTTTCATTAAAAAAAAATTTTTTTTAAAGATTTTATTGGGGAATTGGGGGAGGGGGAACAGACAAGTTGCTGTTGTTTTGTTCTTCAGTCTAGTTGTGGAGGATGTTGCTTCACTGGCCCAAATTGGCACCATCATTGCGCTCTTCCCGGGCGAGGCAGATCAGTCACCGGCTTCTGGACGGCCGCTCATCGCGGCTGCTGGCTGCTCACTCTGGCTGCTGGCTACACACGGAAGTCCATGGCAACCCATTGAAGCAGGGGCTGCAGCCTATGCCGTTGCTGGTGACCCATTGCAGCCCAGGTCCAGGATGAGCTGTTGTTCAGCATCTTAGCTGTAGAGGGCAGCGTCACTGGCTCTCATATGTGGGATCCGAACTGGGGCCCTCTGGCATCCCAAGCCAGTTCTTAACCAATGCGCCACTTGGCCGGTTCTCATTTATTTTTTTAAGGCTACTCGAGTAACACATGAACACAAAGTACAGAATTACACAGAGTAAAAAGTGAGAGGTGCCTATGGTCATTTAAAGGCTACAAATTCTTCCCATCCCAAAATATATGCCCTTTGCAATGTCACTTTGCCATTCATCTCATCAAGAGGGGGCATCTATTTCCTCATCCCTTGAACCTGGGCTGACCTTGGTGGAGTTCCACAGCCTCGGCCTTCAGCGGTCTTGCTGCTTCTGCTTCCATCGCCTGGGAATGCGGCCTAGGACACCACATCAGGAAGCCAGTCTAGCGCCCTGGAGGAAGAGGCCATGCAGACCGAGGCAGCCCAGCGGGCAGCCCTCACCAACTGAATGCAGCTGTGTCAGTCAGTGAGCTCAGGGAAACCCAGCAGAGGAGTTACCTCGTCAACCCACAGAATCAGGAAAATAGTGCTATTGTTTTCATTGTTTTAAGTCACTGGTGTTAGGGTGGTTTGTTACACAGCAAATAATAACTGAAACAGTCCCCATCACCCCTCTCTTGATCCCACTCTTCTCAGACCTCTTCCCACACATTATAAATATCCATGTGTATATAACTACGTAAAGGTAAAGCATGTAAGTGGGACCACACGTCCCTATTTTCACGTGAACATACACAGATTACACAACTCTTTTAAATCGTTAGAGCATTTCATTGTACAGATGTACCACGATTTACTTACCTACTCCTTGTTAATGGGCATTTAGGCTAATTCTGACTTTTCACTGCTACAAATAGCGCTGCAATGATTATCCTTGGGCTTTCGTGTCTCCCTGCTCTGATCCACTGCCCTTGTTAAGGGAGGGGCAGAAACAGAATATCAGTAGGTGCTTAGGGGCCTCAGGGTAAGTACCCACAGGGTTTTGGCCCAACTCCTATCCTTTCAAGAAAACAGAGAAGCATTTGCATGCCAGGACACCACCGCTCCCCTCCACCTATTCTCCTGGGCATTGTTAAAAGGTTGGAGATGACAGACCAGGGAGATTTATAATGCAAGATGGAGATCCGGCTGTGTTAGAAACATTGGAAAAGCATATGGACCCAGCAGGCTTCTACGTGGGCCTGTCACAGGGTTTGCGCTCAAATAGCACTCTCAGTTCCCTGGAGTGCTGTGCTGACTGGGGGTGCTGTTGGAGTCTACACGATTGCCGAGGTGTTGCAGGAAAGGGGATGGGTGTGGGTGTTGCGATGGGGAGGGGGGTGCAGGGAACGAGTTTGCTTCTGCAGGATTTCTGCCAGAGGTACGCGTGTGCATGTCGTGGGGGCTGCTGACAGGGTGCTATATGTGCCCGAGTGTGGATGTGACCAAACTCAGGGATATGCTGCTGTTAAATGAAGCGAGGCATTGCCATGGCAACACAGCTCTCTGCTCCCAGCCAGATGCCAAGCCCTTAAATTATATTTTTTCTAGCTGAAAGCGCCTCAACTGCCTCTGGTCTCCAAAGCAATGGGACTGTGGGGGCACCAGATGCCTCACCCTCACCTCCAACCTTTCAACAAAGCCCAAGAGGTGATAAGCGGGGGAGATGTGGCTGGGACACTGATGGATTTTGTTTTGGAGGGGTGTCTGGGAATAGCCTCTGGTGGAGGGGGTTGAAGAGAGCCATGGATAGGCCCCCGCTTTTATTACCTCCTGGTCCAGTGTTCTGGGGTTAACATTCTCCAGCACTTCATTCTAGAAGGAAAATTGGACAATGAAAGTAAACAGAGATGCTAATCATTTCTTCAACTAATCATTTCCTTTCCTTCAACCCATTGTTTTCCTTTGGTTTTGAAGAGAAAAGTACCCCTACTTCCCTGGTCACAGCTGACTAGACTGCGAGGAGACAACTGACCCAAAGAATACCAAGTAGGTTCCCTTCTGGCAGTTTGGATTTGGGTTAATTATCTATATCCACAACCAGCCTGGAAGGTCAGGGACTGACGGGGCCACTTGGGGGCAGCCCTGTGTAAGAGAAAGCAGCAGAGGGTCCACAGTCCTATGGAAGTAGACAGGCAGAGGGAAGCCAAGACCAGAGAGGCGGGGAGGTGGGAGAGGTGGCAGTTGCCGCGGTCCTGACGTCTTTCCAGATTCTGGTTCACAGGGAGGCTGGTGCACTTCCTGCCCTTGGTTGCTTTTTGTAATTTGATAAATTTATGTCTTGTAATGGAATAATCCCTGGTTAAGGCATGAGGAGTACTTGGATAGGGGTTGGCGGATGATGCTGGAAGTGCCTTTTCTAGCCACATTCCCACTCAGGATAAAGAGTGAATCCCTCAGAAAAGGCTGCTTGGACATTATGTATATGCAAAATGATGCCGCTACCTTTCTGCAATTATTTGCAAAGGACTTTTGTGATATGCAATGTCATGTTAAGAGTGTGACAAACAACATTTTCTTTAGTCATCCAATAATGTTTTATTGACCAGTTACACTGTACCAAGCAGTATTCTAGGTGTTAGGGAAATATCAGTGAACAGGACAGAAAAAGTCTGCCCTTAGGGAGCTTATTCTTTGGAGGCTACAGATATAGAGTGAACAAAAGATATAACGGCAGACATTGCTAAGGACTTTGAACAAAATAAATGAATCTCTTAATGTGTGTCACACAGAATCATAAACTATTAAGGTTTGAAAAAAGTCCTCACAACTTTCCAGATGCTTTGATTCCCAGAAGACCAATGAAATAATAGAGGTAATAAATGTTAGCCAAACAGGAAGGGAGTGAAGCAATCTCTAGCTCATGCTTTGTCTGCTTTTATGTCACTTCCTACAGGATGCCTTTCCTTATGAGCTCTGGGTTCAGCGCCCTTCCCATCACACTGAGTAGTTGGCCCATCACAGCATAGTTTAGAACTTGTTTATGTAGGCGTTTTCCCCACTCACTGTAGGACCTGCCCTGCAGGCAGTAACAATGCCTGTCACATTCACAAAACATGGTGACTCACAACTCATAGATGCTCAATAGTTGCCGGATGAAGAAATTACAAGGGCTATTGCCTGACTGACAGCCTGAGGCTGACGTTTCTTTTACCCCTGTAGGCACTTCTACCTTGTGACCCCTTCAAAAGCAGTAGTTGGTTAATGACAACAGACCAAGGCATGATTCTCTTCAGAGATAAGAGAAAAATCTTTCATAGTCAGAAACCTAGCAGAGATAGTTTGTTTGCTCTTTTCCAGCTGTTGAGACTGGAGCTTTGGTGTTGAGCACCTAACAAAGAAGAGGCAGTCTTAGGGCCTATATCTGCTGGCTTTCAGGAAGTGCTAGATTATGGCCGATGGGGACAAAGGGAAGTGGCCAGCCACTGGCCTGGCACACTTGCAGGCCTACTCTCACTTTGGGGACACAGTTACCACCTAAAAAAAGGAAACACACAGTGCACCCAGGAAGTGTACACACATGCACACACATACCAGTGTGCCCAAAACAGACTTTTCCTTTCCTCTCTCTTGCCCTTACCAGGGAGCTAATAGAAATAATAAATCTTAGGGCCATGTGGACTTCAATACTATCTGCCCAGTCATGTCCCTAGAGTGCAGTAATTCTTTTTGGCAGACTGTGGCCATCACAAATTGGTTCAACCTTAGCGTGGACCGTATGGCCCTAGCAACCAAAGCCCACAGCCAGTATCTGCATGGCAGAGGTAGAACAAGGTTTCTAGGCACAGCAAGGTACCTGAGCTTAGGATATGCAAAAACACGATGGAAGCTGATTCTCTTGCCTGGATAGGTATGATCACACATTCTCTAGCCAGCCCTGGAGAATTCAACTCAGAAACCAGAACTAAGGCTTTTGTAGCAGCAGCTCATCTGGCTGCTTTCTACATCACCTAAAACAGTACCAGATCTTATTTATAACAGGATACTTCCGGGGAGTCTGGAGAAAGATGAAGTTCCTCCATTTTTTTATTGCATGTGAGTATGCTTCTTTATAGAGTTTGTTATGCATAATTTTAAAAAATTATATAAGTAATGCATAAATACGTTCTTGTAAAAAAAATCAGACAACACAAAAGTATAGAGTAAAACACCCCTTCTACCACCTCCCAATCCTACCCACTATTAAATTTGGATGTATTGTATCTTTCCCCCATGTATTTACAAACATGTATGTGCATACACAGATAATAGTCTTGTTTAGTTTTTACATTAGTCTTTTATATATATGCAATAGTTTCACATAGTTTTTACACTGTACATATAACTTTGCAATTTCATGGTTTTCAATAACCAGTGTATCTTGGAGCCCTTTGCATAGTTATTAATATTCCACAGTGTTAAGAACCATAATTCAATTAACTCTTTCCCTACTGACTAATGTTTGGGTTGTATCTAGTTTTCCACTATTAGGAACAACACTGTAACGAACATATTTTTACACATATCACTGTGACCCTTTTTAGGGAAGATATACCTAGATGTAGAATTGCTGGGTCAAAATTTAGCTCAACACTGATCATATAAAGGTTTATCCATTTACATTTCCACAGTAGGGGACGAGCGCCCATCTTCACACATCCCACCAACACTGGATACCCATTCATTCAACAAATATATATTGAACAACTACTACGTGCCAGGCACTGTTCTGGAAACTGAGGCACATCTCTGCCTTGTGGCACTTACAATCTAGTGGAGGGAAACAATTATTCATCACTTATATTTTCTTAAAAAAAGGATTATTTCCTTATTTTGTAAATTATGTAGAATTTTGTTATAAGTGCCATTAAAAAATAGAGTATGGCAGGGCCGGCCGAGTGGCGCGATGGTTAAGAACTCGCTTGGGATGCCAGAGGGCCCCGGTTCGGATCCCACATATGAGGGCCAGTGACACTGCCCTCCACAGCTAAGATGCTGAACAACAGCTCAACCTGGAGCTGGGCTGCCATGAGTCGCCGGCGACAGCGTGGGCTGCAGTCCCTGTGGCAGTGGATTGCCATGGGCTACCGTGTGTGGCCAGCAGCCAGCGTGAGCGGCCCGCAGCCGCAGTGAGCGGCCGTCCAGAAGCCGGCGACTGATCTGCCTCGCCAGAGAAGAGCGCAATGATGGTGCCAACTTGGGCCAGTGAAACGTCCTCCACAACTAGACCGAAGAACAAAAACGACAGCAACTTGTCTGTTCCCCTTCCCCCAATTCCCCAGCACTGTTCCCATCCCCCCAATTCCCCAATAAAAATCTTTAAAAAAAAAATAGAGTATGGCAAAGAAAATTAGGAATGCCAACGGGACTGAGATTTGGAATAGGGTAGTCAAGGAAGGCCTTACCCAGGTCATATGTGAGCCTTCCTGGAAGGAAGAGAGTGAATTTTGAGGAGTGTTCTAGGCAAAGGAAACAAAACAGCCCAGTGCGAAGACCTGGGGTAGGAATATGCTTGGTCTCTTCAGAAGTGCAGCTAGGTGGCCAGGAGTTGGTGCGAGGACCAAGAGGAAATGGGGGGTCAAATTGGGTAGGGATTTGTCAGCTACTGAAAGGACTTTGGCTTTAACTCGAGGACTGAGATTAGAAAGTTTTGAGCACAAGAGTAACATGATCCCCCTTGGGTGTTAACAGCCTCACTCTGGCTGTATGTTAAGAATAAACCATGGGGGTATGGTATGCGACTGCATGGAAGGTGTCAGGAGGCTATTGCAGTAATCCAGTTGAGAGAGGACAGCGGCTTGGGCCAGGGCAGAACAGTGAGTGAGCTGAATGGAAGTGGTTAGATTCCCCCTACTTTGAAGGTAGAGACAGTACTTACCGGGATCAGAAGTAGAATGTGAGTGAGAGGAGTCAAGAGATAATAATCTCTTGTCAGATGAACGGGTACAAATTTACATCTCATTGCTTTAATTTGCAATTCCCTAACTACTAGTGAGGTTAGCATCTTTTTTCACATGTTTACTGACTATTTGTATTGTTTTCTTGAGTTGTTCCAGTTTGGTTTTCCTTTACGGTTGATTTCCTTACCAAAAATCTTTCCCATGGGGTAGCTTTGCTTGCTGTTTACCCAAACTCTGAGATTGATTTCTCCTTTTAGAAATATAGCATTGCAGAGCTGGTAGGTAACACAGGATTACTTGGTTAAACCGCCTTATATTGGGTTGTCGGAAAAGTCATGACGCATTTTTGCAATGAAAAACATGGAAAAAATATGTCATGACTTTTCCGACAACCCAATAGATGAGCAAATTGGGGGTCAAAAACGTTAACTGAGGCATAGTTGAGTGACTTATTCAAGGTCACACAGGTAAGTATTGGTGATGTTATTAAAATTTAGCTTTTCTGATAACTACTCTATTTCACGTTCCATCTACTATATATCATTTTACCTTACTAAGAATTTGTTTTACCAATAAACGAATTGAGGTCCAACAAACTCATCTCCATGAGGGCTCAAATTTGGATAGGATAGTTGATCAAAACTAATGTCAATAAAAATTTACTACCCAGGCTAAGAAACTACATTTGCATTGCCTTTTTTTTTTTTTTTTAAAGATTTTATTGGGGAATTGGGGGAGGGGAACAGCGCTGGGGAATCGGTGGGAAGGGGGAACAGACAAGTTGCTGTTGTTTTGTTCTTCAGTCTAGTTGTGGAGGACGTTGCTTCACTGGCCCAAGTTGGCACCATCATGCCACTCACAGCGGCTGCTGGCTGCTCACGCTGGCTGCTGGCTACACACGGTAGCCCATGGCAACCCACTGCAGCAGGGGCTGCAGCCTATGCGTCGCAGGGGACTCACAGCAGCCCAGCCCTAGGTCGAGCTGCCGTTCACCATCTTAGCTGCAGAGGGCAGTGTCACTGGCCCTCATATGTGGGATTCGAACCGGGGCCCTCTGGTTCTTAACCAGTTTTTAACCAACGCGCCACTCGGCCGGCCCTGCATTGCTTTTTTTCCACTGTAACCTTTGAAACAGAGGGAAATAGGAGAGGTGTCTTTCCTGCCTAGTTCCTCCAAGCCCGTCATGCAGAGATCAATAATCATCCCCCAGCTCCCTTCTGCCTCATTACCATTCTAATTTGCCTGAGTCGAATCTACCTAGGGTATTAGGGTTTTCTTTTTTTCCCCTACTAATAAACCAACCTTTTAGATTAAGGGAATAGAGAAAAGGGATAAGACCAGTTTATCTTAGTGAAAAAGGATTTGGGAAAATTAGAACATGACGATCCAAGTCCTGCTAAGCTTGTTCTGTTCAGCAATATATCCGTGAGTCACTGGGGGCCTGCGATCCTTCTATGAAAACCCTCACGTAGGTGCTGGAAATAGGCAAGAGGCTCTAGTGAAATAATAAGCAAAGAGCAGTGAGAAAAATCCATCTTAGCCAGACATTTTAAAGCAATTGGAGGATCAGAGGCACTGAAAGGGCCTCAGACCGGAATGGAACTGACGAGGGCACACATTTAGAGAGGTGAGTGGACACTTTGCAGAGCCACTGCTGCGGAGCTCAGCTTAGTGTGCGCCTTGCTTGCCCCCGTTCAAAAGCATCACAAAGACTTTTTTCAAAAGAGCAATTTATGCTCGCTATAGAAAACCTGGAAGACACAAAAGTATTGGAACCCTCCAGCCTTTCTGTGTACCTACACAGTGTACTTCCAAAAAAACAGGGAAAATGCCATGCATGATGTTTTTCTAACATATTTGAGCACTTCCTCCAGTTATTAAATAGATCTCTAAAAAATGATCGATAGTGCCTATATAGTATTTTATACATAAAATAATTTCATCAAACAAGCCCCTTTTGTGAGACCATGTCTGAATTTGCATTTTAACAAATTTCAGGTAGAGGGGATAATTCCAGGTCAAAGAGCATCTCTTTAAAAAAAATCAAACATTTATTCTTTAAAAAAATTTTTTAAAAAGGTTTTCAATGTAAAAAAAAATCAGAAATACAAAAGCATAAATAAAATTAACAACTGTAGTCCCACCATCATTCATATTTTGGTATACATATCCTGCCAGTTTAAAAAAAAGTTTAAAAAAATATGTAAACATTCTATACAAACTTAGGTTACTATGCACGGTTTCATAATTGGATTTTGTCCTTCAATACTGTGTATTTTCTCATATCTGTACTTGTTCTTCCAAAACATGACTTTTAATGGCTCCAGTTTTTTGTTTTTTTCTGTAATGTTTTTAAAAAAATTTTTATTGAAGAACAGCCATGGTCATAGGTTACACATTGCTTTCATGCTACAATGGCATAGTTGATGCTTGTAGGGAGGGCACAGCTCACAGTGGCCCATGCGGGGATTAAACCAGCAACCTTGGTGTCAACAGCACCATGCTCTAACCAACTGAGTTAAGCGGTCACACCTAATGGCTACAGTTTTCCACTGCATAGTCATGTCATAACCACTAGGATATAAGTACCACAAAGGTAGGTACTTTGTACAAAGGACAGTGCCTCCTACAAAGAATAGTGCTCAATAACCATTTCTTGAACAAGTACATGAATTTAATCAACCAACTCCTTGTTGCTGGATATTGAGCTTATTTCAAACTTTAACAATTACAAACATGTTTACACAAAAGTCTTGTGGACAGCTCTAATTACTTAGACTCAGCTCCTAGACTCAACTCCTAGAAGTCAAATGTATTGGGTCAAATGGTACACATTTTAAAATATAATAAGGATGGCCATATAATTTATCATCAAACCAGATCACTTCTGAGAGGAAAATGGCACATAATTCAGGACTGCCCTGGCCAAACTGGCATGTAGAATTACACATTAACGTACGAAACTTCAGAGGGTATAGCAATTTACATTGCCACTAGCAGAGTATTAGAGCGCCAATTTCCAAAGGCCTAACATTTGTAACTCCACTCATGATACCACATACATCCTAGATCATAATGAATATACTCTGGCATTTTTGGTGTAAAATAATAAACTAAAAAAAAAAAGAAAATCTTACCCTTAGTCCCTTCTCCTCATTTTAGGTTCCTTTCGAGGTGTTGGCAAATGTTTTCTGTAAGAGGCGAGATTGTATCTTTTAGGCTTTGTAGGCTACATGGTCTCTGTTGCAATGATTCCACTCTGCTATTCTAGCATGAAAGCAGCCACAGATAATCTGTAAATAAATTAGTGTGGCTGTGTTCCAATAAAACTTTATTTATGGGCACAAATTTGAATTTCATATAATTTTCATGTGTTACAAATTGTTATTCTTCTTTTGATTTTTTCCTCCAACCATTTAGAAATGTATAAATTATTCTTAGTCTGTGGGCAGTACAAAAAACAGGAGGCAGGTCATCGTTTGATGACCCCTTAGAAAATGACTGGTAGCTAAAACCTCAGGGGATCATCCTCATGTAAATGTAGAAAAATCACCAATTTTTCCTTTTTTCTGAACTGCATAATTTTCTGCTTACTGTCAAAGTAGAGTTGCATTATATACATCTTCAACCATATGTGCCTCACAAATATAAATATAAATAAAAATGAATTTAATTGTGCAAACAATTCCGCTCTTCCCCCCACCTCCCCCTCCTCACATCCACAGAGGGAACCTGGGCTGAGAGGAATCTGCTGGGTCTTGGCTGGCCTCAGTTTTTCCACATGCTTCTGACAGCATACACACCTCATTTCATGGACAATGAGTTTACAGTTTGAATATGTATGTTTTGTACATTGCCCCTAAACATAAGCCAACACCTTTATATGATATTCAACTGAATAAAGAGCAATCTGCTTTAATGATGAAGGATAAGTTGAGTCTGTTGGATTTATTAAATAGGATGTTGGTTTCCAGTGGGTAACATATAATGTGCATTATGGAAAATTTACGGTTTTTTTTTCCCAGTGGTTAATTTATATAAAGTTTTCTTATCATGTACTAATTTTAGAACCTAATTACACATAAGGGATGATTCTATTTTTATTCTTAAAAGAAAACAAAAAACATCTACCAAGGATTATGGTACGAACTCAATAGCCAATGCTTATAAGAAAAAAAAGGCAGGACAGAGGAGAAATGAAAATTCAGCAAATCATGTCATAAGCAGCAGGTATCCAAGTAGCTTCCAGCCAGTCATCCACACAAGTAATCTGGGATGTCTCTAAGGCCCAAATAGTAATAAAATATTGGCACATCATGTTTCTAGAAAGGAATACTAAATTCGCACTATCACTTGAAATATTAATATCCCTCTAGGAAGATGGTAGTAAATATTATCTTCATTTTTATGAATGAGGAAACTGAGGTCCAGAGAAATGTAAAGGAACTTAGCTCAAGGTATAGTGAGTTGAGTTGAAGGGGTACAGAGATGAAAACGTGGTGCTTCATGCATTTTCCAAGCTGTCTACAATCAAAAAAAAAAAAAAAAGCAAAAGCAAAAAAAAAGCAGTGACTGAGATATCAAGGAGCACTTTCCCCTGTGAGACAGTCACAAGAATACTTGGGGCAACCTCAACTTAATAAAGGCCACATATGATAAACCCACAGCTAATATACTCAAAGGGAAAAAGCTAAAAGCATTCCCCTTAAGATCAGGAACAAGACAAGGTTGCCCACTTTCACTACTATTATTCAACATAGTTCTTGAAGTTCTTGCCACAGCAATCAGCAAGAAAAAGAAATAAAAGGCATCTGAATTGGAAAGGAGGAAGTAAAATTGTCATTACTTGCAGATGACATGATACTACTTATATATAGGGAACCCCTAAGATTCCACCAAAAAACCATGAGAACCGATAAATGAATTTAGTAAAGTAGCAGGATACAAAATTAATATTCAGAAATCAGTTGCATTTGTATATACCAATAACAAACTATCAGAAGGAGAAATTAAGAAAACAATCCCATTTACAACTGCTTCAAAAACAATACAATATTTATGAATAAATTTAACCAAGGAAGTAACAGACCTGTACTCATAAAATTATAAGACATTGAAGAGAGAAATTAAAGAAGATACAAATAAATGGAAACATATACCATGCTCATGGATAGGAAGAATTAATATAGTTAAAATGTCCATACTACCTTAGGCAATATATAGATTCAACGTAATCCTTATCAAAGTACCAACGACATTTTTCAGAGAACTAGAACATATAATCCTAAAATTTATATGGAACCATGAAAGACCCCAAATAGCCATGGCAATCTTGAGAAATAAGAACAAAGTGGGAGGTATCATGCTACCTGACATCAAATCATACTATAAGGCTAAAGTAATCAAAATATTATAATAGCATGATATTGGCATACAGACACATAGATCAATGGAACAGAATAGAGAGCCCAGAAATAAATCCATGACTAAATAGTCATTTAATCTATGACAGTGGAAGCAAGAATTTACATTGAGGTAAAGACAGTCTATTTAACAGATGGTGCTGGGAAAACAAGACAGCCACATGCAAGAAAACAGGACGCCATATACAAGAATAAATTCAGGGCCAGCCAAGTGGCGCGTTGGTTAGAAGTTGGCTTGGGACGCCAGCTCTGTGCAGCAGGGCCCTGGTTCAGATCCCACATATGAGGGCCAGTGATGCTGCACCTCTTCTACAGCTAAGATGGTGAACAACAGCTCGACCTGGAGCTGAGCTGCTGCGAGTCACTGATGACGTAGGCTGCAGTGGCGCTGGCTGGCAGCAGGCATGAGCTTTTGTGAGCTGCCGTGAGTGGCCGTCCAATGGCTGGTGAGTGACTGCCTCATCCGGGAATAGTGCAATGATAATACCAACATGGGCCAGTGAAGTGACATCCTCCACAACTAGACTGAAGAACAAAAGGACAGCAACTTGTCTATTCCCCTTCCACGATTCCCCAATGCTGCTCCCCTCCCCCAATTCCCTAATAAAATCTTAAAAAAAAAAAAAAGAATAAATTCAAAATGGATTGAAGACTTAAATGTAAGATCCAAAACCATAAAACTCCTAGAAGAAAACATAGGGAGTAAATTTGCAGACACTACCCTTAGTAATATTTTTATCAATATATCCCCTTGGGCAAGGGAAGCAAAAGAAAAAATAAACACGTGGGATTACATCAAACTAAGAAGTTTTTTCACAGCAAAGAAAACCATCAATATAACAAAAAGGTATACTACTGAATGGGAGAAGCTATTTGCCAATGATATATTTGATAAGGGGTTAACATCCAAAATTTATAAAAACCATATACAGCTTAACAGCAAAAAAAAAAACCCAATTAAAAAAGGGGCAGAGAACATGAAGAGACATTTTTCTAAAGAGGACATACAGATGGCCAACAGACATATGAAAAAATGCTCAACCTCACTAATCATTAGGGAAATGCAAATAAAAACCACAATGAGATACCACCTCACTATGGTCAGAATGGCTATCATCAATAAAGCAACAAACAAGTGCTGGCAAGGTTGTGGGGAAAAGGGAACCCTGGTGCACTGTTGGTGGGATTGCCGTTTGGTGCAGATACTATGGAAACCAGTATGGAGGTATCTCAAAAAATTGAATATGGAACTACCTTATGACCATACCAGCAATTCCACTTCTAGGTATCTATCCAAAGAAATCCAAAACACTGATTTGAAAAGATATATGCACCACTGCTTATTGCAGCGCTATTCACAGTAGCCAACACATGGAAACTACTGAAACACCCATCAATAAGATGAGTAGATAAAAGAAACTGTGGTACATTTATACAATGCAGTATTACTTGGCCATAAAAAAGAATGAAATCTTACATTTCCAACAACATGGATGGACTTAGAGAATATTACGCTAAGTGAAATGTCAGGCTGAGAAAGACAAATAACGTATGATCTCACTTATATGTGGAATCTAAAGAACATAATAAACGAACCAACAAAATAGACTCAGAGATATAGGGAGAAAAACCTGATAGTTGCTAGATGGGAGGGGGTGGGGTTGGGGGAGATGGTAAAGGGATTAGAAAGTACAAATCAGTAGTCACAATATAGCCATGGGGATATGAAATATAGTATAGGAAATATAATTAATGTTGTAAAGGTTATTTTTTATTTATTTTTTTTTCTTCCATGCAGGAGTCAAACCAGCAACCTTGCTGTTAAGAGCACACGCTCTATCCACTGAGCTATCCAGGCAGCAGCTCAGCTCATGGTGCTGAGTTCAGTCCCCCAGCTGCAGGTGGGCATAGCCCACCATCGAACAGGCACTCTTGTC
>NW_017731399.1:95255-100645 GCF_001890085.2 Hipposideros armiger | reverse complement strand
GAAAATATTAAAAATTCCAGAAATAAACAATTCAATAAACAATCCATGAATTTTAACTTGCACGCTGTTCTGATGAAATCTTGCGCTGTCCTGCCCCATCCAGCCTGGACATGAACCATCCCTTTGTCCAGTGAATCCACACTATATATGTCACCTGCCCATTAGTTACTTAGTTGCCACCTTAGTTATCAGATTCACTGTCATGGTATCACAGTGCTTGTGTTCAAGTCACACTTATTTTACCTAATAATGGCCCCAAAGTGCAAAAGTAGTGATGCTGGTAATTCGGATATGCCAAAGAGAAGCCATAAAGTACTTCCTTTAAATGAAATGGTGAAACTTCCTGACTTAATAAGGAAAGAAAAAAAATCTTATACTGATGTTGCCAAGATCTACAGTAAGAACGAATTTTCTATCTGTGAACTTGTAAAGAAAGAAAAAGACATCTGTGCTAGTTTTGTGTAAGTTATGGCCACAGTGTGTGATAAGTGCTCAGTTAAGATGGAAAAGGCATTAAATTTGTGGGCAGATGACATGAACAGAAACTGTGTTCCAACTGATGGCAGAGCATTGCTCCAGAAAGCATTAAGCCCATAGGCAAACTTCAGCAAGGGGTCCCCTGAAGCCAGTGCCTACATTCACATAACTTTTATTATAGTATATTGTTAAAATTGTTCTACTTTATTATTAGTTATTGTTATCTCTTACTGTGCCTAATTTATAAATTAAACTTTATTATAGGTATGTATGTAGAGGAAAAACCATAGTATATACAGGGTTTGGCATTATGTATGGTTTCAGGTATCCCCGTGGGTAAGGGGGGACTACTGTATTTAAGTCTTTTACTGTATTTATCATTCCTCTTTACTTTACAGATAAGGCACTTAATAAATGTTTCTGTTCAGGCACTTTCTTTGTCAGATACAAGTATAGTACTTTGCACAATTTGAACTTCTGCTTAGGGAGACAAGGAGAGTAAAGCATTCAGGCTTTTGTGCTTGGCTCTTCTCTATTCCAGAACAGATGCTCCCTTTGCTGTATGGCCTTCCACTTGCCTGTTCCACAGACAATACAGCCCATTACAAAAAGCAGATTCCATGCATCTTAAACAGAAATAATAATTATAATTTGGTCATTACTCTTAAAATATTAGGTTAATTTTACTTATGATATATTGTTAAGATGCCTGGAAGTGAAAGACTATAGAATCCAGCCATTTTTAAAAGTTTAATATTTTAGTTTAGTTTAGTTTAAAAATGCTTTAGAAAATGGAATGAGGTGATAAAAAGTAATCCCAAATCTCTAGAACTTACCTGAACGACAGCAGGGGTTTGGAGTGATCTAGTTCTGATCTGTCTACGTGAATTCCCAGTGTGGAGTCTAGCCGGTAGTAGTTCAGGATACCCGCTTCGGCTCGGAAACCCTGAAACCCACAGGCAGCTGCTACTTGCTCTGAGAGGAAAGCCAGGTCAGAAGGGAAAGGTGTGTAATGATCTGCTGAGTATTTCTTTAATAAAAGCAGGAAAAATAAGAAAAATAAACAACGATCTCAGGAAAACAGGCAAGTGTGGTAGAAGAGTACCCCTTAATCATCTAACTTACATGTAGTATTAACATAGCATGATTTATCCATCCATTTTATGAGGCATCCAGTAATCTAATAATAAGCCATTCAAAATACTGAGCACCGAGACGGCCGAGTGGCTCAGTTGGTTAAGAGCCCACTCAAGAGTGCGGGCTCTGAGCAACAGGGTTGCCAGTTTGATTCCCAGCCCGAGCTGAGCTGCCATTGAGCTGCCAACAGGTGGCAGGATGACTCAGTTAAAAAAACAAACAAACAAAAAACCCCCCCTAAAAACAAAAAACCCCAAAATACTGAGCACCTATTATATGGCAGGCACTGCTCTATGCAGTGATAAATAAGCTTCATTGATGCATCTTTAAGATTGAAGTCTTCCAATAAAATTACAGTAGTCCCCCTTTATCAGTGGTTGGCTTTCTGCAATTTTAGTTACCCAATCGAAAATATTCCCCCTGCAAGGAGTCTACACGTGAAGCAATTAGTACACCTCTCTCTAATATACTTTAATCCCAAACGGGATAGTTCTCTTAGGGTAAAAAGGCAACTCAAAACTGTCACTGCCAAGAGATGCCTAAGGAAACATAACAATTACGTATCATGTGGCATCCTGGAACAGAAAAAGGACAGTTAAAAGAAAATCTGAATGAGGTATGGACTTCACCATTATAATAATGTATTACTATTGGTTCACTGAGACAAAGGTACCACAGTAATGTAAGATATTAATAACAGGGAGACGTGGGTGTGGGGTACAAGGGAATTCTCTGTACTACATTTCAACTTTTTTCTAAAATCTAAAACTACCCTAAAACACAAAGTTTATTAAAAAAAAAAAAAAGGCAACTCAAATACTATTGCCAGGTTGGTTTTGGATCCCTCAGACTGCAACATGGTTTAGTGCCGATTTCACTAGTCAAGGTGATGGAATGCCTTGCTCAAAACATCTTATAATACTGACTTATGCTGTGGTCAAGGCAAGACCTTAAAATGGAAGTCATTTTCAGCACTTTCCTGAACTTCCTCTATTTTTAGCACCCAAGAATCACAAGTCTTTCTTTTAAAAAAAAGAAAATCAAAGGCCAGAACACTCACCCTCTCTATAGCACGCACACACACACTACACAAGACTGCCAAGGCGGCACTCTCCCATGCAGATGAGCTGGCTGTGTGAGCCTTTAGCGGCTGACACTCTTCCTGGATCTTGGCACTCCCCTCTTACTTCTCCCTGTGCTCAGTCAGCCTCAAATCTGATTGGAGAGCCCACTTCTGTTTCACATCTCCACTAGTGTCCTGATATAGTCTAGCTGGAGGAACAGAGTCACAGCTCTGGAGAGAATGTATTCACTTTGGCTAAAAGGGGGCTTTCACTTCAGGTTAAGGAAGGCTTTCTGAGAAGTCTTTGATGGATGGACAAGCCTTTTCGGTTGGAATCTGTTGTATTGTTTTCTTCTCCTTTTCCTGAATTGCAAATGAGAGTTCCTATTAATTTCTCAAGCCTAAGGGTGTAGTAGTTAGAGAACTTTAAGTTTTTTCTACCATTTTAAGTTTTAGTCCTTCAGAAGCTCAAACCTCTCAGAACTGCTATTTTAGTACCGCACTGCCTCTGCTGTAATGAAATAATTACCTTTCTGGGCTATCAACCCTATCCAAGCTGTCTGTGTACTATTCTGCTTTCTAGTTCTCTTTCACTTTTCTCTGATTACTCATTCAGAGTTTTTGATAATTTCTACTCTACGTTTTTCTTAGTAAATGAGGCTAACTTTGAGGTCATTGGAAAATAACAGTGTCAACAATAAAAATAATATAAAAAACAATAAGCTAATATTTATTGTGTTAATGCATTTAACTGCTCAGAACAGCCAGGCACTGTTGTAATCATGACACAGGCATTAATCGATTGATTCTCACAACTAATTTATAAGGTAGGCACTATCCTTATTGAAGGTAGAATTCAAATCCAGCTGTCTAAACTGAAGAAAATCACATGGCTATTTCCCCAAATACAGATATGTAGTTTTAAATCAGTATCACTGAAAATAAGAATTATATCATTAATACATTTGAACAGCACATCATTATTTTCAACAGTTAATATATTTGTTAATAAACTTGGCTGACTGAAACTATAGAGCTTCTAGAAAGTAACTGGTTAGAAGGAAGACGGTCTCGACCAGGGGTCGGCAAACTGCGGCTTGCAAGCCACATGCGGCTCTTTGGGTATGTTCCGTCTCAAAAGTTTGCCAACCCCTGGAAGAGCCAATCCTGTCCCTCACAACAATTTAAAAATTATTCGAGAGCCATAAATATATTTTTACATAATCANCCCTGCTGCAGTGGGTTGCCATGGGCTACCGTATGTAGCCAGCAGCCAGTGTGAGCGGCCAGCAGCCGCCGTGAGCAGCCATCCAGAAGCCGGCAACTGATCTGCCTCACCCGGGAAGAGCGCAATGATGGTGCCAACTTGGGCCAGTGAAGCAACATCTTCCACAACTAGACTGAAGAACAAAAGGACAGCAACTTTTCTGTTCCCCTTCCCCCAATTCTCCAGTGCTGTTCCCATCCCCCAATTTCCCAATAAAAATCTTTAGGGGGAAAAAAAAAATGTGTCCTAATGGTTGGTTCATGGAACCACAATTTTATCACAAAATCACTAGATGGTGGTGGAAGGGGTAGTTTATTCCTCTTTAATACAATCTGAGGTATTTAAAGACTCCACAGTCATGGAAACTCACTTCTATCTCCCTCAGAGGTAATGGCAGAGGCTGAGACTGCTATTGTAGAATGTCATACCTCCTTGGACTTCTCACATACATTAGTGCCTAAGCAGGACTGGACCATGTCAAACACTTCTCTGATTCAGTCAGTTTACTGTTCACAATGGGTTCCAAGGCAACCGTGTGATCAATGATGAGTTTTTTCCTATCTCTGTTTTTGGCTTGTCTTGGTGCTACAGTCTATGGCAACACGAAACAGCATGGTTGTTTACTGTGAGACCTGCCTGAGTAAAGAACGGGCACCCTCAGCCTCAGCTGTCAGGGCTTACCCGAGCTCGTTTTACTTGGCTATTCTTGTCATCCAGATGACAGAAACCTTCCGCGGTGATGTCTCTTTTATTCTCCTCCATGGGTTCCAGAGGGAAGTCCTCGTCTGTGGCCAGTACTTGTCGGACAGTCATATTAACACGAGCGGTTTCCAAGTAGCTGGCACACACGTTCCAGTCCTCTACAGAACAGGGCTCTACCACCGAGTCTCTGGGCAGGACAGCTGGGAGAGGTGTCTTTAGGCAGCAAGGCAGGCTCTTCCCCTCGGGACTTGGAAGAACCTTTGGGACCGCATGGTTCAACAGGCGGCTGAAACCTGACATTACCATGATGTCACCGCTGTGCATAAACATGGCTGTTGGAGCTTCATCTCTTTTGAGGCCACCCAGGAGGAAGATGGCAGACTGTCCGAAGCTACAAAAAAAAAAAACGTAAAACAATATACAATAGTTAAGTTTCTGCTACTAACCATGGTAACTGCATTATTTTCAAATTGCTAACTGCATTATTTTCTAATTTCAGCCCATTAGTTATTGCTCCCAAATCCTCCTTTTTAAACTGTTAGGATCCTTCTCTTTGGGTTTGTGTTTAAGAGTGACCAACCCATGGTCTGCTACTTAAACTTATCATAACCCACAGGGCTGCGGCAAAATAAAAATTGAAGCAGTAAAATAAGCAAAAAAAATATTCAGTTTTAACATTTAACATTAATATAAATAAGCTTCATTGATGCATCTTTAAGATTGAAGTCTTCCAATAAAATTACA
>NW_017731399.1:85395-89675 GCF_001890085.2 Hipposideros armiger | reverse complement strand
CTCTAAGCTCAAGGTGCTGTATTCAGTCGGAGTTGCGGGTGGGCGTAGCCACTATCCCATGCGGGAGTCGAACCCAGCACTCTTGCTGTTAAGAGCGCATGCTCTATCCACTGAGCCATGTGGGCGGCAGCTCAGCTCAAGGTGCCGAGTTCAGTATTAGTTGCGGGTGGGCATAGCTCACCATCAAACAGGCACTCTTGTCATTAGGAGCACGTGCTCTCACCAGCTGAGCCATCCTGCCATCTGTTGGCAGCTCAGTGGCAGCTCAGCTCGGGGCGCAGTGTCACTGGCCCATGTGGGAACCGAACTGACAGCCCTGTTGCTCAGAGCTCATGATCTTAAGCCAACTCTTAACCAACTGAGCCACTCGGCAGGCCTTAACATGACTTCTTTAACCCTGTATATGTAGCTTAGATAACTGAGGCTTAGCTAACAATTAAGGACTTGTAATTGTAATTTGGTTTCTGACATCCCACGGAAACCAGGGGGTTTCTGTAAAATAGAGAGGTGCCTTTCTGCAAATATTATCTTATTTATCAAATCTGTGGGATTAACTACTCTTTTTTCTAAAGAGGAAGCTTGTTTGTTTGATTTACCTCTAAATATCTAAAAATACAAGAATGCTAGGCCTAATCATTTTTAGTTTAACCACTGTTGTTTAAAAAACAAAAAGTTAGATTAGTTTAAGGAGTTTGTATTCAGACAGGAGATGACAGGTAAGCATAAAAAATGAGAGGAAAATTCAAGGCGGTATAAAATCCAGAACTAAACTGAATAGCACAAGACTTTGAGGGCCAGTAAAATTAAAAAAAAAAAAAAAGAGCTCAGTGTCAGCCATCTAATCAGTTAAGGTTTCACGGCCGAGTTGGGAGTCGAACATGGCATTGAAGAACCCTAGATTTAAACAGGGATGATGCAGTAGGCAATACAGGCACACAGCATGAGCAGAAGCAAAGGATTTATTAGAGGCTCACACTGTAAGTGGCACTCATTCTTGATGTTTATCAAAGAGTTTACGGAATAGATGCTATCTGTCCTCACAGAGTCTACATTCTAAGAAACATACTGTGACACAGACATACATCAACACCAGTAACTAAAAGGAATAAAAGATTTATTTAGGACAGCCGTGCAGAAGAGGCACAGCAGATCTGACTGCCGTCCTTTGAGAGGCCTGCCTACCAGGTTGGCCCTTGGCAATCTGCAACTTGGATTTTGCAGGTTTACACCATTCCCAGAACTGTAGCTCACTGTGCCTAAACTGTCTGCACAAATAATGTGGTTTATATTGAGCACCTGCTTTCCTTCTGGGAGTCTGAAATTTGGTGTGTTAGGCAGAGACCGCCTATGTGACCAGCGCCTGGTAGAAACCTGGCACTGAGCTGCCCTGGCAGACATTTCACACGTGCTAGCTTGTTGCTGGAGGAATTAAGCACATCGTGTGTGGTTTCACAGGGAGAGCTCCCTGGAAGCCTGAGCCTGGTTTTCTCCAGACTTGGCCATATGCTCCCTTTCCCTTTGCTAATTTTGCTTTGTATTCTTTCACTGTAATAAATCTTTCCCATGAGTACAACTATATGCTGAGTCCTGCGAGTCCTCCTGGGGAGTCATTCAACTTGGGTGTGGTCTTGGGGGACCCTGGCACAAGAAGAAATAGACAACTATTAACAATTTAGGGGAAGATATGTAGGCTTGGCCAGTGGCTGGAGCTAGCTGATGTGAACAATTATTAAGCATAACTGCCATTCATGAAATGTGTAAAAACTAAAAAAAAATGCAATGTAGTTATTAATACAACCTGAGTTCTACTAATGTTTCTTAAAGGTACAAATAAAAGATCTCCCTGATGTTGCCCTTGGGAGAACATATTCTATTTTAGCAGCTTTGAGACAGAAAAATAAGCATGACCGCTTATATCTGGACTCATGGGAATTTTGTGGTTAACAGTTAATAAAAAAGTAGTTCCAGAGTTCCGTAACTACCCTAAAGAGGTGATCCAGTCTACTTATTTCTCTTTTCAAAATATTATTTGGCACCTAATTCCTTATTTAAAGATAATCTCAAAGAAAAGACGAAACGCTGCTGAAGAAAAGGATGATGATTTCATGGATACTGAAGCTATGTTTTCAAGGAGGGAGAAAAGGAAGATGCTGAAGTCAGTGGTGTGTAAATGGAATCTAGAATACAAAACAGATTGTGTCCTGAGTATCTAGAAAGCAAAGAGAAGAGCTTTTACAGAACCTGTATGGACCCCATCTAAGTTTCTGCCAAGTGGTTTTCAAACTGTAATGCTCATCAGAATCACCTAGAGAACTTGTTAAAACTCACATGGTGGGCCCAGTCCTGTACATTCTGATTCAGCAGGTCTAGACTCGGGCATAGGAATCTGCATTTCTAGTAAGTTCCCAAGTGATGCTGATTCTGCTGGTCTGGGGACCGTGCCTTGAGAAACACTATTTTAGCTAAAACGAAAACAAAACAAAACATTTCCATCTCTTTCTAGCCCAATAAGAGATTTTGTTCTTGATGAAGAACCCGTACTATTATATCTAAATCAGACCAAGCTGAAGAAACAAAGATAACAACGCTGCTCTGGAAACAGTTCAGAAAGCGATGATGGTATTTTAGACATTTGATATGGCACCAACAAGCTGCTTTTCCATGAAAAGATCCAGTCTAATGTTCTTCAAGAACAGAGAACACATTATTATAGTTAACATGAATTCATGATATTAACAATAAAATGATCAAAATTATAGTAATGACCAAGCATGAACAGAACCATCCTATAATATACCACTGTCAATTTAGTTCCTTTTTTCAGAAAACAAAAAGAACATCTCTTTTCTATCTTAACTATCTCATTATAAGAAAGGCTTTGGGCTTTACCTTATCTTATAAAGAGGTATTGGTTCAAGGATGTAAAGGATGCCAGAGAAGAGCCTTGCTTCCCAAAGGATTAAGCCCAGTCCTCGTAATAAAAACAAAAAGCTTAAGGACTCACTTAGTGAAATAGTTGTGATCATTCAGTGCCTGTGTCATTTTGAGAATTTTATATTTTTTTGTGTAATGTATTAGACCTATATAGTTGTAAGATTCCACCCCTCATTTTGTATCTTCTTCTGAGAAATCAATTTCAATTCTTGCCGTTGTATAGGATTTCTGGAAGGAAAGGAGCAATAATTGTCCTTCCAGATGTGACAGCAGGACTGGCCAACACTAGACATTTCTTGTCTGAGTACTACTTAGGGACACTGCTGGTCCCCATAGGTCTCTTGGGTAACAAAGATTCCAAAAAAATTCACTCCTGAACATTATGAATAATAGTGCAAGGTCCAAACCAAGTTTATCAGGCTCCCAGATCATTTCTAAGCAGAAAATACTGAGAAATTAATGAAGGGCTTGGGCTGCTCTCTTTTTAAATCCAACTTGTCCAAGAGGAGGCCAAGAAGGCTCAGTGCCAATGGAGCTGCCATCCATCCTAAGGAACGCAGGAAACATGTTGGCATCCAGCCTAACTTTAAATCTTTATCTAATTATCCAAAAGAATGTTTTCAAGCAAGTGCAACCCTAATGACTGGTTCTCACTGCAAACAGAGCCACACTGTTCTGCCGGCCCCTGCTGCTCCTCCAGGCACGAGCAGGAAATGATGGACGGGTGGGCCGGTTACCTTCTCCCCTGGTACATGTGCCCACACAGCAGTTTGCTCACTTTCTGTAATGGGTAAGTGCTTTATGTAAGCGCTGGCAGTTCTCTCAGCAATCATGTTCTACAGCACTACTTTCAACCAAACCCTAACTGGGCGGAAATGAACTCCTGTCCTTTGCTTGCCCACTCTCTGAGCAGTAGGTAGCTGGGTGTCATAATTAAGCATTGGTATTTTCTTTTCTTTCTTAACTTAAGGGACATTAGTGAATCACTGTGAAATAGAAAGTACTCAGTCAAGATAGAAGAAGTCTAATGGTTGTTTACGATAAAAAAACCCCCAAAATAACAAAAAAAAACCCTTTAAAATCCTATTGCCAGTGTTTGTTTTTTCAATCATTTTTAAAGGCTTGGGAATTGAATCTTTCATAACTCTAAAATCTCCCCCCATGATAGTAGCTTTCTGTCCTCCCTTTCCTGGTCTCTCATTTCCATTAAACTGAAAGTTCTGTCTCCTGTCCCTAGAAGTCCGTTTCTTCAGTATTTGAGTGTTTCCAACTTTGTTTTCTTTCTCAACCTGAACCTCCCAGCAATCACTGCAAATGGACATCAAATTCAACCTTAATTGCTAACA
>NW_017731399.1:72117-76735 GCF_001890085.2 Hipposideros armiger | reverse complement strand
CAAGTTGCTGTCCTTTTGTTCTTCAGTCTAGTTGTGGAGGACATCACTTCACTGGCCCAAGTTGGCACCATCATTGTGCTCTTCCCGGGTGAGGCCGATCAGTCGCCGGCTTTGGACGGCCACTCACGGCGGCTGCTGGCCGCTCACGCTGGCTGCTTGGCTGCTGGCTACACATGGTAGCCCATGGCAACCCACTGCCACAGGGGCTGCAGCCTACACCGTTGCCGTCGCCTCACGGCAGCCCAGCTCCAGGTTGAGCTGTTGTTCAGCATCTTAGCTGTGGAGGGCAGTGTCACTGCATTTTCGTGCAGTAGCCTTAGGTTCTGACACATAAAGCAACCTCAGTTTTTAATTCTTCTTGATAAATACTTCTAGCCTTACAGCTAACATTTATTGATTTTCAGTAAGTGCCAGGCACTGACCTAAGTACTCTATGTGGATACTCACATTTCATTCTCATAATAACCTTATGCAGTGGGTACTATTTTTATACACATTTTACATCTGAGGAAACTGATGTAAGAGACTTGCCCAGGGTCATATAATAATAGATGGCAGAGCCACGACATGAACTCAGGTAGCCTGGTGTCAGAACCTAGGTCTTAACCACCAGTATGCACTGCTTCCCGTCCCTTTTTGTGGACATCCCTTTTCAAATGTTTGATGCTCTCATGTTCCCCCCTCAAGTCTATTCTTCCCCACACCCAGTGTCTGGTCTTCAGACCCATCACATTCCTGCTCACTACTGTAAAACCTGGCTGTGCTGTACTAAGGTTCCAGTCCTTCCAATCAGTCTGAGTAAAAGGAGACTGTCCTCTCCCATGTTCTGGATATTATACTTCTATTAAATGCTGCTTACCATGGTAGGGAAGACAGAATAAAGTCTCTAGGGACACAGTGAGGTATCAATTCAATGACGTGGTATAAGTGTGAAATCCTAAACCTCAAAAAGCAAGTACACCAATTTGGATAACAGAAAACCAAAGTGGGGTTGATAACCTCGTAGTGTGAACAATCTGTTCAGAGAAACGTGGCCTTGAAAACAGGCCTGGGGGCCAGCCGAGTGGCTCAGTTAAGAGCTCGGTCAAGAGTGCGAGCTCTGAGCAATAGCAGTTCGATGCCCGGCTGAGCTGAGCTGAAAAAAAAAAAAAAAAAGGGGAAAAAAAGAAAACAGGCCTGAAAAGGAAAGGGCAGCCATCATGAACAAAAAGTGATTAAAAGATTGCTGCTGNTAGATACAAAGCATTTCATAAGCTAACATATAGAATAAAGCTAAGTTGCTTTATTTAAATTTATATTTCCCCTTCACTTGTTCTTTAATTTTTGAGTAGATAATACATTCACAAAATTCAAAAGGTATAAGAAAGTATCCATTAACTAATTAATTCCACAAATATTTAGTGACTACCATGCAGTAAAGAATAAAAACAGGTCAAGGGGATAAGGAGTGAGGGGAAACAAGAGGACTCCTGTTAACTGAAGGCTAAAGGAATAATTTTTTATAAGATGATATGAGAACAAAGACTTAAAGGAAGCAAGCCATTGGTTATCTAAAGAAAGAGCTTTCCAGGTAAAAGGAGCAGCTTGTACAGAGAATCTGAGCATGCCTGATATGCTTAAGGAACAGCATGGAGGCCGGTATGGCTGGAGAATAAATGAATAGGAATGGTAGGAGATGAGACTGGAGAGCTGGCTGGGGGCCCTATCACCTAGGCTTTATACAGGCCATGGTGAAGACTTCTACTTTTATTCTAAGTGGGATGGGGTTGTCTAACAAAGATTTTGACTGGCCTTTGTCCTGGGTTCTTGGGAGAGAGCTTTTAAACCCTAGGCTTTGTTATTCACTGTAGGCCCTATGATCACACCTGAGTTTATACTAAAATGACTCAGAATATGAGCTTGTCAAGCTAGAAAGATGTGATGAGAGGATTGAGCTTTTGAGTCAAGAGATATTAGCAAGACCTCAGGGGACAGGTGGGAGGCTAGTAACTGAGTTCCATTATGTGACCAATGATTCGATCAATCATGCTTAATAAAAACTCTGTACACGAAGGCTGGGGAGAGCTTCTTGGGAGGGGAACACATCTTGATTCCATGGGAAGAGGACACGGAAGCTCTGCATTCGGGACCCTCCTAGAAATCGCCTTGTGTGTTTCTTCATTGATTGGTCCTGATTTGTAACCTTTATAATTAAAGTGCAATCATAAGTATAATGCTTTCTTGATTTGCGAATGGTTCTAGTGAGTTAATGAACCTGAGGGAGTCATGGGAGCTTCCTTAAATTTGTAACCAGTTGGTCAGAAGTGTAGGTAGCCTGGGATCTATCACACTTGTGGCTGGTGTCTGAAGTCAGGATAGTTTGGTTGGGGACTATGCCCTTAACTTGTGATGTCTATTGACTGGATGGTTTGCATCAGAATAGAAGATGAGAAACTATGAGAGGTGACACNCACTATGCAAATATTTCTGGCTTTTTGAGTTATTCTCAAGAGAGAATACACCATCAATTGTGTTACCCCAAAGCAAACTTTAGAATTGAAATTGCCAAAAGTCACCCCTCAAATTTTCACTAGTTGTCATCATTTAAGAGGTGGTAGCTGCTTCCTACAATTACTGTTCGTGATAATCTCAGTGTTCCATTTTTCTTTTCTGTTTTCTATTTTCTGGTTAACGATTCTTTAAATTATCTCAGTTAAAATAATTGGTGTGAGCTCCCACCTGACATAACTGGGAAGGAAGAAGGTATGTACATGTGTTCAGTATAGCACGATGCCAATACCTAAACATGTGTGTTGAAAAGATCCTGTGACCTTGAAAGTAACCTAACCTCATTTTTCTCCTTTGTAAAACAGGAACAACAATACTTAACTGGAATCCTATGCATAGTAATGATTAATTCACTGAACAGTCAACAAACATACACTCTGTACTTTTTCTTAGGATTTAGAGATAAAGAGGTGAAAAACTTTGTCCTTAATGCAGTACCTGGAGAAAGGACAGTAGAGACCAGTTATACAGAGAATGTCTTTTAAAAGCCTGGCTATGAAAGGAAACAAAGGCTGAGGAGTAGTCAAAGAAGAATAAAGAAATAAGGGGAGGGCCGGCTGAGTGGTGCGTTGGTTAGGAATTGGCTTGGGATGCCAGCTCTGAGCAGCAGGGTCCGGGATCGAATCCCACATGAGGGCCGGTGATGCTGCGCCCTCTAGAGCTAAGATGGTGAACAACAGCTCAACCTGGAGCTGGGCTGCCGTGAGTTGCTGATGTCATAGGNTTGGTCCTGATTTGTAACCTTTATAATTAAAGTGCAATCATAAGTATAATGCTTTCTTGATTTGCGAATGGTTCTAGTGAGTTAATGAACCTGAGGGAGTCATGGGAGCTTCCTTAAATTTGTAACCAGTTGGTCAGAAGTGTAGGTAGCCTGGGATCTATCACACTTGTGGCTGGTGTCTGAAGTCAGGATAGTTTGGTTGGGGACTATGCCCTTAACTTGTGATGTCTATTGACTGGATGGTTTGCATCAGAATAGAAGATGAGAAACTATGAGAGGTGACACAGTTTCTACTCTCTATGTAGAAAACAGGCTGCAGAAGCACAAGAACAGACACAGAGGGACTAATTAGGAGGCGAGTGCAGTAAATGATGGTGGCTTAGATTAAGGTGGGTGTGATGGAGATGCTGAGAAATAATTTTATTTACTATGACTGTAGACCTTGCTGTATTTGCTAGAGGGTTGGATTTAAAACTTTGTAATGGCAACAGAGTGGCTGCATTCTACTGCTTGCGTATGTCATGCCTGGTTTATCTGATCTCCTGCTGGCTGACATCTAGATTATTTGTTTCCCCATTCCGATGTTGCAATAAACATGCTTATACTAACTATTACACTCTTTTGCAAGAATCTCTAGCTATACTACTCACTGACAATAAACTTCCAACAAAACACAGAATTGAGGTGCCCTAATTTTGTGAACAGACCTGTTTTTGCTTCTCAGTTCAAGTATTTCTTTTTCCCTGACCCCAGAAACCTAGAAAGTTAATATTGAAAGGACCCTTAGCGGTCACCTAGTTCAGTAGTTCTCCATGTGGATGTTGCGGTAGATAGAATCTCCAGGGAAATCTTTTTGAACTACAGACCTGCTCCCTTTCTGATATGCTCTGGGAATGTGGGGAAAGCAGGCATATACTGTCCAGGTGGCATGAACTCTAACTGACCATGATTCAACCACCCTGAATGGCTTATTCAGTCCAATCCCTTTGTTTCCCAGATGAGGAAACTGAAACACGCATCACGCAGTGACAGAAGGAGCACTTAGGCCCTAATCGATTTTCTGTGCTGCTAGCAATGTCTGAGCAAATAAATTTCTTCCAACCCTTGACAATAGAAAGGTGTGACTATCACATTTTTAATTTTTGATAATTAGACAAAAAAAGTATCTCACCATTGTTTACTGGGTTATTTATTAAAGAGATTCGTCTAACCTATCTTAGAAGATGACAACTGGGATTTCTGCTGAGTTGTCAGAAGGAAACAAATCAATTACTTGAAAACACAGGCTGGTTTCATAACAAACTAAGTTCTCTTCAACTAATTTCACTCAACCATGATCTTCCTTTA
>NW_017731399.1:42568-65103 GCF_001890085.2 Hipposideros armiger | reverse complement strand
ATCCTGCTACCTGTTGGCAGCTCAGCGGCTGCTCAGCTTGGGCTGGACTTGAACCGCTGTTGCTCAGAGCTCAAACTCTTGAGCGAGCTCTTAACCGAGCCACTCAGCCGGCCCATTGTCTTTAATTTTTTAATGCAGAACTAAAGTACATGAGGCTTTTTATAGGAAGTACTAAAGGTATTACACCTTCCCATGCTATTATAAATATTTCAGTCGTCATAATGTATTAAGAGCTGTAACACAGACCTGGCCCTTGGCACAACAAAAATTAATATTTCTTTTTAGGGGGTTATCTCTTGCTTTTAATCTATATTTGAAATCACAAGTGCAATGTTAACTTTATGTCCTCTAGAAAGAGACAGGATGACAGGTATAAGATTATTTGGCCAAATAAGGCATTACCATATTTTCTAAATAACATCTTATTTCTAAAATATTATTTTATATATTATTATTTTAAAGTATGTATTTTAAATATTAAATGTTAAAGTATTTTACATTAATATTAAATAACTGCAATGGACCCATGGTCCTAAAAAAGGTTAGTAACATTACCCACTCTTCACTATCTTTTTTTTTTTAAAGATTTTTATTGGGGAATTGGGGGGATGGGAACAGTGCTAGGGAATTGGGGGAAGGGGAACAGACAAGTTGCTGTCGTTTTGCACTTCAGTCTAGTTGTGGAGTACGTTGCTTCACTGGCCCAAGTTGGCACCATCATTGCGCTCTTCCCGGGCGAGGCAGATCAGTCGCTGGCTTCTGGACGGCCGCTCACTGCGGTTGCTGGTCGCTCACGCTGGCTGCTGGCTACACACGGTAGCCCATGGCAACCCACTGCAGCAGGGGCTGCAGCCTCCGCTGTCGCCGGCCACTCACGGCAGCCCAGCTCCAGGTTGAACTGTTGTTCAGCATCTTAGCTGTAGAGGGCAGTGTCACTGGCCCTCATAGGTGGGATCCGAATTGGGGCCCTCTGGCGTCCCAAGCGAGTTCTTAACCATCACGCCACTGGGCCGGCCCTTCACTATCTTAATTTATCTGTAAAGTGAGCTACCCAGCATCACTAAAATTAAAGAACTCTAGAGTATGTAGTCTATTAGGACTTTTGATCTCATTAACTATGAATCCTTTTTCAAATGTTTAGCCTTGATAGCAATAATTTTTACGTTGTTGTTACGTCATTTGAGAATGTAGGGATTTTGTGACTGGAGTGATCATTATGAATTATTCTATCACCCAAAATGATTCTTCTGCCACAGTGGGCATTCACAAAGTTATGGCAGGGAGCCCGGAGTCAATATCCTAGTTTTGGATTTGTACACTATGCCTCTTTCTGCAATCTAATCAGGCACTATCAACTCCTGCTCTGTCCTTTGGGAGTGCTAAATAAATCTAAATCTTAGGTGAAGCAGAATTTAGGAGGGGTTTGGGAGCGGAACACACATTCTGTGTGCTTACTCTTCTTTGTCAATTTACTAGCTTATAGCTCCTCCTGTGAAATTAGACAAATGATTGATTTCACCTTCTGAGGTCAGCAGCACTCACCAGGATAGCCTTCGAGTCCGTAGGCTCGCCACTTGCTGACTGGCTGAAGTCCTGCTCTATGTGCATCGTGGTCACTGACTGAAGACACACTTAGTTGAGATCTAACCACCTGACAGAAAGGAAACAGAAGTCAAGAGGGCTAAAGCTATTTCACAAGTCAATTCTGAGAACCTCAAACCTCTAAAGACATGTCTGGTACGGGGCAAAGTCTAGGGTCCTAAACTTAGTTCTCGCACTTACTTGATGTAAGACTTAGATAAGTCGCTTAATTTCTTAGAGCCTCAGTTTCCTCATCTACAATATATACTAACAAAAACTAGAGAGCTATATAAAATTAAGGTAAGTAGTAATGAGAAGCAGGCTGTTTTGGCCTTCAAGACTACTTTTCCCTATGAAACCACACCTCTGGGATTCCTTATAGGACTCTAGATTGTGACAGGTGTTTGGTGTTCTGGAATATCCTGAGTTACAATGCTCTTTACTTTGGGTAGGGCTAATAATAATGCTTCGGGGGCACTTGTATACAATTGGTGTTTAAAGAGAGCTATGAGGAACACCGAGATGGGGGGAGGGTGAGAGAATGGAAATAGCTCTAACCATACACAAAAAAATGTACCAATAAAACACTGGGAACCCTGTTTGCTAAAGTACAATATTTGCTCTATTTTATTTATTTTTTATTTTTTATTTTTATTTTTTTTTAAAGATTTTTATTGGGGAATTGGGGGGATGGGAACAGTGCTGGGGAATTGGGGGAAGGGGAACAGACAAGTTGCTGTCGTTTTTGTTCTTCAGTCTAGTTGTGGAGGATGTTGTTGCTTCACTGGCGCAAGTTGGCACCATCATTGCGCTCTTCCTGGGCGAGGCAGATCAGTTGCCGGCTTCTGGGCGGCCGCTCACGCTGGCTGCTGGCTGCTCACGCTAGTCCATGGCAACCCACTGCCACAGGGGCTGCAGCCTCCGCCGTCGCCAGCGACTCACGGCTGCCCAGCTCCAGGTTGAGTTGTTGTTCAGCATCTTAGCTGTAGAGGGCAGTGTCACTGGCCCTCATATGTGGGATCCGAACCGGGGCCCTCTGGCATCCCAAGCCAGTTCTTAACCATCGCGCCACTCGGCCGGCCCAATATTTGCTCTATTTTAGATGAAACTTCAAACTGAAACTCAGAGCTTTTTTGCCTTTGTTAATTAATTAGGAATTAAGTTTTTCAGGGGCTCATGAAGCTTTCTTTGCACGTAGAGCATCTTATGGATGGCTCATTAAATTGGTTAAGAGATTCAATATGCAGTCACTAAAGTAAGGACATTTAGGAAAAAAACAACTTTATTCTTCCATGAATACATTTAGGGTCTGGCTTGTCTGTAAACATCAAGTGTTCTCTTCCAAAGAGATAAGATCTCTTATCCTATTAATTTTGCCAATTGTGGAGATTTCCACCCAAAATACCAAATAAGTGGTTGGTGTATAACCAGTCTATATAATAAAATGGCTATCTGGAACTCTCTGAAAGTCCTGACCAATGTTTATTTTAAACATTTTATGATTATTTCTTAAATAGACCATACTTAATATTGCACTGTAATTCAGCAACACCCTCAGATCTGAAGTAAGTTTGTGGACCTAATCAATCATATGCTAAACTGAACCAAATTCTGAGCTTTTAAAGAGTATTTCTGTTGCCGCCCTTGCCCAATTGTTGCCATCACTTTCTCCACTGCTATCACCAGGTGTCTTGTAATAATAACTATTTTCTTCTCTAATTTGCTACTTTTAATTTGTTTTGAGCTGGGGAACGAAATGCTCAAGTTTTTATGTACTCAATAGGTAGCGTACTTATTGAATTCTTACTGTTATATTTACTGTGCTAGATACAATGTCCCCTTCTCAGGTGGCTTACATTTTTAAAGTATGTAGGTATTATGGTAAAATACGGGTAAAAGGAGCTGAATGAGAATCTGAGAGACTCTCCCACGAGTCAAGTATATTATTCTTGGGGTGCAGATTTTCTGTATGTTATTTTGACAACACTAAGACCTTTTCTGCTAACAAATTCAGCTTCCAAGAAGCTGAGTTCTAGACAAATATGGTGTTATTTCAGCATTCCAGTTTGAGAGCTATTACTAAGCTGGAAAGAATGCCTCATGCAGCCATCTGTGGACAATACCACTGGCAAATTAAGTGATCAGGAGTCCTCAGAGTGATTGTGAAGAAAATATACTTTACACTATAGTTGTGATTCTCCCTGTGTCTCTCGCCCCGCCTCATGTTACTTTTCTTAATTTTCATGGGGAAAGATAGAAATAATGCATGGTGCTTGGATTCGTTTGCCCTTTACTTTCAATTTGGAGAGATTATCTCAATCTTTCAATGCCCTCTTTCAAGATGGCCCAGAGAAGACAAGGACCAGCTTTATGGACGAGGGCTTACCTAACAACATCGATCCCTGTCAGTGCTGGGATTACTCAGGTAGTTGGTTTTTCAAGCTGCAGAGCCTGACAGGTCTATATTAGGTTATTTGGCTTTGTACACAAATCGATGTAGACATGCACATGGAAAGTTAATGAAAATAATAAATACCAACTCTCAGACATTTATGACTGTGTGTGCAGCCACGAGTGGCCGCATGGAGAAACGGGCACCAGGGTTCTTCATCGCCAAAGTTCGTGGGCAGTTCAACTCCGCGCCCACGAAGGGCGAGGATCGCTCAATATCAGTCTGGAAGCGAAAAGAGGTGAGGAGGACATTGAAAGCCCTCCAAAATATGAGGCCGAATTCGGGGAGGCGCGCGATGCTCCCCTCTCCGTACCTTGTGGGCACCGGGCCCCGTGCCGCGAGCAGCGTGGGCCGCCGAGAAGTCGATGACCTCTCCAAGGTCTGCGGTCCCGGGGCGGCTCTGCCGGTAGAAGCGGAAAAGTTTCCGAAAGGCGTCCTCCCCCGGCTCTGTCGCCAGCGTAGCCACAGAGCCCATGGCCGCCGCCATCTTCCCCATCTCGCCGCCAGGCCTCCTCTGGCCCGGAAGCAGATTCCCGTGCAACTCTTCTGACAGGCGTTTCCGGGGTCGCGACTTTAGGTCACGAAGGTCCCTCCACCTAAAAATGGCGGCTTCGGCAGTGAGGGGCGCTATGGCTCTGAGGACTACTGGCCGGCCCGTTGCTTTTGTCAGAAAAATTCCCTGGACCGCAGCCTCAAGTGAGTGATGGAGACGGAGCAGGGGCGGTATTTTTAGGTCCCAGCGATCGACCTGTGGGGCACTTACATCAGCGTGGTGGCTGGATTAGGACGCTGAGCCCGCTCCTGAGCTCACCAATGAGCAGAAATAAATTTTGTTTGCAATTAACCGTTCAAGGATGCCCCTTGAGCTTTTGGGGCACGTCTTCACGGTGTCCTGCCTTTCGGGATGATTTGGTGGAAAGGTTTATTACTTGGAAACTTTTAAGATTTACGATGTAGAAGGGATTAATTTGATCACAGTGGGGAGGATGAATTCAAAGGGGGCGAGACTGGAGGTGAGAAGAACTAAAAGGCAGTTGCAGTAATTTAGTTCAAAGATGAGGACCTGAATTTGGGTCATGGTAGAAGGGAGGTCAGAGCCATTTATGTTAAAACAAAATCGACAGCTTTTCGTGATGTCGTGAAAGGGGGAGGAGCACAGAATGAGGGAAAGGGAAGAATGACTTCCAGGTTTTTACCGTTGGTGAATTTTGTGGCTAGACTGTAGGAGAAGCAAGCAGGTCGAACGAAGATGAGTCAAGTTGCAATGTGCTAAGTTTGAGAAACCTGCGTGGCCTCCGTCAGGCAGTTGGATAGAGGAGGTTGTGTATCATTGATTGAGAAGTGCACTCTGAAGCCATGCTGCTTGGGTTAGAATTCCAACTCAGCCATTTAATAGTGTATCCTAACGGAAGAGTCATTTGGGTCAAGGGTTCACCACCACTGTGCTTCAATTTCATCATCTGTTAAATGGAGTCAATAACATCTTCCTCATAGGATTGATTGGATTAAATGAGTTTGTCTGTAAACTGCTTAGACTTGTGCTAGGTACAGATTAAGTACTCAGCAAGTGATAGTTATTGTCATGATGACTTAAGTTGAAGCGCATGGGAGAGGCCTAGGCTGGAGATAGAGGGTTGGGAGTAATCAAACCTGAAATCTCTCACCAACACTGATTTTTGGCAGCTGCTGTTGAGATAAGGTTTTTACATTTGCTTACCAAAATTTTGGTAAGCAATTTTACAGTTTACAATTTTACATTTGCTTATGGTCACTTTTGTAGATGTATCAGGTCAGCTCCCTTAAACAAAAGAATAGAACAGAGGTTACTGTTCTCTTAGTTTTTGTGGCCCAGGTGTGATAGTAGGATGGGAAATAGATTGGTTTGTATACCACCTTCTCAATAATGGGCAAAGACCAAGCCTACTAAAATGTCTTGCTTAGGCCCTGTGAAATTGTGGAAGGGCTGAAGGGTTACTCCAGCATCTTGTAAATGCAAGATTTCAGACCATAATGGGCTGGTTTAAAACCTTTCAAAAGAGTTTGTATAACATTTAAATTTGAAACAGTCTCAGTTCATTCATTCATTTAGTAAATATTTAAGGAGTATCTGTTATGTGGTAGGCATTGTTCTTGGTGCTTGCAGCTTTTTTTTCATAAAAATTGTAGGTAATTTGGGAAAAGGGTTACCTTCCAGACTTAGTTTTGGAAGAGAATGTTTTCTAAAAGTTTTAAACATGTATATTTAACACTATTTTCTTTAACTTTCATTAACTAATAAGTTATGTGAGATCCCAATCTTACCAGTGATCTGTCAATCATTGTGGACATATTGGACTCAACATTCAGGTAGCTTATACTGCAGTGGTGGGGTGAGACGACTTACAAACTACAAATGTAGGCATTTGTTGAGCCAATGAGGTTAAATAAACTAGGGGAAATAAGCAAGTAATATGAAATGTAAATCAGCAAAAGTACAAGCAGTGCAGTTCAGAAGAGAAGATGATGTAGTTTTTGATCTTTACGATTATCCACTGTTCATCTTTGAGGCCTCATCGGGCTAGTACGTTGTCTTGTATTGCATTAGGAGCCCAATAAAATGATATTCAGTACATGTATTTGGCCTGAGTCTTGAAGAATAGTTACAATTTAGGCAGGAGGAGATAGGGTTACTGAGAAATCAAGGGGAAAGAATGATGTGCCAAGATGGGAATCCACAGGATGGAGACACAGAATTTCATTTGCTGTACTAGAGTAACTATGGGCCAGCGATGGGAAATAAGGCAGGAAGAGTAGGTAGGGTCAACTCAACAAATTTTAGAAAGTCAACTATTTAACCTAGTGGAAACTTTAAGTTATGAAAGCCAAGTAAATTGAGATTTTATTTGGAAATCTCTACTACAGCTAGCCACTGTTTTGTCATTGTCTTGTCTGTGATCTTCTCATAAGGATTATAACCTGTGCATCTAGTACAGTAGCTGGTATGATGAAGATCATAGTCAACTCAGCAATTTATCTGTTTATGTCCCTACCCCATCAACCTCCTAAAATCTGGTACATTGCAGTTTTAGTCAATACCATAGCTTTCTCCTAAATATTAAGGCTTCAGGAAATGCAAAGTAGCTTTGTTCACAAGAAGTTTGGGGACTCTACGACCCTTTTGGTTTCTATATACAATCTAGGATGGAGGATACAAAATACATTAACTACTTTTAATGTTTTCTTCTGTACAGGTGAGCTGAGAGAACACTTTGCACAATTTGGCCATATACGAAAGTGCACTGTACCTTTTGTGAGTATTATTATTGTTTTTAAAGATTTTATTGGGGAATTGGGGGAGGGAAACAGTGTTGGGGAATTGGGGAAGGGGAACGGCCAAGTTGTTGTTCTTCAATCTTCACTGTGGAGGGTGCCAGTCGCCATCTGGCTTCCCGTCGGCAGCTCGTGGCCTCTAAACTCAAGGTGCTGTGTTAAATCTTAGTTACAGGTAGGCGTAGCCACCATCCCATGCAGGAGTCAAACCAGCAGCCTTGTTGTTAAGAGCGAATGCTCTATCCACTGAGCCATTCGGGGGGCAGCTCAGTTCAAGGTGCCGAGTTCAGTCTTAGTTGCAGGTGGGCATAGCCCACCTTCAAACAGGCAATCTTGTTGTTACACCAGCTGATGCATCCTGCCATCTGTTGGCAGCTCAGTGACAGCTCAGCTTGGGCACAGCGTCACTGGCCCATGTGGGAATCGAACCGGTGGCCCTGGTGCTCAGAGCTCGCGCTCTTAAGCCAACTCTTAACCAACTGAGCCACTTGGATGGCCCTTATTATTATTATTTTTTCAAATTAAATAATGTGTTTTTATTTCTTTCTTAATTTTAAATATGTGAACATTCTGTAATTCAACCACAGCCTTTTACTTCCAGGTGATTTCTTCATTGGGTCTCAATTCCCTTTTAAATAACAAACTCTTGTTCCGGAAGGCAGTTAGCTTTTCATCATTCCTTCTGTCTAGATAACATCCAAAGACAAATCCCATAGGGACAAGTATATGCACCCAGTGGTCACGCACAATCTGAATTACGTTCATCATGAATGCTGCTATCTCGGCGCCAACAGCAACCCCTCCGGCCCTTATATTTTTTTAAGTATTGTTATCCTCTTTTTTTTTTTTTTTGTCAAAGCATGTCAACTTACCTGAATGTCTAATGGAGTGCTGTTCAGTCTTTGTTGATAAATTCATGGGTGATTCTGATTAAAAAGAAAGAAAACCCTTATCCTAGGCATTTATTGTATATTCGTTTTTTATTGTTGCATAACAAATTGCCACAAACTTAATGGCTCAAAACAATGTATATGTATTATCTCACAGTTTCTTCACATCAGGAGTCTGGGCACAGCCTAGAGCTGGGTCCTCTGTTCAGCTGGGGCTTTGGGCTCATCAGAGGCTCAACCAGGAAAGATTGATTTCCAAGCTTCTACAAGTTGTTGGCAGAATTTGTCTTTCAGCTTTAGGACTGAGGTGTCTGGCTTTCTTGCTGGCTTCCAGCTGGAGGCTGATCTTAGATCCTAGGGACTGACTGCCTCTAGTTCCTTGTTACCCGGCTTATCTGTAGGCTGTTTTCCAGTGGCAGCTTGCTTCCTCAGTCAGCAAGGGAATTTCTTTCCAGCTTGCCAAAACAGTCTTAGAATGCAATCATGGGAGTGACATCCTATCACCACTGCCATATAACCTGATCAAGGGAGCAATGTCCCATCACTTTTGCCGTTATTTTTTTGGTTAGAAGCATGTCACAGGTCCCACCCACTCTCAACGGGAGGGGGTTATACAGGAGGTAACATGGTGGGACATGTGGATATGATGGAGCCTTTTTACAATTCTGCCTCCTACAGTGTTATAATAAAGACTTGAGATAGTATCGTTTTATCATAAAATTGGCAGAGTATCTATTTCAACCTTTATCTTCATTGAGTGCTTTTAAAAAGTGTTTTCATATTTAAATGTAATAAATATGCTTTCTTATGAGGGTTTAGAAATGTATAACTTGTTTTGCTTTATCCTGGGCTGTATTATCTGTGGGCTTTCTAAAATTACTGGTTTTGTGGGGTGTGACATGAGTACAGTTTATATACACTTCACTAAAACTACCCTTTCTCCTCATGGCTCTGAAAAGGCTGGTAAAATATCATCCTAAATTGTCAGAAGTTCCTAACTCTTGGTTTAATGTTACTTGCCTTCCAAAATATAACATTACTCAGATCTAGTGCTAGGAAGGTGTAGGAGGGAAACTACCACTCAAATTGTCTTGAGTTTAACTGGTACCTTCATTTTTGTAGGGTAGTTTGGCAAAATCTATCAAAATGAAGAATTTGCATTTGCTTTGATTTAGCAATTTCATTTCTAGGAATTCTACAGAAATGTGTGGTTAAAATGTTGAAAGTAGCCTTTAATATCGTAACTGGAAAGAACCTAAGTGTTTACTAGTGGGATTGATTAAATACATATTAACTCATTGATACAATGGAATTTTATAGTTGATTAAAAGAATAAGGCATGTGTATTATGGACATGAAAATCTATAAGCTTAAAAACTATAATTCTACAGAGTATGAAATTTGTGTTTCTTGAAGTTTCTATAAAAAGTAAGATTTTTCTTGGTTGCCATTTCCCTCTTAATAGTATTTAGGACCTGGAGTTAAGAGATCTTAGATTTAAACAAGAGGTTTTGATTCTTGGTAAAACTAAATAAAATGTAACAGGAAAAAAAATAGTCTCTCGTTAAATTTATTGTACTCAGGTTAGAAATCCAGGTTCGTATCTTAGATATAGCATATTTATCTAAGTTTTGACACTGACAGGTTTAAGGCCTTTATTTACGGAAATGGTCATATGGAGGTAGAGGTGAGTGCTTTAGAAGTTGTCCTGTTTATCTGAGGTAAAGAGTGAATCACTGGGACATGACCAGAAACGTTTCCTGTGTTTTAGGTTAATATTTACAGTTACCTTTGAAGCATGGAGCTAATGTCTAAGAATTTGTTATTTGGGGAGGGACAGAGCACAACATAAATTTGTAACAAGATTGATGGTGTACATTGGAATAGTGACATCTTGGTATCTGTACTTTACATAGTAGGTAGGGCAGGTGGGGGTGGGATGCAGGTGGGGTAGGACGCATCCAAGTACATTAGAATCTCTTTTCCACATGGGCTGATGGACAAGTTGAATTTGATAAGCACTCTGCCTTTGGCACAGAGGAAAGTAGCAAAATTGTTTAAATTAACCGCAAGTCTGGACTAGGTAAGTAAGAGCAACATAAATTTTCTTTTCTCCTATTTTTCATTAGGAACATGGATAATGGTAGTGGTGGTGATGAGGGTGATTGGTCTCAGAAATTACCAGAAGTGCAACTAGGTTTTGAAGCTTAGTTTTCTAGTTTCTAGAAGTGATTAAGTTAGAAACAGGGAGAATACTTCGTGATCAAAATTTCCCTGGACTATTGTTGTTACTGTGTTTTGTAACTATTATAGAATGACACAGAAAGCTCATGCCCATTTTACTTCTCCAATGGCAGCAGAAAAGCAGAGAGAATGTTAAGATTAACACAGGGATTAAGCTTTGGGTAACTAGGAAGGTGAATATTAAAGCAAGGTTTTGGACATTTATTAAAATGCCTGTTACCACTTTTTGGCAGATGAAAATTGGTAGTTTGATTTGGAGCTCATGGAAAATCTCGCAAGTTCATAATTAATGTTTCCTTAAATTTTGAATTTTTAGGACAGAGAGACTGGCTTTCACAGAGGTATGGGTTGGGTACACTTTTCTTCAGAAGAAGAACTTCATAATGTACTACAACAGGAGAATCATGTTATTGATGGAGTAAAGGTAGGTATTTTTCTATATCATATCATGAACTTTCTGTACATCAGTTAAATACGTCAGACAGTGGAATGACAGGGACGTTAGATTTGTAATTAAAGCTACCTTAATGTTTGTTAAAGAATGCTGGTGGTGGTAGAGTGCCCAGTTCTAAGAGGTCTCGGAAAGGAAGGACAGGAAGCATCTGATGGTTAGAATGCATATGTAACACGAACAGTGGAAGCAGCAGTCTATGTACTAAGTCAGGGAGACTGGGGTTGAAATCCTGGCTTTTCTACTTACTACGTGACCTAGGGTCAAACTGATTTACAATTTTTTTTAAATTCTTTTTTTTTCTTGGTGATTTACAATTTTTAATTGAAGTTCAGGGAGTCTTAACGAACAAAGAACAAACTTCTCTTGACTTATTGGTGCTGATTCCCTAACAGAAAGGTAGTCTTAAAGTGGCAATTTTCAGTGTTGATGTTTTTGCAGACAATTGCCTTTCCTCACAGTGCTTATTTGATTTTTTTCAGCTCCACGTTCAAGCTCAAAGACGAAAAGCTTTGCAAGGGGAACAAACATCTGATGAAGAGAAAGATTTTTGAGACTATTACTGCCTATTAAATAACCCAAACTGAAAATTTTGTCTAAATGTTTTTATTTGAAACAAATAGTTGCACCAAGCAAGAGCTTATTCTCCCCACTCCAAATTAAAACAGAACACAATAGGGGAAAACATTGTTTGGCAGGACAGTTCCAATATGGGAACATCCTTCTCACTGTGTTTGGGGTAACTTTATTCATAAGCAGTCGTTCTTACACAAAGTACTTACCCCAAAGTACTAAGGTCACACAAAAGGAAGTGGTCTTAATTTCATGTGCGGGGCAGTATGTTCTATAAATGCCAAAAGGTGGGAGAAGCACAAACACAACCCACTCTTTTAAAAAAACTAAATAGTTCAAAGTAGAATTATCCATCCCCCCTTTCTCCCATAATAAAAAGTAGCACTGGGGTCTGACCCCAGATTTGGTTTTTATCCTGGCCATTTAGAAAGTGTTCCCCCACATGACCTGCATCATTAGGGTTATCGATCACAGTCCATTCACTTTGAAGAGAGGAATGTCTACTCCTTCCTCCTCTTCTTGCCTTCATGCTCATGTTCCTTGGGGCGGCTGCTATCTGAGGGTCTTTTAGAGCCACCGTGCTGTTTGGCTTCTTCCAAAAACTTGTCCAAACCAAAAGGATCTTCCTCAAACTGAACTGGTCCTTCCCGACCTCTTTGCCTACGGTCTGAACCAGAAAACTCCTTATCGGGAACAAACCTAGGGAAAAAGAGAAAGGACTATGAACTACTTTGTTTTCACTGATGCAAATATTGAAACTGAACTATCTGCCTTGGTACCTGTTGGTCTTTATTCTGGCTTCTAGGTCATCACCATACATGTCCTTGTCCAGATTTTTACTGGGCCTGTAAATATTCTGGGCCATATCTTTACCACCTCTCCAGGCTTGATCATAAACATTGTAAATTTCATCTTCTCCACCTGCAAAACCACTGTCCATACCCTGTGGAAAAACAGAGGACATTAAAAATATACATACTAAAAGTTGAATCTGACTACATTCATGTGAAGAGTAAACCCTTGCTCATTTATAGCTCATATTTTCAATCTGAACTGCAAATTAAAAAGATCTCCCAAAAAAACCTTACAAAGTCCATAATCTTCCCTTATCACCTCTGGGTCTATAGATTAAAAAACTATAGGTAACTCATTAACAAGTTTGACTACTTTAGTGACTTGTAGTTATTAAAATTGGGGGATACTAATATAAGCAGGTATTTGACAATTTCAGTTTGTATAGACACAGTGGCAAGAAGATGAAAGAACTAAAGCATTTATCTGATGCCACTTAATAATATATTCCTCTGAGAACATCACTTTTATTGCATGAGACAATAGGGCTCTCAATGAAAATCTTAAGTGAAAAACAAACAATAAACGTGTTATATATCTGGATGGTTCATTAAATACAGGGACATGGGCCGGCCGAGTGGCGCGATGGTTAAGAACTGGCTTGGGACGCCAGAGGGCCCCAGTTTGGATCCCACATATGAGGGCCAGTGACACTGTCCTCTACAACTAAGATGCTGAACAACAGCTCAACCTGGAGCTGGGCTGCTGTGGGTAGGCTGCAGCCCCTGTGGCAGTGGGTTGCCATGGCTACCGTGTGTAGCCAGCAGCCAGCATGAGCGGGCCGCGGTGAGCGGACGTCCAGAGGCCGGCGACTGATCTGCCTCACCCTGGAAGAGCGCAATGATGGTGCCAACTTGGGCCAGTGAGGCAANTTAAGTTTTGACACAAGTACATACCTATGAAACCATTACCACAATCATAACAGTGAACACACTCATCACCTCCCAAAGTTTCTGCGTGCTCCTTACCTATCCCTTATTCCCCTCATCTCCTCTGTCCTGCCTTCTTCCCCACAGGCAACCACTGATCTATCTCCTGTCATTACAGATTAGTTTGCATTTTCTAGGGTTTTATATAAATGGAATCATACAATATGTACTTCTTTTTGTCTGGCTTCTTCCACGTAATTATCTTGAGATTCATCCATGTTACTGCATGTATTAAAATTTTATTCTTTTATTGCTCAATAGTATTCCATGTATAAACATCCCACAATTTGTTTACCCATTCACCTGTTGATGGACATTTTTCTCCTTCGATGTCTTTTTTAAGAATAGTGGGTCATTCTCGTGAAGCCACCTACTTACTTGAACCTTGGAGGCTCCATTGGATCTTTCTGCATTTCCACCATCCGAATAACCCTCTGTTTTGCTCCTGAGTTGAAAGCCACTCCTTGTTGAGATGGTGTATATCTGAAGAATGCAGATGAAACTAAAGGTGTTAATTAGTTCAAGCTTTCAATAGGTATTTTTCTTCTGTTATAATCCTAAGCTAGACTGCACCGTCAATTCCTTTCCCAAAGTATTAATAGAAAATTGCAAAATATTTAGGAAGAGCACATAGCTACGGAGATAAGAGAACGGCAATTATGAGTTACAAGCAACATGTAAACTAAAATCACTGGTTTGCAAGTAATCCATCTCTGTCCATTTTCCATCATGGAAGGAACAGTGCTCAATTTCACAGGTAAGAGGTCTAGAAAACAGTTCATATTTTGTAAGTTTGCGTTTGAGGAAAAACACTCCATAATACTCAGCAGGCAACTTACAGTTAGTAGCTTTTGCCTAATCATAGGCTGTAAAACAGAGAAAGAACAACGGTAGCAGCCCTAGCAGATCTGAACTTCCCCTTAATATTGATGTGAGTCATCCTTCCACAAACACTTAGANTGTGTTATTGCTGATTAAAACAAAGATTACTGTCCACTAAAAGATGGCTTGACTGGAAGACACTGCTTTTTCACTCTAGGAAAGGTCTAGTGGTTGAAATTATAGTGACCCCAATAAATCTTGAAAGTCACGTGTTTCCCTAATGGTTTTTTAGAAACAATCTAAAAAATAAAATTAAACAAGATTCCAATAAATCAATTTCCGATACCAATAATATAACAGGAACTGGTTACATTTTCAAAATCAATAAAATTACCTCAAGATGAAGCCTTAGCTTTCAAGAGATAATTTTTATAAGGGTGCAAAATGTGATACAAAAGATATCCTTTTTCTATGTTCTAAACACACACCATGATGTATGTGAACTTCAAAGTCACATATTAATACCATAATATCAATAGATAGTCAAAATGATACCAATGTCAAAATGTTAACTTGCCCTTCCCTGCTACTGACCTTTTGTGGAATATCTACATCTAAATAGAGGAAAATTATGAAACCTAATAACAGCAACTGTCAATCTTCACAACATGGGGTCAGCCTAGTAAATCATTACTCGGGGATGTTGTGAGGAAGCTGGATCGCCAGTGGGGGGTGTGTATGAGTCTACAAAGGCTAAGACCAGGTACAGCGCTGCAATTAGCACCTGCCATCTTTGGCACACATACCACAAGTAAGAGTCTGTCTGGGTACTCAGTGCTGTAGCTAAAATACAGTATCTTAGGTTACCAAAAATGGATTTACAAATTATCCAAGAGCATTAAACAATTAAATTGTAACAGATCTACCTTTCTATCAGCAATGTAGAGGGCTTCAGCCAGTTTGGCAAAATTTTCATTGATGTGAACTGTCTGCAGTCCTCTTCCATCAGCAGCCAGACGTTTGTCTAATGGAATTGTATAACCCTAGTGTGAAAGCAGACAGAAAACATCAGCTACAAAAAAGCAACAATAGACTCTTTAAAATTAGATTTAAATATGTCCACTCTGAGAACCACTTAGTTGTGGCTCATTTTCTTACATCTTTTGTCACAATTATGCAACAGCAGCAGCAGTTAACACTGCGTGTTTTGTGTGGAGGACTGTTTACGCACTTCACATGTTATGGTCTCATTTAACCTTCACATTAACTCTGTAAGGCTGGTAACATTATTGTTTCCATTTTGCAGATAAAGATACTAAGGTAGAGAAGTTAGGTAATGTTCCCAAGGACATACAGGTAATAAGTGGATGAGCTAGGATTTAAACTCAGAGACAGTAGGACTTCAGAGCTCATATTCTGGGAAAATAGAGTCTCATGTTAATATTGTGGGTTATAATAAAAGGAAATCACTACCAAATAGCTAAATAGTTGTTCCTCAAGTAAATATAACAGTCATAGAAAGGTGGAACAAATCACTAAAATAATAGTATCCACAGGTAGTAAGTTTAATTTGCTATACTGTTTTAATGAGTTGTCAGATTCTTGAACCTTGTAAATTTTAGTAAATGGAAAAAAAGAAAAACTTTGCTAGACAACTGATATCTGTGTTCTGAAATTTTGCATCCTATTTCAACCATTCAAGGAATCTGTTTAAATATTTATGTAACTTTGAGGCTTAGCTTTGTTTTTCCATATTTCTGAGAACTCCCAAATGCTGACCTCTAGGTCATGGTCTTAATTCCTAATACAAAGAAGTATTACAGAATCAACTAACCATACCACAAAGTTACATACATATTAATCAGCCCAAATCAGATCACCTAAAAATCTTTTTGTTTTAGGATGACTACATAACTTCCTTTAAGCAATAATTTACATTCAATCCATGGGTTAAAGTGGTCTTCACCCATCAAAAACAGAATTATAAAATATGATTTGGGGGAAAAGAGGAAATAGCGATTAGGAAACTTATTCTACATAATTTTACAGATTCTTCATGACTTCTGGAAGCTTTGGTGATTAGCAGACATACAGGATTTAAACAGCTTATACATGCAATGTTATAAACAGAATCAAATAGTTTATTAATCGAAGCACTAAATATATCCAAACATTTACTCTGTTTTGTTATACAGNAAAAAAAAATACAGGGACGTGCCTTTTGAGAAAAATTTTCATCACAACTTTTAAGTGATTTAAACTTAAGCTTGTAAGAGCTGACTTAAATATTTACTGATGTGTAATTTTCGTGCTTAACCCCCTTTGCTCAGGCTGGTAAAATGCTATTGCATAGTGTTTTAAGAATACAAGCTTACGAATCAAGACACCCTCCATTTGAATCTTAGTTCCAATTAGCTAAACTTGTTTGTGTTACAATTTCCTCACCTTTAAATAGAGGTAATAACAGTATGACTTCATGGGGTTTTTGTAAGGATTAAGTGAGATAATACAAGTAAAAGACTTAGAACAATGCCAGGAATATACAAAGCACCCAGTAACTTATTAACTAGAAGAACTGACTCAAATGCTACCTTCAGATCTTCCTAAAACCGCTAAGTCATAACTAACTTGTCCCCTCTATATCCCAGAAGAATTTTATACTTTTATATTCTTACCACAGTCTGCCTTGTCTTTACTTATATACATACATCTGTCTTTTCCAGTAGACTTGAGGGTTTCTGAGGGCAAAGGCAAATCTATTTTTGATCTCACTGACTTATGCACAGTAAATAATCAGTATTAGGTGAATTAAAACCCAAAGGTACTTCTTCAGGCCCAATGTGTCCCAGCTAGTTAATGACAACTGGGACTAGAAATTAGATTTCCTGACTAGTTTTACAGCTTCATTTTTTAAAGAGCCCAAGTTTACGTGTTTTGACAGCATTAAAAATTTTTTCAAAGATCAACGAAAACAAACCCAAGAGATACTTTTGTAGGATACCAGTTCTAATTTAGGAATAAAAGGACATACCAAAACAAAGTTTTATAACCTAATTTCTTTCATTTTCTACCAGTGTCTCAAATCTTAACCAACTATAGGTTGGTTGAGATCAAAATCAGAGTTGTTTTGTCTCTTAAGTTACAACATACAGCTTCCAATTTTTTTCTGTAATTGTGCTAGCATACCTTAGGCTGATGCAAATCTATGATGTTAATTTTCTTTCCCCTGAGGATTGGTACTCATATCAACACTTCAGATAACGCTATTTCTATTGTACCTTGGATTGGTTGAAGAGCCTCTGGTCATACTGAACTTCATTGGAAGTCCGAGGATTGGGCACACCAAGAGCAATGACCTCGCTGATATCTCGATTTTCATTTCTCTGTAGTTTCGACCTGTTTTGAAATACAATGTCACTAACTGAAAACTTCACGTACAAGCTGAATTTCAATTTAAAAATACAACGAATCTCAGCAGCAAAGGAAATGAATATGTCCTGTTAACATCTTGTGAAAATATATTCCCTGATAATGCATAATCGGGTTGGCAGCCCTTACAGCATTTCAGATACATGGCTATTAGAGGAGGTAGGGTTTTACAACTAGGCCCTCCTGTTAGCTGAAAAGACTGCCAAGAGACTCATTCTTGGCACAGAAGCCTTTAATACAAGCAATCACCTTACAATGAATGCTGAGATAGGAAATTGTTATGGTCTATATTTGCTATTATTATGTGAGGATTGGGGGCCTGGACACAAATTAGATGTATCATATGAATCATTTTCCATAAGCTAGAGTCAGTTTTTTTTACCTAACCACATTTAGTAATTTTATCCTGTTAGAACTTTGAGGAAAACATGTCAGTGACTAGATTACTCAGTATGATTTTCGACATTCAGATTAATTCCCCTGCTGTTTCAGTATGTATGCGATCTACATCACAATGAAACCATGGTAACTGTCGTCATTTAGTTTACTAGAAGCTCAGGTCTTAAAATGATTTCTACAGACAATCTGATTTTCATCCAATCACAAGTTTACAGCTTTTCTATGTTATCAATTCTTATAGCCACTTTACTGGTTTTAAGAGCCCAATTTATCTACAGAGACATTTTGATTTTTACAGCTTAAGCATTTCAGACCAAAAGTGTCATTAACTGCATACTTTCACACTTCATTCCTCTTTCTTCTACACTGTACATTTACCCAGAACTCTAAATTCAGGTTTTCTGCTTCTCCATAACTTCACTTATCCAGGGAGATGAAATATGCCATCAATCAACAAAGACCACCACCAGGAATCTTCTTTTTCATGTTCAAGATATGAATTGAGAAAATGGATTGTATCAACTCATAAATGATGAAAGCATGCAAAACTGCTCATTTGGAAAGAAAATGTGTTTATTTGCATTTAACCCTCACTGAGAATTTTACCTCCATATTACAGCATTTCCTCAGCTGTTCGGCAGTCAGTCATCAGCCTTTGGTGAACTGTAAACTTCACCAATCCCTACTTTATTCCAAGTTCCCATCATGCATTTAGTTTCTTCTATACAAGTCAGTACTTTATTAAGAGTGCTGTCTGTATGTCAACTATATTTCAATTAAAAAAAAAGTGCTTTGTCACGTTTCCCAAATCATTTTATATAACAGCTCTGTCTTTCCTAATTTTAAATGAAAACTGCTCATGAGCAGAAGCCCATTTTCACTTCTTACAAAAACTGCTGTCCTCCCCCGCTGCATTCCGTATAGTACTCTGCATGTACGAGGATCTCAATAAAGATATCACAGCTTATTTCTTGTCTAGAGGAACAGGCACATGATACATTTGTCTCACCATTTGAAATTGGAAGAGAACAGACCAGAACAGTTCTACCCAACTATTGTCGTTTCACAAACAAGATCTGATATCCCCATCATTCTCAATTCTAGCTGACTTTACAAAGTGATGCAAGAAAAGATTACTTCCAGGGATAGTCAATTCTTCTGCTAAGACAAGGTAAGTAGTTAAGTGCAAGAAATAAGTGCTGATTTATTAAGTTATTAAACTAAAGAGAAAAGGGGGAGAAGCAAACCTGGTCTTAGTGGACTAAACCTCCTCCCTAAAAGGTTCACAAAGGCCACTCTTCAAAATTTTATTTATCTCCAATAGCACCTACCTCTTATCAGGAGCTGCCCTAGAAAGGTTCCGGTCATGCTGTCTCTCTTTCCGCCTGTCATGCCGGATTTCGTCCCTCTCACGTGCCTCCCCATCCTCTGTGTGTACAGAGTTGAAAATCAATTTATTGCTATATTACCCATTAATACTTTGAATAAGAGACTAATCTTTAACCTTAAGCAGAAAATTCCATGAACTTGTTGTAGTCAGTCAGTCCTTTTAACCTTACTTGTAATTAATTCAAATCCAATAGTATTGGTTTAANCAAGCCAGTTCTTAACCATTGCGCCACTCGGCTAGCCCTAGAATCAATTTTTTTACTGTATATGACTTAAAGTTAAGGTCAACTTGTATTTGATGAAATATGCTCCTGTATCTTCCTTGGATTAAGCAATTCTTTGGGTTGATACATAGGAAAGCTGCTTTGCTTTCAGCGACTTCCCTCCTCCAGCTCTGAGACTTCCTGTTTAAAAGCACTGTGAGACCTGCTGACCCCACTTCTATCCAGATTTAATTATTCTTTTTGAAAGTTGGCTGGAGCCTTAAGGGGATTTGAAACACAAGGCTCTGGTGGAGATGAAGTATTAGACCCAAAATAACTATCCCTTTTTCTGTTGCACAGCCTGACAGGGAACAATTTGTCCCTTGCCCTGAGCACTGTCATTCGTTTTGATCATGTTCATCCCTATCAAGTGTGCTGCTGGCTCAGAAGGCAGCCATCTGATACCTGAAGTAACTCTTTACATGACTCCTTTGTCTTTTCTTCAGTAACAAGGCATTCCACCAGAATAAGCCTGTTTGTGGACTAAGGAGCTACAGTGGGTGTGGATGATTTAATAACTCTAAGGGGGAAAATACTGAGACCATAAAAATAGTTATTGTTAGTTGATGGTCTCCTCTGTGCCTACTTATCTCATTTAATCCTTACAACAGCCCTATGAGTAGTTAACTTTTATTATCCCCATTTTACAGATTGGAAAATGGAGGTTGAGGTGTTATGTAAGTTGCTCAAGATGACAAATGGAAAAGTGACTAATCTGGAACTTAAACCCAAACAATATGATCTAATGCAGAATTCCATACTGTCCCCCAAGTGGGAGATTCTATCTTAGTGTAAGAGACCTAGAGTCAGACAGACCTAAGTTCAAGTTCTGCCTCTCTTGCTTCCTAGCTCTGTAACTTTCAGCAAATCTGCCTACTTCACAAGGCTGTGAGGATGATGACATGAGATAATGAATGTAAAGGGCTTAAGTTCTTGGCTCACTGTGAGTACTAAATATATATCAGCTGTTATTCTTCAAAAATGTATCACAAATTGATCAAGTGCTTTTTCTGGGCGAGGCCCTGTACTAATTTAGGGGGACTCAGCATTAAATACCCCACAGCCCTACCCCTTTTAAAGACCAGGGGTGTGGTAGATCTGGGGTTTGTGGGCTGAATCTGGCCTTCAGAAATGTTTTGTTGTCCCACACATGCTTTAAAACTTTTGAATTAGTTGCAGACTTTTAAAATTTGGGAGGTTTTCAGATTTTTATTCTAATAAAATCTGGATTTCTGGCTTGTTTTGAAAACCAGTAGTGCTGGCAGCACTGAGCCTACATTCTCCCGTGGCAGCAATCATTTAGAATGTAGTATGCCATGTGGGAATGTGAGCCACAGTCCCTACCACTCCCTATTGCACCCAAAGCTGAGGGAGTCAGTGACCATTCATTTTTGCATTGTTGTATTCTTATGATAGAAATACAACGCTTCATGTACCTATGATACTCTCATAAGAAAACAAAAGGTAGGTCAAGGGAACGGCATGACTTAAGAAAAATGGACAACGTTTTTGTTTGGGCTTAAAAGCCAGGATTATTCTCATGTCTGACCTGCTTCACTTATTTTTTATTATCTTCTTGGCCTCTGTGGTCATTTGAGTTTGCAGCCCCTGGTATAAAAAGATAACCTCACAATGAGATAAGTGTCATGCTGGAAACAAGCCCCAAATGCTTTGGAAGTACCAGGGAGAGGTACTTAGCCAGGTCTAGGGGTTCAGAGGATGCTTCTTATAATGTCACTTGACCAAGATTATGTGCCATTACTAAGTGAGGCCCAGAAGGGCAGTGGCAGAGGTTTGGACAGTGGGTAGAATGAGAATGGGGCAGCTGTTCAAGCAGATAGAACAGCATGAGAAAAGGCTCAGAGATAGCAGTAGCCACCTCTGTCTTTTCTTTGATCCGTTGACCTGCTTTTGACCTTCCTACTCAGACTTCTTCCCGAGGCCAGTAGTGTGTCTGGCTCTCTCATCACTGAGACGAAAGATGACTGAACCTAGTCAACGGCTGAGCCCTCAGGGCTCCATACACCAGCTGCACTTATAGCCCTATGTTCTCCTTGACTCATCAGACACACAGGCATACTTGGAGACCACCTCTCAAGATCCCATCCACACAGTCTTCTAATAGAAGGAGTCTTTACACCCATTACCCAGTTACATACCAACAATAATATAGGGCTATTCCTACAGAGGAGGGGCTGAGAATATGTTAGTATTTAAATAATAGAAGTTAGAGTCTGTGTGGCAGGTACAATTTACACCCTCTCCCTACAAAATAAGCCACCCCTACATGCCTGTTCCTGACAAAGGCAAGTTAAATTCCTCCCAGGGCAATAAGAGAAGCCTCCAGAGGTGAGAGTGTTTCTCTGAGGAACCCAGAGAAGTGTAAAGAGAAGAAATCTCTTCCCAACTTGAGAAGGGAAGCCTGTCAGGATGGGCAGGGCCAGGCCAGGTTCAGCCCATAGGAAAAGGAACGTTCTTCATAATGAGTAGACTCTGAGAGTTTTTGTTTTTTTTTTAAATTAAGGGCATCCATCCAACAAGGGAACTAGCAGCCCTAGCTGTGACTGATTGGAAGGTCAACTGAAAGTGAAAGACTTAAGCCTGTACTCACTGACAAGCAGGGGCCCATTCCTACCAGGGGTCTGAGAGGCTTGGCAGAGGCTGGGTAATGGCCGAGGCTGGGGGGAAGGCTGAGAATGGAAGACTTCCCTTGTGGGGTTCAAGGTCAAGTTCAACATATAGTCCAAGCACTCTGCTCCAAACCATAATAAGATACCACTCCACACCCACTAGGATGGCTATATTAAAAATGACAGACATTGGGCCAGCCGAGTGGCTCAGTTGGTTAAGAGCTCGCTCAAGAGTGCAAGCTCTGAGCAACAGCGGTTCGAGTCCCGGCCCAAACTGAGCTGCTGCTGAGCTGCCAACAGGTGGCAGGATGGCTCAGCTAAA
>NW_017731399.1:37032-40313 GCF_001890085.2 Hipposideros armiger | reverse complement strand
CCAACTGGTATATATCTCAAGATCTAATTGGAGGGTAGGGGGCAGGGGGCCTTTTCTTTTCTGCCTAGAAGTAAGTGAAGAAGCATGTAGATTTAGTTGCTGCTCAAAGTTGCTTTATTCTGGGGACCTCAGTATGGGGTTGAAAACAACAGTCAGAGAAGGGCAGAGCCCAGGGGAGCACTGAGAACAGAGTCAGACCCCATCTTCTTCACGTCTTGTGAGTCCTTTTTACCTCTGGGTGCTACAGCTCTGTCAATTTGGCTTGGAGTTTCTGTTACCTGCAACCAAAAGCATCCTAACTTATTCATAAGCTATCTTAATACAGATTTGAATGCTGAAGCAAGTAAAAAGGCCTCTTGGTAAAAAGAAAAAGAGCTGTCACAAAAACTATGAATTTTATTCTATAGGAAGCCAATATGTAATAATAATAATGATAATGATGATAGTTATAGCTAACATTTACTAAGCCAGGCCCTGTGCTAAGAAATGTACCTTTATGGTTTTATTCAATGGCCATGACCTCTATATACTGTTCTTTTCCCAGATCCAGAGATGGTAAGTAACTCTCACACTGTCACACAGCTAATAGGATTCAGAGATAGGTCTCTCTGAATCAAACACACTTATCAGTTGCTCTTTTGAGTTGGAATTATTTATTAAATATGGAAAATTAAATGCTTCCAGAAGAGTAAAAGTAAGGTTTTGGGAAAAGGGGACTTCTACCTCACTATTAGTAGGAACATAAATGGATATAATCTTTCTAGAGAGCAGTTTGACAGTTTGAATTAAAATGTTTATAGTATGAAATGTTTATATTCTTTTAAATATTAATTCTACTTTTAAAAATTAATGGTGCCCCAAAATAAAGATTTTTAAGGATGTTTATAGCTGCAAAATTTTTAGTTAGCAAAAATAGAGTTTTGATTAAATAAATGTCAGGAAATAAAATGCTAATGCAACCATAAAGAATAATGTTTTAGAATTTTTAATTACAGGGAAAAATGTACTATCTTGTGATAAAAGCAGATTACAAAACAATATTCACAGCAGGATTNCAACAACAGAAAGATAAATAATCCAATGAAAAGAATAGACAAAGGATTTGAATAGATGCTTCTTCAAAGAAGATATATGAATGGCCAATAATCACATGAAAAGTTATGTAACATCATTAGCAATTAGGGAAATGCAAATCAAAGCTACAATGAGATACCAATTCATATTCACCAAGATGGCTAAAATTAAAAAGACAATAACAAGTATTGATGAGGATGTAGAGAAATTGGAACCCTCATTCGTTGCTAGTGATATTGTAAAATGGCATAGCCACTTTGGCAAAACAGTTTAGTAGTTCCTCAAAAAGTTAAACATAGAGTTACCATGTGACCCAGCAATTCCAATCCTTGATACATACCTAAGAGAATTGAAAACATATGTCTACGCTAAAACTTGTGCACAAATGTTCATAGCAGTGTAATTCATAATAACCCCAAAGGAGAAACAACCCAAATGTCTGTCAACTGATTAATGGATCAACAAAATGTGATATATCCATACAATGGAATATTATTTAGCAATAACAAAGGAATGTAGTATTGATACATGCTAAAACATGAATGACCCTTGAGCAAATTTAGACCACTTGCAAAGTTGGAGAGAGCTGTCTACAAGAGATTACCTTCACTTCTAATGCCAATGGCAAGTTTCGGGGTTCCTAAAGCCACTCTGGTTTGATAATTCTTTAGAAGGACACAGAACTCATTGAGAGGTATTAATTCTCATGGTTTATTACAGGGAAAGGATATAGATTAAAATCAGCTAAGGGAAGGAGTACATAGGGCAGTGCCCAGGAGAACCCAAACATGGAGTGTCTATTTGTCCTCTCCCTGTGTAGCCACGACAGTATTGCTCTCCCAGCACTGATGTGTGACAATACACAGGGAGTACTGCCATCCAGGGAAGCTCACCTGAGCCTTGGTGTCCAGATTTTTTATTGGACCTCCATCACATGGAAATGACTGATTGCCTATGTGGCTGATCTCAGCTTCCAGCCCCTACCAGTATAGAGTAAGCATTCAAAAAATAATTATTTTCTGGTCTTAACAACATTTCTTTAGCTTCTTGAACTTCAGGTTTTGTATGTATAAGTGACACAATTGAACTCAAGTTTATTTCTAGGGTACCTTCCAGCTAACATTCTTTTCTCCTATATGATACATGCTTTTATTTATGGCAATGACAATAATTTATGCTCTGATGCCATTGTGCTTTAGTTATTGCTGCTTTCTTTAAACTCGTTCTCTGGTGAATAGTGGTACTGCCCCACCTCACTGTTCTTCCTTATTAAAAGTCTTTCATATGCCTTTACTAAAATCTTTAAAAAAATTTAAAGGCAATGTGTTGGTTTGCATTAAAGTATAATTAAAAAGGCTAGACTTACATATTACTTAGTAACTGCAAAAGAAAAAATGTACCTTGGAGAGCTCTGGTTATCATCACTATAGTGTCACTAATAGAAGGACATTCTGACATTAGGTGCTTCTGGTTGGAAGTTCCCCAATTACCTGATCAAATCAGACCTAACTTTCAGTTTATAAGAAATTCAGGAGATAGAGGAACAAGTTAAACAGCATGAGGAAACAATCAGAAAAGCCCAGAATGTGAGAGATTCTACAAAACCTAGACTCTTCAAAGGGTCAATGTTATGTTATAAAGAAAAAAAAAGTAATAGAATAGATTAAAAGAGACTCGAGATATACCAAATGCAATGAGTAAAAATCTTGATTAGATTCTGGTTCCATTAGGGAAAGAAACTATACAAGATATTTTGGGACATTTGGATAAATTTGAATATGGGTTGGTAGTAGACTATATTATGGAATTTTTGCTAATTTTCATAGGCGTATTAATGATATTGTGGTTAAGTAGGAGATTTAGACTTTTTTTGTGTGTACAAAATGTGTTTATTGGGCTTGTTCCTCACTCATCTTGATTCAGGGTACTTTACGCGCTGCTTCCTTCTGAAGGAGCATCCTTCTGTGAGCCTTGCTTTTCCTCCTGTGGGCTGACAGGACAGTGGAGCAGCCAACACACAAAGCTACCGTGGGTGCATGGCTAAGGACGATGGTGATTTTATGTGGGTATTTCACATCCTTGAAGTAGGAATTGGGGCTCTGCACCAGGCACTTTTTGTGTTTCCTCTTCTCTTCTGGAGAGGGATGAGAGATGTCGGCAAGAGGCATGTTCTTGTCGGGAGGTTCTCACTGCCGGAAAAGGAGAAT
>NW_017731399.1:24056-34662 GCF_001890085.2 Hipposideros armiger | reverse complement strand
TCACCTGAGCCTTGGTGTCCAGATTTTTTATTGGACCTCCATCACATGGAAATGACTGATTGCCTATGTGGCTGATCTCAGCTTCCAGCCCCTACAGACATCTACTGATACTGCATGACCTGGAAATCATATTGCTGGTCTTTCTGGTTAGCCCCCGCCCTAAGACTATTTGATATGGCCAGCCCCCACCCTAAACCATATTTTTAAGATTACCTGGTGACCCAAAGCTCCCAGGCAAACAAAGACACTCCTATTAGGCATGACATTTCAAGAGCTTAGAGATTACGTCCCAGGAGCCAAGGACAAAGGCCAGATCCCTGTTAGGGCAAGGTTAAATTTTTTACCACAGAAACCTTGAAAACATTATACTAAGTGAAAGGAGCAAGTCAAAAAAGGCCAGATATTGTATAATTCCATTTATATAAAATTCCCGGAGTAGACAAATCCATAGAGACAAAAATAGATTAATGGTTACATGAGGCTAGGTTGGGTGGGGATGGGAGAAGGAAAAGGTGAGTGACTTCTAATGGGTACAGGGTTTCTTTCTGGTATATTGAAAAAATTACATAATGCTGATGGTGGCACGACTCTGAATATACTAAAAACTAAAGATCTGTACACTTTAAAAAAGGTGACTTTTATATGTGGGAAGGTGAAATATATCTCCATAAAGCTGTAAAACCAGTCAAGTAAAATGCAGAATTTATAAAATGAATAAATTAATAAGTATGATATAGTACACCTTCATTCATTTTTTTTCCCCCAAACGGGCTTTAGAATTATTTTGTGGAGTGTTTTTTTTTAAAAGTCTGTAGGAATATTGTCATTGACTTGACCATAAATTAACTTAGAGAGACAGCTGATATTTTTACAATTTTATGTCTCAAAAACATTGTTTATGTTTTCACTTATTAAAATCTTCTTTCGTATAGTCCAAAAACATTTTGCAGTTTTCTTTATATAGATTGTACACATCTCTCAGGATATTGATCCTTAGGTATTTCATGTCTCTGCTATCATGAATGCAATCTCTGTTTTTATATGGTTACTAAGTATAACAGAGGTTTTTACTAAGCAAGCCAAAAAATGTTCTGAAGTATGTCAATTTATGAATAGAATCAAATTTTTTTTNTATAAATGGAAAACTATAAATAGTAATTGTGGTTTGGATCATATACTTTAAGTAACTGTTAATTTCAAAACAAAAAATATTTTGAAAACAGCATAATATCTTAAAAGTGGATATCTTAAAAAAAAATTTCTGCCTTTGTCTTCACAAAGAGTCAATAGGCTTTAAGTCATTATTTAAAAATTGGATTTACAATTGTGACTAAGTAGGATAATGAAAGAATACCAGGGTCCACAACCCCCACCAAGTCCAACATGAAACTAAGAATTCCAGGCATAATTCATACCGGATATACTGAGCAGGAGCCAGTTTATCAGCTGCTCGAACTGGCATAGCTGCAGCAACCTTCTGTGATACAGATTTTTCTAAGGCTACCCTTGTCTTTTCTGTAATCTGAAATAAGAAATGCCGCATTGAGTGGTTTGGAAGTTAATAAAGATATAAAAAGTCATCTAAAATAATTATACACAGCAATTCCCAGTTACCTCTTTAATAGCTTCTTCATCAGGTCTTTGCAGGTCTGGGTCATCTGCATTCATGACTTCCTTGGGAACCAGGTCAGTGTACTTGCTATAAATGACCTAAAATGTTCAAACACAAGCAGACTTAAGAAAAGCAGAGAATGAAAAGAAGCAACCTCAAGTCATTTCAAAGCTCGACATGTCCTCTCAGCAAACTTAAAATTTAGGATACAGATTTTGTCTTTTAGATTTTAAAACCAAGGAAGCTTAAAATATATATGTAAATTGCTGCCCTGGCTATATCAACTAATAATTTTCCTTTGACCTCCTGCATTTAAATTATTTGAGATCTTCTAATCAAGTCGGTATCCAAATAAAATGTGCCAACAAAATCTTATGCATCAGTGATCCCTATTTTTGAGGATCACTAGGACTTGAAATTAATGATGATATAAATTGCCTATAGCACCATTATCTTGGATTACAAGTTCATCAGAATTTAAGTCAGGTTACAAAATAATTTCCAAATTCATTGGGCCTGGACAATTGCATTGACCTCACCTTACTTAGAATGTTTATCTTTTCTGGCATCAACTCTATTCATAGACTAAGGAACATGTGCCATTGTCAAAAAACCCAGAACACTATTTTCCATGAAAACCACCCCCCCGCCCCAGATAAAATACATTCTATATACGTAACTTATTTTACATTCATTACCAAATTTACGACTGCTATCTGATTTCTACTAGGCTCAACATTTAGATGAACACTGATGTGGCAGGCCTGTGACAAAAAATAGAAAATTACTTACTTTCATGCCCTTCTATACTACTTGAATACTTTCATAAACACTTACATGGCAGAGTTTATAGAAAAAAAAGAGGTGCTGGAAATTTAATAAATAAGCAGCCTTCTAGATTTTGCTGCTTGAGTCAGGAATTCTTTGATACACATAGAAAGGACAACTTATGAATATGAAAGAAAATGAAATTCCTGGGTACTTGAGATCTTTAAAAATATTCTGCAGAAGAAAACTGCTTGCTACTAAACCAAAGTTTTTTAATCAATAATTGCATTCTACCACAACATTCCTTAAAACTGACTAAAGGAAATGCAAGTTATTCTTAATTTCCTGCTCCAAACAACAGGGCAAACACTTTATGGCCCATTCACCCGGGCTGGTGTGGCCTGCAGCTGCAATCTCCCCCTGTACCTCACTCCCTCATTCAGTATGCTTCAGTCACATGGGCTCTTCTGTTTTAGGAACACAACATGTTTTTCCCTAATTCTGGGCATTTATAGAGTGTTGTCCCCAGTTCTTCAAGTGAGTTTTCAAGCTCTCAGTCTCAGTTCAAAGGTCATGCATGCATTGGTGAGGCCTCCCCTGGCTGCACTCACTAAAGCAGCATCCCTTCCCCACCTAGTCGTTCAGTATCACAGCAGTTTATTGTCTTCAAAACACTGCTCACAGAATAAAATCATTGATCTATTTTGCTTGTTTATCTGTGTCCCCTATTAAAGTAATAACAACAATAGTGAACATTTGTTAAGTATTTTTTTGTGCCATTGTTCTTTTGCTTTATATATATTAACTAANGGCCCACGTCGCGCTGTTCCCCGAGCCCGGTCACCGCCCGGAGAGTGTGGGCAGAGAAATTAAAGAAAGTGGGTACTTCCAGACCCTTCCGTATCGACGACCCGAATCAAAAACCCACCTGGTGAGCGCCATCTTCTTCCGCTTGTTTCCAGCGCGAGCGACGCACCCCGGGGCGGGTCTTTCCCGGAGACGAGTCGGGGGAAGGAAGGAGAACACGATGCGCAGGCTCCCTAGCCGAAGTGCCTTCTGGGATTTGTAGTTCTTCAAACAAGGCTACAATTCGGTTCCACTCTGACCAAGGTGTTATGCGATAATCGCTTCAGTTAAGAAAAGCAAATGCATCACTCGTACACTGGGACATGACAGGGCGTTCTCTAGGCAAAATAACAAAGTTGAGATGTTTTTTAAGCCACTTTATTTTATTCCCCACTCAGTCTCATTATCCTGGTAGGGGTCCAAAATACAAGAGCCTTCCCAGTACGGCAACGTTAAACAAAAGGGTGGCAGGGTTTTAAAACAACAGAAAATCGTGTAATGCCGAACGGAGAGTTCTTGGATGCTCTGAAAACAGTCACACTCAAAATTTTCTTTAAACGCTATCCCTTACCCTGAGACCCTACCCCAAACACTCTCCTGGGGAGGTATTGTGTGATTCTTGTTGCCTTTCGAACACTCATATGTATTATGTATGCATGTTTATGTATGTATGTATGTATGTATGTATGTTTGTATGTGTTTTAGGTAGGTTGTGTTTTACATAGTTTATGGATTAAACATAATCTTTTATGAAGTGGCAGGATAAATGGCATTTGCTTCAAAATATTGAGAGAGGAAAATGGGTGGAGTGTAGATGAAACAAGACTAACCCTGAGTTTTGCTCACTGTTGAAGCTGGATAATGGGGAAATGTACACTTTTGAAATTTTCTTTTGTATATGTTTGAAATATTCCATGATAAAAAGTAGACACAAGTTTTAATAGCACACAGACAGGAAGATTCATACGCTCTAAACGTACTGCTCTTTGACTTTTCCCAAACCAAACACACTGNAAAAAAAAAAATTAAGTCTCAAATGTTTGCTTTTCTCCCTAGATAAAAGTCTGCCCTGGAAACACAGAAAGGAATATGTATTGAACTGATGTATAGGATCCTGCGTAATCAGGATGATAGATGCTGCCGAAGAAGTTTGTTCTTTGGAAACAAGCTAAGGATATAAAAAGATTATTCCAGATTCTTCTCTTCTCCCTTACTGCCTCCAAATCAACCGTCAAAATTCTCTTAAACCTCTTAAAAATTTATCTAATCTGTACATTAGGCATATGTTAACATTCTCAAATTGAAAACAAGGAAACAGATGAATAGAGGTTAGGATCTAAGCAGGGTCGCACAAATAGTAAGTAGCACAGTTATGATGCAAGACCAGTTTGTTTTTAAACTTCTTGTCAGTGCTCTTTCCACTTTTTCTGATTTCCGGAAATCAGAAAAAGAAATGCTGCTGGTGTTTTTCCCTGGGGGAATGGCAGGCTGTCCCTTCAGGGTTACATGGTACTGTGCATGTAGCGGGGAGGAGGAAGGGAAAAGTGCCCTAACATGAATTCATTCTTTCATTTTTTTCCTCTTACTTTCTCAGTATTTTCCATATAATCCCTAGATTTATAAAGGGTATATTAGTTTCTTTTGTACACGTTTAATAGTTTGACATAAAAAGAGATGTAAACTAGTACAAATCTCCAGTGATCACAAACCAGTGATAATAGGCAAGAAGAAAATGATTAATCTTCTGAGGGGAATATATGGCTTGTGAGTTCACAACCATAATTTCTATCATACCGATATTCATATGTGGAGATTCTAGGGTTTAAATTCATTTTACAAAGATGCTATAATAAATTTCAACACAATTTAATACATTCAAACTGAAGATCCTCGTTCACCTCTAATAACCGAGGAATCCAGCCTTTCCGGTACCCGTATGGGGGAGGCTCTCTCCGGGAGGAGACCAGGGAGGTCTGCCGGGATCTCTGGGATCTCGCCTTCTCTTCAGCCTCAAGCTGGTCCTGAGATAGCTGTGTAGGTGCAGGTAAAAAGCTATAAACAAAGAGAATACAAATCAGAAGTTTTGTAAAAAAACAATTATTTTAATTATTGCAATTTGGCCACACAAGGCTATTTTCCTATAAGACTTTTTTTTCCTTTGAGCGAAAGAGAAACTTCTCAATGATTTGTGGCAGTGTTCATTATCAGTCATTTTGTTATATCTGGAAAGAAATAAGTACTCAGAGGAAAGAAATAAGTAAAAACATTTAACTAGACTGTAGGCAAATGGTGCCCAGGATAAAAAATTAACAGATATTTCACATAATATAACATGTGTCCATAGATATTTGGCAATTTGGAGCTGTTCTATGACTTCCCCAGTTTGGGATAGTTGCACCCCATCTGGACTATCACAAGACCCTCTGTGTACTAACTACTACTATAACATCTACGAAACTGTATTGCAATAATTTCTTCATTTACCCTTTTTTTCTCCCACTAAACTGTGAACCAGCATTGTCTAGCTCACAGCAGGGGCTACTTAAATGTCTGAAGGAAAAATACAGTAAATATCCTTCACACTCACCATCTTTATGTCACCACAGGCCTCTTGCCTTTCCTTAAATAAGTCTTCCCAGCATCTTACATTTGCTCTACCCTCTGCCATAAAAATTCTATTTACTTACTAAGAATATTTTTTCCTATGGTGCTTTTATAGAAAATTCTTCCACAGATCTTTGAGTGCTTGCTTCTTGGCATTCTCTGCTCAGTTATAACCCCCTAGAGCTGTTTTCTGAGCACCCTGTCCAAAACTGCACTCCACCTCACATCTTTATTTTATTCCTAGTACTTACTTCCTAAAATTGCATATTGATTTCGTTATTCATATATAGTCTGTCTCTCCTAGAATGTAAGCTCTGTGAGAACAAGGAGTTTGCCTGACTGATTCAATACTTTAAAACCTTCACTACAATAGTTCCTNCATTCATTTAACAAATAATTACTGAGCCCTTACTATGCAAGATGCTAGAGATACAGCAATAAACAAAACAGGGATCTTGTGGAGTGTACATTCTAGGGGGCAAAGCTATAAAAAGCATAATCTTTGGCTTGTGATAAATGCCCCGAAAGTAATAAAGGGACTGGGAAGAAGGGTTACTTTCGATAGGGTGGCTGGGATGGCCTTTGTGAAGAGGTAACATGTGAGCTAAAGCCTGAATACTGAGAAATCACTCGTGGGAAGATCTGAGGGGAGCAATCTAGGCAGATCAGATAGCATGTGAATGAGCTCAGCACGTTCTGGGAAATGAGGGTCCCGTGGGGCTGTAGCCTGTTGAGGGCAGAGGGGCGGACACACAGGTGATAAGGATGCGTGTAGACAAAAACCAGACCATGAAAGGGCTTCTACATCATGGCAAGCAATCTAGCTTTTATATATGTGGCAGGTAAAAACTAAGCAAAATGTTTAAGGAAAGATTTTTAGTTTTAGAATAATTAGCGAGGAATAGGTCAAGCTATAATTGGGGCAGAAATGTAAAGGATTTTTTTCTTGGAATCAGATTTTAATAACATGATATTAGTATTCAGTATTTCATGAGAAACAAATAAATAGGATAGGAAAAACACAGAAATGAGTTTGCCACATTTCTAATGGTGATTATATACAATTTAGGAGAACTAAGACATCTAAAGTAGAACAAAGTAAAGCCTGTTAGTAAAGTTCAATATTACAAAAAAGAGAGATAAAATAAACAAATATTAAATATAATTTTAAAATAATTTTGTTAAACTTAGTAACATTTGCTTAGTACCTTATAATAATTTATAAAATATAATCCACACATCTAATTCTTGTAATTCTGCAACACCTCATATTTTCATATGGAAAAATTCAAGTTTAAAACAGTTAAGTGATTTTCCCAAGTTCTCATGGTTAGCATATGCAGGACTTGAATCTAGATCATTTGACTTCAAAAAACTCTGTATTTCCTATTAAACTGAAATACTTTTCTTTTAGCTCAAAAAGGCAATTCAGTACTACTAATAGAAAAAACATATTAAAATTAATTAGAGGAGGTTTGACAAAAATAATTTATGAAAATACCACTTTTATAAGACCTCCTCAAATAGTCCTTTAGATCATGGATATATGATTTCCTAGGTACAATATGCTTACTTGCTAAAGAAAGGTTTGACATTTTTTAAAGCTAACAATAAAGCTGAGAGATTTTCTTGTAAATTAGGCAAAAATAGTTAAAGCAGTCTCAAGAAAGGTGCTATGTGTACCCAGGCCATCAATCNGAAGTGGCTTTCTGTTAGTCAATGAAAACTGTATCATTCCTTCAACAAGCACGGGAGAATGCCTGTGTGTCAAGTTGTCAGGCGCTAAGTTAAGTGCCAAAGAGGAAAATACAGATATAATCTCTGACCTCAAAGAGCTTATAGTCAAATGACATAGATCATTAGTGAACGAGTAATTACAACAAAAGGTGATGACTGCTATGATAGAGTAAAAATATGGAATAGGGAGGAAGGACTACCCAATCTAGTCAGAGAAGATCAGGGTGAATATCTTACAACAGTCCAAACCAAGTTGTGATTCAAAGCAAGAGGATTTAGTCAGACAAAGACTAGGCAGAGGGCTTTCTCTGGCATGGGAGGGCAGCGGTAATTGTTTAGTATTGAAAGTAAATAGAATGGCTAAAACTGGACTACTTATTTTTGGATTTCAGAATTCTGGTCATGAGAGCTGAGGATAGGCCAGACAGGTAAATAAGGGGTCAGGTTTGCCTTAAGGATTTGGTTGGTTCTTATCCTAAAGGCCAAGGAAAGATTTTAAGTGTGAGTGTATGTGTGTGCAAGAGCGAGCGAGTAAGATAAACAGATAAACATGGATGTATTTGTTTGTTCAGGCAGGCAGGAAAAATGCCAAGGAGATGCATTCAGATTCTGCTGCAGTAAATCAAAAAAGAAATGATAAGGGCTGGAACTATGGAGCAGAGAAGGGAATATACCTGAGAACTGTTAAGGGAATACGATGGATCATGGTGACTAAATAGATGGAGTGATTGAGGGAAACAAAAAGGAATAGAATGCTTGTTAAGCAAAGGCTTTTTAGAGAACATACTGGCATTACGTGTCACACTTGAAATTTGAATATCCTTTGACCCAGTAAGTCCACTACAAGAATTTATTTTACACAAAGACTCATGTGTAAAATGATGTTTGTATATGGAGCTTAACTAAAGTAGTGTTTGCAAAACAAAAAATTGGAAACTACCAATGCTTAAAAAAATATTAGGGCACAAGCATACCTTGGAATACTACATAGTTTTTTTGTTTTTTTTTTTAATGAAGCAGACTTATACATACTAACAAAAATCTTCAAAACATATTAAGTGAAAAAAGCAAGTGTATGAAAGTTATGGGTATTAAAATCTGATTCATGTAAAAATGGTGTGTATATTTGTGTATATGTGTATGTAAAGTGTGAATACATATACATAAATATGTAAATCCATAACAAAGGTCTGCAAAGATATATATCATTGTAGTAACAGTAGTTACCTCTGGGAAGTAAAGTGGGAGAAGTAGGTAGGACTTAATGTAGTATTGGTATCTTTTACAATAAAAAAATATTATTAGTGTAATAAAAAGAAATCAATAAAATAAGGGGAAAAAAGGACTCCCAAGCTTTTAACATAGTCATTTAGGAAGATGTCACTGCCAATCACTGAGTTAGCAAATAGCAAAGGTAGATTNCTAAAAAAAAAAAAAAAAAAAGACAGACACTAACAAGTATTAGTGAAAATGTAGAAATATTGGAACCCCCGTACAGTGTTGGTAAACAAAATGTTGTATATTCATACAACAGTGTTATTTGTCAGTAAGAAGAAATGAAGTACCAACATATAAATCAACATATATGAACCTTAAAAACACTAAGTTAAGTGAAAGAAGCCACAAAAGACCACATGGTATATTATTCCATTTATGTGAAATGTCTACAATAGGCATATCCACACAGAACGTAGACTGGGGTTAGGGCCAGGGTGAGAGGGGCAGAAAAAGGGACTGAGAAAGAGAAGTAACTGCTAATGGGTACGGGTTTCTTTTTGGAGTGTTGAAAAAGTTCTAAAATTATTAGGTGATGATGGTTGTACAACTCTGTGAATATAATAGAAATTAACTTAATTGTGTACTTTGAAAGAGTGAATTTTATGGTATGTGAATTATATCTCAATAAAACTGTTATTTTTTAAAAAAATCTCTGCTCCCAGTTTCCTCTGACTCCCTCTGAGATAATGGGTACTCTCAATGGGCTTTTGCCTCTCTTCCCCTATTTTTATTTTTCAATTCCTGAGCCTCCCTTTACTGATTAACTCCTTATCTGATGGTTTTTCTTAAGGTTCAACCTTATACCCTTTTCTACTGGTTATGCTCCCTGAAGGTAGACTCCCAACGTCACCACTAACTACCTGTGTGATCTTGACCAAGTTAGTTAACCTCTTGACCTCAATTTCCTCATTTGAAAAAAAGGAGATAAGAATTGTACCTTCTTCATAGGTTAAATGTGATGATAAAAATGACTATTTATGAAGCCTGTTTAGAACAATACCCAATACAGTACATAGTAAATTCTGTATTAGTATTTGTATTAGTATTTGTAATGATTGTTTATATATTAAAACCCTAGGATAGTATTGAGCACATAGTAAGTGCCCTATAAGTATTAGTTATTATTATTATTAACTTATTTTTATGAGGGTACTGGCTAACATTCCCAAGATCTGGTCTGCTGTTGATGAACATTTGAGCTGTTTCCAATGTGGGGTTATTTATGAATAATATAGCTTTGGATATTTCAGCATCACTTTCTCTAGGGTTTACACTAGGAGTGAATTGCATAGTCACATGGTATGTGGATCTTCCTATTTACAGATAATGCCAAACCATTTTCCAGAGCGGTTGATTCAGTTTATATTCCCACCTCCAACATTTGATATGCTCATCTTGTAAAATGTTACATCTGGTATATAATGATGGCATGGATTTTAATTTGCGTTTCCCTGATTACTCCTGTGGGCGTGCCTTTGCTTTCCTCCTTTGTGAAATTCCTGTTCAAGTTCCTTGTCCATTTCTCACTGTGTTACGTGTCTTTTTCTTGTTGATTTGTGAGAATTCTTCATATGGTTTGGAAACTAGTCCTTTGTCTAGAGCAAGTATCTTCTACCATCCTGCGTGTCTTTTTGCTCCAACAGTGGTATCTTTTGATGAACAGAAAGTTTTAATTCTTAAGTAAAAAATCTTATGAACCTTTTCTGTTATGGTGAGTGCTCTTTATTTCTTGATTAAGAAGTTCTTTCCTGTTCCAAGGTC
>NW_017731399.1:18438-21241 GCF_001890085.2 Hipposideros armiger | reverse complement strand
TTTATATTTTCATGATGTTGTTCCTCCTCTGTTTCCTGTAAGTTCTTCATTAGATATAAAGCCTTGATCAGATTCAGGGTTTTGTTTTGCGTTGTTTTTTTGGTGAGGTGTGGGGAGGGATAAAACAACTTCACAGATGGTGGTGTTTACTGCTATCAGGAAGATCCAAAATGTGGTGGTCTTTCTTGTGATGTTAGCAGCCATTTGTGATCATCACTACACCCACAAATAATTAGAAATTGCAAATTGGTGGTGCGCTATCATTCCTTTCCCACTTATTAGTTGGAATACTTCTGAAAAAGAGAAATTTCCCTTCATCAACTGTTTGACTGTCCTTTGGAACAGATTACAAAGAGAATGAATGCCTAATTCTTTCTCTTTAATGACAAGTTTTTAAAAATAATTAGATGGTTTTCTAGCATTCCTCAGAGGTGACTTAATTTTTTTTCAGAGTATCATTATAAACACATGGAATTAAACATACTCGATGTACTTCAATCCATTGATGTTTTTAGCTGATTGATGATCAAATTGTCCCACCTTTAGCAAGCAGGAGGCCCTTTATGTCGACTTCTGAGTCCTTTTGACCCCCAAACCAGTAGTCCTTGGTAACTTCCATGCTTTCTATGATGCCAAGATATTCTAGGATCATCATATTCATTTCCATCCCCAGATCTGGAATGAGTCACCTCTCTAAGTAGCCCTATTTTCTTTTAGTGGGACAATCTGTGTACCAGGAGGTGGTAAATAAATTAGTATTTAATAAAAGGAGTAACAGACACTGGATGTTGAATAACAGTAAAAAACAAAAACAAAACAAAAACTATAAAAGTGTTGCAGCCCAGGATTCCTTTAAAGATAAGGACATAAAACTCATACAGGAATGTCCCATATAACTCAGTGGCATGGCCACTCCATATCATGGACATGACTCCAGTCACCAAGGAAACAAACTGTTCTCAAACTTACTTTACAAAGATGTGTAAAACTTTAAAAAAGGTATATATGTGGATAAACCCTAGTTATCTGGAAAATTAATATAAATAGAATGCTTCATTCGCCTTAACAATGGTTGTCAGGCTTATGGTGCAGAAAAGAATCATTTAGGGAGCTTGTCAAAATACAGGCTTCTAGGCCTCCTCCAGACCCTCTGAATCTGGGAGGAGGACTTGGAATTTGTACTTTAATAAGACCTCCAAGTGATTTTGAAGCAGGTGGTCCTACCAACTACCCTTTAAGAAACACTGATAGATANTATATAATAATTCTCTAGAAAATAATACCAAGATTATGAAGAGTTAATTACTTTTACACTGCAATCATTATAGGAAGGGATTCTAAGTAATCGGCTCCCTAGTAGTCATATATGCTCAACATAAAGTCTCAATACTAATTTAGCATACAAGAGCCATTTGCTGCTTCTTATTTGGGTATTCCAAAGTTAATAACCCTTTAAATGAGCATCACTAAGATTCCAGCATCTCACAAAGCTGAGTGAAGGACATCTGAAGAGCAAGATTCCTCCATGGTAATTAACTATAACACCCCCCATTTTTATCGCCTGAGAACCAAATGTGCTAAAGAAACTCAGTATATCCCAGGAGGCAAAGGGGCTGGGGAGGGTTATCTGAAAAATACAGTATACTCTCGAAGGTATCAGGAGCATAAATGAGTTTTGTAAACAAGATAAAGCAATAACTCACCTGTGAAACAGGTTTTTTTTATTACTGAAAACTGGCAAAGAACTGGATTGACTAAAAGGATAAGCCTATTGATATGCCATTTCAGACATAGAAAGAAAACACTACCTTTAGGCTGAGCTAGTTTGTGAAATCATACAAACAAGGTAATAACAAACAAAATTATCTTGAGATTAGTTTAAAGTTGTTGGAGTTTTTATGTGGGGAGAGGGAGAAGTTGAAGGCATTCTTTTGGGTAATATCATGTAACATTTCCTATGGAACTATTTCAGAAGAAAAAACGTAAACACCAAAGATTTATCACTAAAGTCACAATTAAAAAAAATAAAAGCATTTATTTCTATCTAGAGTTACTTCAAGAGGTTTTGTCCCCTCCCAGTTTTGTATTACCAATAAGTCTTGCACACAGTACTTACTTTACACGTAGAGCGACCAATGGCCTTAGACTGCCCTACAATATTATGCCTGGAATCTTGCCTCATTCTTCACCTCTTCTACCTAGAGCTAGCACTTTCCATTCTTGCTCTTTCGCTATTAATATTTCAGTGAGAACTCCCTGGTTCCTGAAGAATAGCAGATCCCTCTGATATAAACCAGAAATCTTTGTACTACAGCGCAAATTCAATAATCCAATAAACTACTTTCATCTTATGTCAAGGACTCTGCATATCAGCCTCTTGAATGATAAGACTTTTTAAAACCCATTTTGTACATTTAGTAGCCAATTCCTACTTCTAAGACAAAAAAAAAAAAAAGTGGTCTTAAAACAAAGTATTGCTGCCATCTCCAACTCCCCTCCTTAAGGTCTTTGTAAGTATGTGAGGTGCTTCTGGTTAAGACAATGGGGGTTGGGTACTGACATTTACTAGGTAATGCCAGTTTTGTTAAATGTTATACAATGCTCAAGACAGTCCCAAACAATCAAGAAGTGTCCCCCCTCCTTCAAATGCTAATGCATAGTGGGTACTCAGTTAATATTATTAAATGCATTAAAAAACTCTATTCGTTAATCCATCCACTTTTTAAAAATTAAAGTATATATTGATTAAATTTGTATAAGGAATTTAAATGTATGTTCCAGGGTATAAAGTCCAGTAAGGAAA
>NW_017731399.1:14677-16088 GCF_001890085.2 Hipposideros armiger | reverse complement strand
ATCTGCCCTTGAAGACAGTAAGGTTATGCCCAGGAGAGAAAACTGGGCTGGAGACACAGATTTGACAGTCATCAGCATGAGTGGCATTTTAGCCAAGGGAATAAATTAAGTCAAAGAAAATGCGTTGTGAGAAAAAATTCTTAGAGGCCTTCGCCAGAGAGCTATCTCAGCAAACTGGTCAAAGTGAAGCCATATTACAGTGAAATAAAGAGTGAAATGGAGGTGAGGAAGTAGAGAGCAGAAAACAACTCTCGTAAGAAGCTTGAAGGAAAGGGAAGAAAATTAGGTGGAAATTTGGTGGTGGCTTGAGGGAGCTTTGAGGGGTGGTCAGGGAATAACTTTTTTTCCAAAAGATGAGAAAAGCAAGCATATTCAAATGCTAACAGGAAGGAGCCAGTAGAAGATGAGAGGTGAAAGGCAAAACGTTGAGAATAATAAAGAAAAAGTGACATTATAAAGGTAAGATGAAGGGATGAGATTCAGAATACACTAAAATACATGTGGCAAAACTAGGTTTAGGTAGGAGAGATTTCTGATGGAGATGAAAAGTAAAGACAAAAAGACAAGTGCAGGATAAAGAAACCTGACAACTTTCTTATAGTCTTTATATGCAAATAGATAAGGAGTCACCTATTGAGAGGAGTTAAAGCTTGAAGGAACACCAAGGGAGCCCAGTTGAAACCTGAGATATAAACCGCATGACTGCATAATTGTTTTCTCAAAAACTCATCAGCCATGATGTAGGAACAATGGATGGGGTATCATCAGTGCTATTTTAGAGGGTAAAATGAAACTGTTTGGGAGACAGAGAGCCAGGTACCAAAGGCTTATCTTAAGTATTTTCCCCAACATCTTCAATTCTAAAGAGATCTTTTACCTCTATTTGGTGTATATACGTACAAGAAAAAAAGTAGGTCTTCTTAAAAACAGTTTCTTGGCTCTGAGTATAGCTGCTCTGTGATGAGATTAAGTAAATTTTATTTTTGGTATTTGGATTACTTTATAAGCAGGACCACCCTAAATCTGAATAGTGAACACCAGTTTTATACTTAATCAAGGAAAAGTTTGCACAATTTATTATATTCAAATGAACTATTAAAATAATTATCTATGTAAAGTACTTTGTAAGTATGTGGAGGAGAATTAGAAGATACCACAGGCAAATTAAATTTTGATTTATTTTGGGTATTAGGGTTGTAGAGTTAAAAAAATTTGCTAGCATTTAAAAAACTGTTAGTACTATAAAATAATTGTTTTTAAAATGTAAAACAAGTAAAAACCCTAAGCATATATAAGCTATCATCAATCTGGGAAATTTCAAAGGAAAAAGCCATTGCTGTTATGAAGCCATAATGTAATGTTGATATTATTATGAAGTTATATATCTTCAGTTAGTCTAAATCATTTCACT
>NW_017731399.1:3794-5933 GCF_001890085.2 Hipposideros armiger | reverse complement strand
GGAACTCAACAAAATCAGAAAGCTGTGTAGCCTCCAAGACAAGCTATTTAAAGACTGCACTCTGCCACCGCAATTTTAAGCACACAAATACCCACATCTCTGGTCTTTTTCCTGCGTGTCCTTTTGAAATTTCACCTTTCCACAAAACTTTTCCTCATTACTCCCCTAGTCTTTGTTACAGTGCCTTCTACCTAGAGGGCGTTCAATCAGATGTTTGATGTGCCACATTTACTAAAGGAAACTCTCCAGTCCATTCAGCTCATTCCATTTAATTCTTTCTGCACTTAAGGTTAGAACTACACAAATAAGCATTGTGTGTTCTGTTTCATATCTGTATGCCTTGTTCACCACCTTCTCTGCAGCCAGACTGTCAGATTTCCTTCCGTATACACACAAGCCCTAAGACAGAGCAAGGCACCCAAAAATAATTCCCCAAATAATTTTCTAACTCAAACATTTTTAGGATTCATAACTGTCATCGGCCAGGAAATATGTGTGTGAGAATAAAGTGTGTTTAGGGAGCTCCAGGGATGGATGTTCTAAAATGATTCCTTTCTTTACAACACCTCTTTCACACTCAACTTTCCCTGCTGCGTTCGCATGGAAAGTTTTTCTACTTAGATGGGGCAGCAAGGTCGCAGGCTAGTCGGAGTTACGTAACTCCTTGGCAACTCCCACTTAAGCATCTTTTGCTTAAAAGCGGGACTTTACATGCGGTTACCAAGGCAACCGGGAACAGCAAAAATCTGAAGGGTTCTATCTACGGAAGAAATTCTAAGGTCCAAAGTTAAAGTGCGGGGCAGCGGCGCGAATTAGTAGACGCTGGCCACTACTGTAGCTAATTTAAAGTCTGTTCAGTGCCGCTCCCCGCCCCCCCCGCCCTCTTTTTTCCCCCAGGAATCCTTGTTTCGGGACAGAGATCGAGGAAAAANTATTACATATATTATTTAAAAGACTAGAAACATATACTGTAAAACAATAGTAGTGATTATCTCTGCAGGGTAGGATTATGGATAACTTAAATTTTCTTCTTTTACTTTTCCGAAATTTTCAAATTTTAACCATGAACTTGCAGAACATTTTATTTATGTGAGTTTCAAACATATTCAAAAGTAGACAGAATAGAAAAATGAACCTGATGAATTGATGATCAGCTTTAACTATTTTTAGCACAGAGTCAATCTTGCCAGTACCCTATCCCACTCCCTCCCCCAGATTATTTTGAAACAAATCTTAAACATCATATTTCATTTGTGAGAATTTCAGCATGTTTGTCTAAAATATAAGGATTTCTTTTTAAAAACCACAACCACAGTACCATTATCATACCTAAATTTTAAAAATAATTCCTTCAGATTATATCATCAAATATCCTCCAGTCAGTGTTGGCATGTCCCTGATTGCCTTAAAAATTTTCTGCGTTATATATATTTTATTGAGGAATTGGGGAAGGGGAACAGCTAAGTTGTTATCCTTCAGTCTTAGTTGTGGAGGGCGCAGCTAGCTCAGCTCCAAGTTCAGTCGTCATCCGGTCGCCTGTCGGCAGCTTGCGGCTACTCAGCTCAAGGTACCGGTGTTCAATCTTAGTTGCGGGTGGGCGTAGCCACCATCCCATGTGGGACCTTGTTGTTAGGAGCACGTGCTCTCACCACTGAGCCATCTTGCCACCTGTTGGCAGCTCAGCAGCAGCTCAGCTCGGGAGCAGCTCACTGGCCCATGTGGGAATCGAGCGGGCGACCCTGTTGCTCAGGGCTTGTGCTCTTAACCAACTGAGCCACTCGGCCGGCCCCCGTTTTATATTTTTTATGTGTTATTGGTTTTGCTTTTTGAATGTATACAGTTTGACTTAAGATCCAAATGAGTTCTATCCATTGTGATTGGTTGATATGCTTCATGTCTCTTTTTCTTATAGGTTCCTCTCCATCTCTAATTTTTTTTCCCATGCAGTATTTATTGAAGAAACTGGGTCATTTGCCCTGTAGAGTTTTCCGTAGCCTCGATTTTATATTTTCATGATGTTGTTCCTCCTCTGTTTCCTGTAAATTCTTCTTTAGATATAAAGGCTTGATCAGATTCAGGATTTTGTTTTGCTTTGTTTTTTTGGTGAGGTGTGGGGAGGGATGAAACAACTTCACAGAT
>NW_017731399.1:0-1254 GCF_001890085.2 Hipposideros armiger | reverse complement strand
ATATCCCCTCTTTGCTTTTGTCTGGAATATCCATTGTTAAAGGTAAGGATTTGCTCCTCCTCATATTTTAGCAAAAGGAGCATGATAGGTGGATGCCAAAGCCCAAACGCTTCCTCTTCTTCCAGAAATGCCAAACCACCCACCTGCACCATCAGCAGAATAGGGCCAGGGTGTCAGTCAGTAGCTCACAGCGGAAGCTGTAAGACCCTTTCCTCTTTCAGGATTGAATTAGCCCTTGACATGAATCACATTTCCTATTGCCTTTCTTTTCTGATGAGAGGATCCTTGCTGCTACCTCTGCCTTCCTTTCTTGGCAACAGAGGGGTGGTGTGAGCTTTAATTGCTCAAGAAAACTAAAAAAGACACAAAGATCCCCAGTCTCTGTCTCACGTGAGCTTCTTTGGGTGCAGAGAGAGGGTCAGTGCAGACAAAGGAGCTCTGATCACTTGCGATGGTTTCTCTCTAATTATAGAAAGTATTTAGCTATTGTTCCTAATTGCTTGCTGCATTTGGGTTTGAGCATTGTTGTGTTTTTTTTTTTTTGACAAAAGGCTGGTTTCTGATGAGTTGTTCTTTTTTCTTTTTTTCTGCCTTGGTTTATTGCCTTATCAGCCCCTGGCTATTCCACTGGAGAACCGAAGGAGGTGGTATGGTATTTCTGAAGGAGCCACTTTACCTCATTTAATGGTTCTCTTGGCTTCCCCTCTCTTCCTCCCAGTTGCCTAATAAAGGAAGGGAGTTAACATTCACTGAGTATCTATTAAGTACGTGCCAGGCATTGTACTAAGCCCTCACATAGGTTGTCTTAGTCAACCCCTGCAGCAAGCCTGAGAGGCAGATATTATTATTTCTGATTTACCTTAGGCACAGAACGGTCTCTCAGCCAGTAAGTAGCTGACCCGGGATTCAAACCCAGTGAGTTTGAGTCAGGATTCAGACGCAGGTCTGCCTGACTCTATGTTGCCTCCCTTAGAAGAGCCTGAGAGTTTTTACAGCCTTTGGCTAGTAGAACATGGGTATTGATGCTCCTACCACTATCGGAGATTTGGAAAATCCTGCTCCCTCACCTTGAAAGTGCCTATTTCTAGGTCCCCTGCTGGAGGTTTGAGATTCCTGTGTTGGTTCATGACACAGTGAAGAGATTTCCAATGTCATGGTATCAGTAACAAAGAGGAAAGCCACCGAACCACCAGGGGGCTGCAACAGTCAGGGTCCTACAGGAAACAGCACGTTCAAAGGTTTACACGCAGAGCA
>NW_017736012.1:0-3752 GCF_001890085.2 Hipposideros armiger | reverse complement strand
CAAACTATCACAATATTATTGACTATATTACCTATACTGTACATTACATCAGGTGTACAGCATAGTGGTTAGACATTCATATAATTTAAGAAGTGATCCCCTTAACTAGTCTAACACCTACCTGACACTATACATAATTATTACCATATTGGTTGTATTCCCTATGCTGTACTTTATATCCCACTGACTATTTTGTAAATTGCAATTTGTATTTCTTAATCCTTTCACCTTTTTTACCCTGTCCCCACCCCCCTCCCATCTATCACCCCGATAGATTTAGTACCCATCTGACACATCCCCATGACTACTGTGTAACAACAAATATGTACTTGTTAATCCTTTATCCTTTTTAACCCGCTCCCATCTAGCAACCATCAAAATGTTCTCTATATCTATTTATTTCTGTTTCATTTGTTTTTTTATTTTTTCTTTAGATTCTACTTATAAGTGGAATCACATGACATTTGTCTTTTGCTGTCTCACTTACTATGTGTAGCACAACACCCTCTAGGTCCATCCATGTTGTTGCAGATGGCAAGATTTCATTTTTTCTAATGGCTGAGTAATATTCCATGGTATATATGTACAACCTCTTTACCAATTCATCGTTCAGCATACCCAGGTTGCCTTCATACTTGGCTATTGTAAACAATGCTGCAATGAATATATGGATGAACACGTCCCCTTGAAGTAGTAATTTGGGTTTCTTTGGATAAAAATCCTGAAGTAGGGTTACTGGATCCTTCTTTGTCCCTTGTTATAGTCTTTATTTTAACATCTATTTTGTTTGGTGTAAGTATTGCTACCCCAGTTTTTGTTTTTGTTTGTTTCCTTTTTCATGAAATAACTATTTCCACTCCTTTACTTTCAGTCTGTGGATCTTTCGATCTGAAGTGAGTCTCTTGAAAGCAGCATATGTAAAGGTCTTATTTTCTTATCCATTCAGCTCCCCTATCTTTTGATTGGAGCATTTAATCCATTTACATTGAAAGTAATTGTTGATAGGTATGTAGTTATTGCATTTTATTATTTATATTTTTGATTTTTNCCCTAAGTTTTCTTCTATGCTGGTCACTTTGCACTGCACTCTAGCAAATGATCTCTAGCAAATGAACTGACTCCCACTTTGTTTCCTTAATGATGGACCCACAAGAGTGTTGGGAGTTTTCTCTGCCTTCCCCTTTGGGAACTACGGAGCACTCCTGGGATTGTTGTTCAGCTGGGTTCCCTGCTTCTGCGTATTTATGCATGAGCTATATACAATCAATCATTCTCCCAGTGTCTAGAGATAGCAATTTTGTGTATCCTATGTTTTAAAATTTAATGTACAATATTAGTCAACCCTAATAATAATAGTCATATTACTACTACTATCATCTAACATATAGTAATTAATATTTGCCACATACTATTATTATGAGTGTTAGAAATAGTATATTAACTCACTTAATTCTCAAAACAATCCAGTGGTATAGATAGTATTCTCATTTTGTAGATGAGGAACTTGAGGTATAAGGTTAAATGACTTACCCAAGGTTACACTTATTATGTAGCAGACCAGGTAATCTGACATTAGTGTATGCACTCCTAATCCCCAAACTATGTGGGGGACCCCCATGTTTGACTTTCCTCTTCTCACCTCTGCCGATTCTTCTGTCCTCAGCAGTCCAGGGGTGAGTGAGTCTAGTCTAGGGCATGGTGGATTGTGGAGGTACTTGTTCAGTGGAGAGCAAATTCCATCTGCTTTCAGATACCTCAACTGACTGTCACCTGAATTCTAACTTTTTAGACTCAGAAATCACAGATTTGGGAACTTTATTTGTTATATTCTTCCTCCTCTGCCCCAATCTCTGATTCCCCACACTAAAAGGATGCCCTCACAGTCTAAGATTCAGTCACTACTGGTCACATAGAGGGAAAGATAACATATTAATGTTTCAAATTGTTACTTTGTCTAACCCACACTTACCAAAGAAGTCCAATCAGTCCTATTTCCTGCAAATCTATTAGTTGAACCCTATGAAACTGCCACTTTTGCAGGTTAAAAATGGTGAGTAGCCTCAATTTCATATGGCTCAACCTAATATTCTTTCATCAATTTCCTTACAAGCTCACAATTATTGTAATGATGCGATGACACGTAGAAATCACAACTGGTTTTTTGTTTTGTTTTGNGGGAGCGTAATAGCCAGGTGACTAGAGAACCTGTTTGGCTAATGGGGATATGGGGATGGAGGCCAAAAATTTGAAAGTCCTTGGCAAATTTTTGAAAGACTGCAATTCTGTTGATCCATATTCCCATTCACTGAGTTTGTAGCCACTTGAATAAATGTAATAATCACAGAGAACTCTAAGTATAGATACCAATTTTAGCAACTGAAACAATTGGTATTTGAATCACCGAGGTTCTGTTATGTGAATGTTTCACAAGTTATGTGACTACATTACTTGTGAAAGGGAGTATGAAGTGCTCTTATAATTGGCCATGGCAATTGAGCACTGTAATCTGAAAAATCTCACAGCTCTGATCATGTTTCTGTAAAATTGCTACGAGCATTTCAAGGCTTTCTTCCCTTGTGATTTGTCTTTATCCAATGATTGCTTTTAAAGTTAGAATCTGGTTGCATACAACTCCAAGGTACTTTCCTTATAGGGTGGCGTTTCTAGAATAGTTGCGGGCATTAAGAAGTCTAGAAGGCATTGCACAACTCTGAGGAGCTGCTGTGACCTGTCAACAGTGGCTGTGAGGTCAGCCTATGACTTAGGGCCAGCGGTGATTCATAGCCTTCCCACCCAACTTCTTTTCCATTTGAGTGGCCATATAAAATTGGAAACCCTTTGGTCTTCAAGCTGGATCTATTCCCTGTTTTAATAGGAATGACATAGATAAGTTATGGTGCAGGTGGTAAGGCTGGATCTGATGGGGTGAAGTTTTGGAAGTGAAACCTCTTAAGCATTAGGTGTAAGATAGGTGAGGAGTGTTAACTCTTCTCCCCCTACCCCAGTTATCTTTACGTTTGTGTTTACTATTCACCCTTGTCTACCTCAACACTCCTCATTCTTGTTGTTTCTTTCATTCTCTTTGTGTTGGATTTCTCATTTATTCTATCTCATGATGCCTCATTGGCCTCTTCTTCCCCCTCCTCTTCCACAAATATAATATAAAATTGAAGCTCCCCCTTTTAAAAATGATTTTTGTATGTGTTTATTTGAGCCACACTAATGTCAGTTGTGGGGAAGCCAGATCTCACATGCGCCTAGCCTCCTTCTTTAAAAAAAGCAAACAAACTGATAATAGAAGCGATACATGTTTTTTACTTACTTTTTACAATTACAAGCTATATATAAGCAAAAGCAAAGAGAAAAATTTCATCATGCCACACCAAAAATTGAGTGCCTTAGAGAATTGTAATTATATATAGGGGCTGTTATTTTACCTTATTTTTCTTAGCTATTTAAAAGTTTGGTGTATGTTCTCAATTAAAAAAGTCATTTTATCTTTTATTTTACTTGATACTTCACTCATTTCCCATGTCATAAAGCATAAATTAAATTTTACTTGCTTTATATATGACCTATTAACTTCAGTGGACAAAGAGGTTCCCCTGGCCTGCTTCAGGGCTTATGTATTAAAATATTTAGTTCTAGAGGCAAGAAAAATAAGAACTTGATATCAGCACTAGTTATTCCCCAGGGAATTTTAATTCCACCACAACCCCTTTACTGAGTGTGTACAATGTTGACTAATATTT
>NW_017736011.1:0-2425 GCF_001890085.2 Hipposideros armiger | reverse complement strand
AAGAACCCAAGTTAAAATCATCATCATCATCATCATCACCATCACCATCACCTGCTTTGTAACTACACAGTGTAAAAAACACATTACTCAGTACATTTGTGTTGAAATTCTCTGGTGTTTCAGGGGTTGGCAGTGGTTTTTCAAACGCAGACAACAGACATCATCATTCAAGTAATGGACAGAAGAGGAAGAAGCAAAGAAGTGGGAGCCCCCTTTAGTGATGCTATTCTCTATCTGTGGCCAAAAAATAAGGCATTTTCCAACAATAAAGGGGCACAGAATCAAACAGGAAACATATCCACTTCCAAGTCCAAATAGCCTGCCCTGCAAAAGGTAAAGGGCCTTCTGAAACCAGGGAAGTTAAAGAGTCTGATCTCATCCCTTCAGAACAACCAGGGCTCAAGGTTACAGTAACCCGACTCCCCAGTATTATTTTGACCAACTTCAGAAAAACAAAAGCTGCCTTTGATGCACTTCAATGCTCAGCCACTTCACCAGAGAATCAGATATTAAAAATTAATCAGGCTGGCAAGGCACCATTCGATGTCAGACAGCTCTCTACATTTGAGATGGGGCACTGGGTGGACTTTGACTGAATGCTGATCTTTTGTCATCATGAACTTCTACAGTTTAGCTAGTGGCCTATTTCTTCTCCTAGTATGTCTAATTCCATTTGGTCAACTCTGCTGTGACTGACCAATCAAACTTCCAATTGGCCTCACTATTTTCTTGGTTCTCCTACTCTCCAACTGCTCACCTCCTTCTGCTGGGCTGGCCACCTCCAAATTCAGGCTGCTCACTCACCTTCTCTTCTCACCCCACTACAGTATCCGTGGACAAAACGTGCATGTTGGCAACNCACTCAAGTGAAAAGTCAAAATTTGAGGGAATCAGGTTATTGTGAGGATAACCTTGAACTTATTCACGTGTTTATATATGAATATACTTCAAAATAAATTATTAAAGTTCAGTGCTTTATATTTAACAACATGACGGAGGTGTGTGGTAACATCAAGGCAGAGAGCTGTGTTTTCAGGGTTACAACTATCAAGAATGTGACTGCTGAATAAGTGGGACATTACCATGTCCAATTAATATCATATCTCACTCATTGCTATCTCGTGAATAGGAGTTACCAACTTTCCCCAAAAGAACCCTGGTGAGGTCAGGAACTTAGAAATGCTGAGAAACTGTGCTCTCAAAAAAGCGCCAAGTAACTCTTGAATGGGGTGGCAAAAGCAGCTTCCCTACACCAATACTGACCCAAAGAGACCAACTGTCTTTGTTTCGACTTACCATCTAACCTCAAGTTCAACTAAAAAGCTGGAAAGCAGTGTAAGCAGAGATATAGCTATTACCAATACATGCAAACTAACATAGAGACAGCGAGCATGTGGCTTACCTCTGCTCCTGGGGCTTGAAGTCGGTCAAAGGAAAGTCCAACCAATACCTCACCACCCTACTCTTAGCTTTTGGTGGAGCCACTCTGTAGAAAGGACGTATTCTGAGCCTTGTGTAGAGTATGCACATTACCTCCCTGTCAATCTATCATTCAGGGCTCATTTCCCCCAAGTCTTGATTTTTTTTTGTTTGTCTCACTCATCTCTCCTTTCTTTAACTTCTATAGCATCTAATTGTAAGAACTGGCAATTGATTATATATCACTTGGTATTTTTAAAATTTCTTCATATTATGCATAGAAAAAACTGGCTTCTGTGACTCTTCTAATAATTGACTCATCTAACAGGATATGTAGCCATGACTTAGAAGACAGTTGTTTGACTAGATGGGCCTGGTAGCCAGAGCAATGCCTGTTCACAAGTGATTCAACACAGAGGCAGTTTATACTCTGGCCTCCAGCATCTTAATCAGAAGCAAAGATAAGAGGTCAAAAGATCAAAGACAGAACAAAGCCATAGGCCAAAGACCCAAAGGGGGCTTGTGACCAGAATAAACTGGGTGGATGGATCTTAGGCCCTGAGTGACCAAGCTAGGAGCGCAAAGGTTACAGGGCACACCACTCACTAGTCTCAAGATTGTGACTAAAGTAAAATTAACATATGTAAAGACAAAATTCAAAGATCATATGCAATGGTTAAAAATATGTGGCTGACTTGCCCAATGGAATGAATTCCTCACAGTCTCTTGGCTTCACTTTAGCACCAAGGGAAGGAAAAGTCTATTCATTTTGAGCATCCTTGCTTGTTGCCTCTAAAGATACGGTGCATGCTAAAATTAGTGAGTGACAGTTTGATGAGGAACAGGATATTTATACAGTATTATCCACAAAATACTTATTACAAAGTAAAAAACAGTAACTTCACAGTGGAGAAGCCTGGCAGACACCATTTAAACAGGTGATTAAAGCTAATTACCAGTGATAGGACAAATAAACATCACATGTCTCTTGATACACTGCACTGAG
>NW_017736010.1:0-1483 GCF_001890085.2 Hipposideros armiger | reverse complement strand
CCATGTTCATGGATAGGAAGAATTAATATAGTTAAAATGTCAATACTGCCTAAGGCAATATGTAGATTCAATGCAATTCCTATCAAACTACCAAGAACATTTTTCTCAGAAATAGAACATATAATCCGAAAATTTATATGGAACCATCAAAGACCCCAAATAGCCACAGCAATCTTGAGAAATAAAACAAAGCAGGAGGGATCACACTACCCAACATCAAATCATACTACAAGGCTATAGTAATCAAAACAGTATGGTACTGGCATGAAAGCAGACACATAAATCAATGGAACAGAATAGAGAGCCCAGAAATAAACCCATCCATATATGGTCATTTAATCTATGACAATGGAAGCAAGAATTTACAGTGGAGTAAAGATAGTCTATTTAATAAATGGTGCTGAGAAAACTGGACTGACACATGCAAAAAAATGAAAATGGACCACCTACTTACACCATATATGAGAACAAATTCAAAATGGATTAAAGACTTAAATGTAAAACCTGACACCATAAAACTCCTAGAAAAAAAAATAGGGAGTAAATTTGCAGACATTACCCTCAGTAATATTTTTACTGAAATATCCCCTCGGGCAAGGGAAGTAAAAGAACAAATTAACATACGGATTACATCAAACTTAAAAGTTTTTGCACAGCAAAGGAAATCATTAAGAAAACAAAAAGGCAGCCTACTGAATGGCAGAAGATATTTGCCAATGATATATCTGATAAGGGGTTAATACCCACAATTTATAAAACACTCATTCAACTCAACACCAAAAAAACAAACAACCCAATTAAAAAATGGACAGAGGATAGGAAGAGGCATTTATCTAAAGAGGACATACAGACGGCCAACAGGCATATGAAAAAATGTTCAACTTCACTAATATTAAGGAAATGCAAATAAAAACCACAATGAGATACCACTTCACTCCAGTCAGAATGGCTATCATCAATAAATCGACAAACAACAAGTGCTGGTGAGGCCGTGGAGAAAAGGGAACCCTGGTGCACTGTTGGTGGGACTGCAGATTGGTGCAGGCATTATGGAAATCAGTATGGATGCATCTCAGAGAACTGGAAATGGAACTACTGTATGACCCAGCAATTCCACTCTTGGGTATCTATCCAGAGAAGCCCAAGACGCTAATTTGGAAAAAATATATGTACCCGTATGTTTATTGCAGCACTATTCACAATAGCCCAGACTTGGAAACAACCGAAATGTCCATTGGTAGATGACTGGATTAAGAAATTGTGATACATTTATACTGTGGAGTATTACTCTGCCATAAAGAAGAATGTAATCATACCATTTGGGACGATATGGATGGACTTAGAGACTATTATGTTAAGTGAAATAAGTCAGTCGGAGAAAGACAAATACCATATGATTTCACTTATATCTGGAATCTAAAAAACTAAATGAACGAGCAAAGTAAACAGAAGTGGTCTCAGAGATATAGAGGCACAACTGATG
>NW_017736008.1:0-1422 GCF_001890085.2 Hipposideros armiger | reverse complement strand
AGTCATAGAGTATTGCATATTTGACGTAATCGACATATTTCTGGCAAATCAGTCCTCAGTTAGGCACTTTCTATACATACCCATTGACTCCATCTGATGTTAGTTCAGTACAAACAGTAGTCCATATTTGAGTGACTGAACGTATTTCTGACCAAACAGTATTTGATACTGAACTTTTTACATATACTCATTGAAGCCTTCTAATGTTACATAGGACAGACAGTAATCAGTCATAGAACATAATGAACATATTTCGGGACCAATTTTGAACTTTCTATACAGACTCATTGACTCCTTATGGTGTTACATCATACAGACAATAGTCCATATTTGACCTACTGAACATATTTCTGGCCACAGAGTTCTCAGTCATCAACTTTTTTATACATTTCCTTTGCCCCTTTCGGATGTTATCAGATATACAGAAGATTCCATTCATTCCATCCATTCATTATTATGCATTCTTAAAGACTACTTCTGATGTTAAATCAGCCATACAGAAGTCCATGTTTGACATTATGAACATATTTCTGGCCAAGAGTACTTGATCTTGAACTGTCTATACATTCTTCTTGCCCCTTTCTGATGTTACATCAGCCATACAGAAGTCCATATTTAACCTACTGAACATTTCTGGCACAAATATCGTCGGTCATGAACTTTCTATGCATACTCATTAACTCCTTCTGGTGATAAGTCAGCCATACAGTGATCAACATTTGACCAAGTGAACATATTTATGGCCAAAAAGTACTCGATCTTGAACTTTCTATACCCACTTATTGACTCGTTCTGATGTTACATGAGCCAGACAGAAGTCCATATTTGAACAATTGAACATATTTCTGGCCCAAGAGTACTTAATCTTGAAATGATTGTACTCAAAGACGCCTTCTGATTTGACATCAGCCATAAAGAAGTCCGTATTTGAACAACTGAAAATATTTTTGGCCAAAGTGTCCCTGAACACGATCTTAAAAAACATTATCAGTGACTCCTTCAGATGTTACATCAGCCAGACAGTAGTCCAAAACTGACCTACTGAACATATTTCTGGCAAAAGAGACCTTGAACATGAACTTTCAAATCATACTATTTGACGCCTTCTGGTGGTACATCAGCAATACAGTAGTCCATATTGACCTAATGAACATTTTTCTGGAACGATTTCTTGATCTTGAACTTTCTATACCTACTTATTGACTACATCTGATGGATCATCAACTAGACAAAAGCCCATATTGGACCTACTGAACATGTTTCTGTCCCAAGAGTCCTCGATCATGCACATTCTATAGATACTCATTGACTCCTTCTGATGATATGTCAGCATATGTGACGTAATGAACATATGTCTGGCCAAAGAGTACTGAAGTAACATCAGAGTGAGGCAAAAAGTATGTATAGAAAATTCATGATCGA
>NW_017736007.1:0-1535 GCF_001890085.2 Hipposideros armiger | reverse complement strand
TAGGAAGATGCTGTAACTTGGAACAGGGACGGGGGCCACCAACTAGAACTGTGCCGAGCTGTGCTGGTCTCAGGAAGACTATGTGCCCCTGTGTACGTGACTGCACTTGCCATCTGCACTTGCTCGAGAGAAATTGCCGGACAATTTCAATTCCTTCAACTACAAACAAGATAAGCAAATTCTGGAAATCTGGAAGCCAGGAGACTAAAATGATAATAAGGTATAATTTATTATAAATGATAATGAAACAAAAAGGTAAACCAGTATTAAAAATTCTGGCTTTGGTATAAATAAAGTATTTACACCTAACATTGTGAGTTTTAATACACCTGCTTTTGAATGTTTCAATTTTTTTTGACAAATGTAATTCTCTGGAAAAAATTAACCTTTAATATATATATAAAACATGCATATGGGGCACACATTTTTCCTATTGCCTCACACTCCAATATGGCTTAGCACGGCTCTGGTCTCTGTTTAAAATTTGGATATTTTGTTCATCATAGATTTTTTGCATTGACTCTTATTTTTGAAAAACTTTTGCACTAAAATATTATTTATCTCAATGACTGAGGTTTCTGGCACCCTCAAAGTCAGTGCCTCGCTTTCCTCGCCCAACTCCCAGCTCCACTATAAACCATCCATATTTAGCCAGAGCTCCTCAGGGTCTCACTCCAGCTGTTGTGTGGTGGCCAGGGGACAGGTACACCTTTTTGTCATGTTTCACAATCTGATCACCGATGTTTCAATCCCTCATTTCATCCTGCTTTCTCTTTTATCTTTTCTTAATTGCTTTACCCACTATTGTGTAGACATCAGCTCCTTAAAAGTTTTTGTGGTTGCAAATTATTCTGTATAAATTACAGTGGCGGATAAATGTCATATACATCTGTCTGCACCCATAGAACATCCAGCACGAAGAGTGAATCCTATCGTCAACTATGACCTTTGGGTTATCACGAAGCATCAATGCATTGTAGGTTCATCGATTGTAACAAACGCACCGCTCTGCTGGGGGATGTTGACAGCGGGGAGGTTGTGCATGTGGGGTCAGGGGGTTTATGGGAACTCTGTACTTTCTGCTCAATTTTTCTGTGAAACTAAACCTGCTCTAAAAATAAAATCAATTTTAAAAATAAAAAGCACTGACTATGTCATCCACAGTCTAGACTCTGATGCCCCTGCCCAGTAACCAGGGGGCAGAATGTCAGCTGGCAAGAAACAGAGGATCTGTTGGCATAAGATGAGAAAATGCGCAGGGGCCCTGGGGTTTTGCCTCCTGAGAGTGGGGCCACCATCTCTCACCTTTCTTGTCAGACAAGCTCACAGCCTGTATCTCCCAGGTGGTGATGGAGTCTTTCAAAAACACCTTCATGATCTTCGTAGAGACTCTGAATGGAGGAGAAATGGGGGCATTAGGAGAAGACATGGTGGAGGGGGAGAGTGGGTATGGAGGGGCCCCAAGGTGCAGGTTGGAGGGGAGCAGGGGTGGACATATGGAGGTAGCCCAACTCTTGGTTTTCTTAGGTTGGGTT
>NW_017736006.1:0-2284 GCF_001890085.2 Hipposideros armiger | reverse complement strand
TTTTTTATGATGCACAATGCCAATACAGAAGTAGAGAAAGCCAGCTAAATTATGATCCAAATTTTACAGAGCTGACAAAATCCTAAGGGCATGTTAAAAACAAATGGTATTCATGGGAAATTAGACCTATCAAATCTGAAACAGATCAGTTTGAAAAATACTGATTGGTTCAGAAAAAAAAGCCACTTTCCCCAGAAGCTTTTCCATTTTCAGTTTGGCATGATCTAGGATTATGAAATGCTAAAAGCACCAATGTTTAATTCATCTTGAAAGTACTAGAGACTAAACAGAGCAGCACAGTAAAAAAATCTTCATGAAAGTAAGTAATTTAATATTTAGAGCCAAAAATTGGCATCCCTGATGGCAATTTTAAAAGTAAACAAACTCCCCATTATTAAATCCCTGAAACACAGCTTTAATTGTTAAAACACAACTCAAAAGAGAGGTGTACTGTTTAATGAGGTCTTTGTGCCAAGGGTTGTGTATTTGCATTTATAAAGGCACTAGCCCATTGGGTAAAGTGACTTAAGGCTGTGCTAAAACTGCTAAAAGGCAATGAGGAACAGTCATCTTAAAAATTAATTTGAAACAATTTCTGAATGTGTCATGGGAAAACAAAAATCATTAAGCAGTATTATTAATATTCACAGCAGCTGTTACACAATCATGCATCAAGTCCCCATGTTCAAACTTGCTTTCTAATATAGTGTCTTAAAATATTCTACTAGTCTGTAGTTCATCATATGTCAATGAGCTGCAAATAGCTTTAATTTCAATTTCTTATCAGTTTATCAGATTGTTCATAGAGGAGTGTTTATGGATATATGTTTGGGACTAACTGCTTTTGAATTACATTAACAAAACCTACGAAAAAGCCTATTGTTACTCCCAAACAATCCCGTAAACAAATTGAGTTTACCTTTTCCCATCCACCTGACTTCTTTGTTCAGTGTATCCAATCAGCCTTCAGCAAGTGAACCATTATCTTCTCCTGTGTCTACAGGTATCTCTGTCTTTATTTATGCTACCGACTGTCCTTAAACATTATCTGAAGCACTTGTATTTCTCTACACAAATGTTTGTATTAAATCCCACAGATGAAAATATACATCTAACCATATGACAGGACAAAATGACCTTGCCTAGATTTAGGTCCGGTCAGGATCAGTCCAGAATTTAAGCTCATATACAGAAAAGTAAGATAAACCCTTCCCAAGGAAATATTTGTTTAATAGAATTTGTTTTAATGTCCTCGAGACCAAGATTTCAAAGCCATCTTCTCGCTTCTAATAAACTTTATTTTATCACTTTCATCTTCTTCTTCTTCTTCTTCTTCGTCTTCTTCNATAGTCTGAAAAATTCCAAATGGTTTTATGATTTAAATCTGAATCATGAAAGTACTATGACAAAATATAAGTAAATGATTTTACAACCTAGCTGTGACAAAGGCTGCCTAATTATGGTACAAAATCATGAAGCTATGAAGAAACAAGTCTGATAAATTTGATCATATAAATATAAAAACTTCTGCTTAGCAAAAACATCATCTCAAAATGGACAAATTTAAGTTTGTGCAATGCTATATCTCCCAGATTGAAGCCTAATGCTGTTATAAGGGCAAATAGCATGTTAGCTAACTTTAGGATACCAGTCTCATCTCAAGTACCAACAAGCTTTGCCATTAACTGCCTACCTTATCTTTGGCAAGGTAATTAACTTCCTTTTGTCAAAAATTGTAGAGTCCAAGATTTTACTGTGCTCACAAGCCAACAAGTTCACCTGCCACAGCTTTATGGATTCTGGTAGATGGGGCATTACTAGGTCACAGACAAAGAACTTCATCACTAATGGCACAGAAATCAGCCTGGTTTCATGTTTGCTTCAGTTCCCCCTTGTCCTCCAAATCCCATGGGGTGATATGTCCCCTCCCTGCAGGGGGTAGTTATGACAGTGGGGTTGGCCAGGTGCCTTATGACACATACACTAAAACAAAACAAAGGAATACACATTACTTGTACAAGGTGACAAGCCCAGGAAGGGCTGTGAGGACTCTTTCACTCTTGGTAAGTACGTGTTGCAGGCCAAAGGCCTATTCTCGTGTGGCCAAGTGGGGATTTCAAGACTGCATGCATAAGACCGCTTTTCACAATCTGGATAATGCACATTATATAGTGCAGTTATAGGAATTAATTAGGAAAATGTCTGAAATGTATGTAGGATAATGTGAGGACCTAGTAAGTGCTCACGACATAAACGCTATTGTATTATGATTATAATTTATAAA
>NW_017736005.1:0-1499 GCF_001890085.2 Hipposideros armiger | reverse complement strand
TTTCCATTTCCGAGTTGGGTTCCTCAGACCCGGTACACGGTTATGCTTTATGTTTGGGTTGGGAATCACAGGCCCGGGGTAGGTCTAGTGTTTGCATCATGGGGAACAGTCTTAGGGATCCAGGGAAGGGATACTCTTAGGATTTTTTGGGTTCAAAACAGGGTGTAAGGGAGAGGTGTGTGTAGCGTTGTTTGAGAGGCAAGTAGGTGTTAGTTACAGGTTTTTAGGCTTCGCTGAGGTGGGATAGTTATTTTTTAGGGTTGAGGTCAGGGACGTTGTTCGGGATTGGGACAGGTTCAGTGTTTTTTGGCACATGGCTGCCTCGTCGGACCGCCCAAAATGGCGCGGAGCGACATGAAGTTTCGGGAGACCAGCGAAGGAAATATTCGAAAGTGGGAGCAGGTGCCCATATACATTTCCCTCTTGGTAGAGACGTTGTGAACCAGTCTGGCCGTACTCCTTCATTTACATATAGTCAGGATTTTCCGGCGGCAGAATCGGTGAGGACGCTGAGGTGTGTTAGGCCAGCTTAGCTAAGGATGACGCAGCACTTTTTCCACTTCCGTGTTGGGCCCCTCAGACCAGGTACAAGGTTATACTTTATGTTTGGGGTTGGGGATCAGAGGTGTGGTGTAGGGCTAGTGTTTGGATTGTGAGGGAGAGTCTTAGGGTTCGGGGGAGGGCATACTCTGAGGATTTTTTAGGTTTGAATTGGGATGTAAGGGAGAAGTGTGTGTAGCGTTAAGGGTTTAGAGGCAAGAAGCTGTTAGGGACAGGTTTTTAGGGTTTGCTGAAGTGAGATAGTTATATTTTAGGGTTGGTGTCAGGGATGGTGTTCGGGTTCAGGACAGGTTCACTGTTTTCAGGGAAATGGCGGCCTCGTCCGACAGCCCGAATTGGGAGCAACAGGAAGTTACGGGAGACCGGCAATGGAAATACTCGAATACAGGAGCAGGTGCCCCCAAACTGTCCACTCTTGGGAGAGATGTTGTACACCAGTCTGGCAGCATTTGTTCATTTACATATAGCCACGCTTTTACGGGGGAAGAAACAGGGAGGGCGCTGAGGTGTGTTGGGCCAGCCTAGCTAAGAATGACACAGCAATGTTTCCAATTCTGGGTTGTGTCCCTCAACCACGGACTGTGTTTTGCTTTATGTTTGCAGTTGTGGATCATAGGGGTGGGGTAGGGCTAGTGTATGGTATGTGAGTGACATTCTTAAAGGTTCCGGGAAGGAAATACTCTTAGGAGATTTTGGGTTCGAAACAGGGTGTAAGGGAGAGGTGTGTGTACGTAAGGTTTTAGAGGCAAGGAGGTATTATTGACAGGTTTTTAGGCTTCGCTGAGATGGGATAATTAATTTTTAGCGTGGGGCCAGAGACAGTGTCCAGGATCAGGACAGGTTCATGTTTTTAGGGACATGGTTGCCTTGTCGATGACTCGGGGTGGGAACGATGGGAAGTTATGTGAGACCGACAAAGGAAATACTTGAAAGCAGGA
>NW_017736004.1:0-1536 GCF_001890085.2 Hipposideros armiger | reverse complement strand
ACTATAATTTACTTAACATTCACATGTTATTTTGTTTATTTTGCTATTGCTTACCAACATAAAAGGTTTTATTTTACTTATTAAAGCCTTTGTAGTAGATAACTGAATTAAGATGCCATTCACCTTGAATCACATCTTTTAAAATTAAGTGCTACTTTGAGCCTTTTGGATTAATAATGTTAGGTTTTTAGGTTGGTAAGGAGTTCAGCTTCCTTGTTCTTTTCAAGCCTATCAAATCATCATTTTTATAAGATGAAATTTGGCCTTTCCAATACTGTCCAGGGCCATTTGTACTTTGATTTAGGATAAAGTAAATTATTTTTACCATATTTAAAAACTATAAACTTGAAGGAGCATAATGGATAAAAGGAGTAATTTATAATGCTGTCAAGTTAAACTGAAACATATATCTCATTTTCATTGCTAACCCCACCTCCTGCCAAACTTACAAAAAAAACAAAACAAAAGAAAACCCCAAATGAAATACTAAGGTAGGATCAAAACTAAGTAACATGTCACATCAAAACTATTAAAGGTAATATTTTGTAGTTAATATTAACAAACATGAAGTGTGGCTTTTCTTACCCATTTAATAAAATAAGATGGTCTTAGTAAAACTTGATCTGACAGTACTGCTTTGGTTGGCATAGAATTGAAAAAAAAAAAGGCTTTAGCAGAAATGAAACACATAGCAAAGGAGGTATTTGCTGTAGCCTATGCCAAATAAGACATTCCCCACTCCAATTCTCAAGCCATTTGCTCAGAGAAAGCATGCCTTAGGAAGGAGAACTTGCTGAAAAGAACTGTGCTGAAAAGAACTGTTTTGAGAGCGGTCTCATCAGTACAGAAATGTAGATTAAAGCCTGGATTATACTAGTTTGAATAATGAATGGGAGATGAGATACAGACAGTGAATATAGAGGACTCTTTCAAGACATTAGTTGAGGAAGGAAAAGAGATAGATGCTGTCATATATTTGAGGGAGGAGAAAACAGGGGTTTAGATTCTCAGGCCTGGTAGACTTACGCCGATTTGTAGACCATATGAAGGAGACAGGAGAGAGGGAGAAGTACAGTGGATTGCAGAGGAGACTGGAGGAGGTGGTTCGCTTTGGGAAGCTAACTTCCATTAAGAAAGATGGTAAAGATTGATGACATAGGTAAATCAAAAAATGAAAGGAAGAGAAGACAAAGCAGTTTATGTTCAATAGTCTTTTTTCTCTGGTTGGAGTTAAGGACAATGGTCATTTGCAAAAAATGTGGGTTATAAGGATAAGGTTGAACATGTAGAGAGAGGAGCAACAACTATGGAGTATGTAAAAGGGAACTGATAGGAATGAATAAAATTATTATGTTAATACAACTGAACTTAGATAATATAGTTATAATAAGTTATGTGATTTTTCTGTCGTAGCTCCAGGCAGTGGGAATTGAAATGAAGAAAGTAAACTTTTCAGTTGAATTGGATTTACAAGAGACACTGTAGAGATGCAGAAAAAGAAAAGGAAAGGTGTTTGTTGGAGTATGGTCAAAATGA
>NW_017736003.1:0-1492 GCF_001890085.2 Hipposideros armiger | reverse complement strand
GAGTGTTAAAATCAAAAGTGCTAGTTTCCGGCCACTGAGAATGATTATGCAATTTGTATTGAGGCCACGCCGTAGAAAATGCGGCACTTGGGCTGGATTTCACTCCGCCAACCGAGGGCATCAAGGTTTCTCAGAAGACATCCCAAGGGAGTGGATTTAGGAGGGAGAGAAGGGCCTGCGCCCATGGTGTTGGGAGTGAGGTGACAAAGAGCTGCAAAGATGATGATCACGCAGGGTGAAGGCGTTTCTGTCACCAATGAGACCATCAATGAGAAACGAGCAACTGACCCCCAAAGTGGGCGTCCCCAAATTGGGGGAGTTGAGGTCCAAAGGCCCGAGGAGATGCCCCCTGGCCTAGCTCTAGGACTTTGATCCAACGTGAGAGGACAGAGGGACCGAGAAAGGAGAGGCGGCAAAGTTGTCCCTCACCCCAAGTGGATGTCTCCAGGAGGAATTGAGATAGTGTCTCCTTGACAGGCTCGAGAAGGGGAGAATCCCGAGCGTGGATCAAGCCTGAAGGGCGATCCAAGCGCATTCCATGAGACGTATCCCCGACCGGGTTTTGGCACCAAAATGAAAGGCTCCCAGAGGAGTCAAAGTCTGAGGCTCATGTCCAAACCAAGCAGCTTTATTTGCCTGTTGGGGCTGAGCGTAAAATTGGCATCAGCACTCCTGCAGGCGGCTGCGGGGGCTTGGGTGTGAGTGTGTGTGGAGGGGAGGGTGACGGGGTTTGGAGTGTAATTGATAGGAGAAGTAATTGCAAGCATACATGAGCAGTTGTAATTGCAGAGCACGTATTGCTGCAGAAATATTTTGTTGACCTTTACAGTTCTGCTACGTCTTATTTCTATCAGGAAACTTGTGGTCAGGTGCTCATTATTTTATCCAAGAGGATGTCTGGCAGCTTCTTCGTGGGGCGGAGGGTTGCCTCACTCCGGGTGCCCCTGGCGATCCGTAACAATAGCAAATTAAAATGGGCAGACAGCAACTTTCCTGCAGCACACGCTAAAGACATCAGGAAAAGAAACCTTGCTGCTAAGCGCCGGAAAGCCCAGGCCCGGTCCCAGCCACTCCTTCATCCTGCTCTGTTTTCCCTTCCTCATGGTCCAGGCTCAGACCAGGTATCTCACCGGCCGTGCCCCCTGCAACACAAGACCCGTCCTGGCACCGCCCTCTTGCCAGTTTCCTTTTGCTTCCTCCCTGTCATCGCCCATTCTCATCTCTAACCAGGCATGGGACCCTCTTACCTCAGGCTCCGCCCAAGACTTGTTCCCACTTCGCCCGACTTCGGTCTGCGGCCATTTCTTAAGACTGTGAAGCGGATAGGTGAGAGGTGAGAGTCATGGTCACCCTACCGAGGTGAGTATCCGACTCTCTAGTTTAAAGCTGCATTTCACAACCCCCACACCCACACCCACCCCCCATCTTCATACATGGGCCTGGAGTCGCTGTGGACATTGAAGTCCCCGCAACAGGCCCTCCCCTCAGTAAA
>NW_017731839.1:1457577-1460840 GCF_001890085.2 Hipposideros armiger | reverse complement strand
GTTTTGCATTCTTAACTAGATCATCGGTATATACTGGAGGAAATGTTCATTCAGATTCAGATTCAAATTGAATAGCAAATAATAACAATAGTTCTGTGTTTTTGATAAGAGTCATTCTAACAGATGTGACGTGATATATCATTGTGGTTTTGATTTGCATTTCCCTCTCGATTAGTGATGTTGAGCACCTTTTCATGTACTTTGCCCATTTTTAAATTGGATTATTTGTTTTTACTGTTGAGTTGTTTAAGTTCCTCGTATATTTTGTGTATTAACCCTTTATTAGATATATGATTTGCAAATATTTTCTCCCACTCCTTAGGTCTTCTTTTCATTGTGTTGATTGTTTCATTTGCTGTACAGAAGCTTCCTGGCTTGATGTAGTCCCACTTGTTGATTTTTGCTGTGTTGCTTGCTGGTGCTTTTGGTGTCATATCCAAAAAAATCAGTGTTAAGGCTGATGTCAAGGAGCTTTTTCCCTATGTTTTTTTTCTAGGAGCTTTATGGTTTCAGGTCTTATGTTTAAGTCCTTAATATATTTCAAGTTAATTTTTGAGTGTTATAATAAGATAGGGGTTCAGTTTCATTATTTTGAATGCGCATATCCAGTTTTCCCAGCACCATTTATTGAAGAGACTATTCTTTCCCTATTGAGTATTCTTGGCTCCCTTGTCAAATATTAGTTGACCATATGTGAATGGGTTTATTTTCGGGCTCTCAATTCTGTTTTATTGGTCTCTGTGTCTGCTTTTCTGCCAGTACCATACTATAGCTTTGTAATAGTAAGAAATCAGGAAATAACACCAGCTTTGTTCTTCTTTTGCAAGATTACTTTGGCTATTCAGGGTCCTTTGTAGTTCTATGCAAATTTTAGAATTGATTTTTTTCTTTGTTTGTTTCTGTGAAAAATACCGTTGGAATTTTGATAGGGATTGTGTTGAATCTGAGATGATTGGGGGTAGTGTGGACATTTTTAACTCTGATCTATTAACATGGATTATATTTCCCTTTACGTGTGTCTTCTTCAGTTTCTTTCTCCAGTGTCTCATAGTTTTCACTGTATAGATTTATTTTTCCTTGGTTAAATTTATTCCTAAGAAGTTTATTATTTTTGATGCTATTGTAAATGGTATTTTTTAATATCTTTTTCAGATAGTTCATTGTCAGTGTGTAGAACTGCAAATGCTTTTTATATGATTTTTTTTATCCTGAAACTTTACGGAATTCATTTATGCTAATAGTTTTTTGGTGGAGTCTTTAGAATTTTGTGTACATGTGATCATGTCATCAGCAAATGAACACAATTTTACTTCTTCCTTTCTGATTTCAAGGCCTTTTATTTATTTTTCTGGTATAACTGCTCTGGNTTGTCCTGATAACTTGGTGTCCTACCCTTACTTCAATTCCGTACATCTAAACCTGAACTCATGTTCTTTCTTGAAGTCCCACTCTAAGCTTCCATATTTCTTTCACTGTGCCCCCATTCTCACTGCAACCGAAATCTTGTGTGCCTTCATGTTTTCTTTTCCTACCCATTCCTTCTATGTAGCAATCATTCGGGGTCCTATCCCATTGGCTTCCAGTCTACACCCTTCTCTTCTTCTCATTTGTCATTTCCCACCACCAGCACCCCAGGCCTTGACCCTATTCTTCTCATGTCAGGATTATAGCAAAGATTGCTTCACTGATCTCCCGTTTTTGCCCCCACTCACCTCTCTTATTTCCCACCTGGTTAATACATGCACTAAGGATGGCTATTCCTTAGAACTCTTGTATCCCGGAAGAGAAATTTCCACCATACAGCATTCAAGTTCTCTTTTTTCGAAAGGACAAAAAGGTCACTTGTGATGTTTGCCATGTGTCCCTGGATAGAAATTTGATGCTCAACATTGTGCAGACTTGATGAAAAACTACTATGCACATACATTTATTTCTATGATTATTAGTTGACTAAGAGGGTCGCTAAGGTTGTTTTCAACTTTTAAATTTTTCTACTTTGAATTCCCCTGATAATGGTGGTATCAGGCAGGTTCTACGCATGCACCACAATGGGGAAAATGTGTAATTTAGGCTGCTACCACACATTTTTTTCTTTGAAAATTATTTATTTAAATTGAGTAAGGATCTTTTAGTCTTATTTGTCTTAGTTAATTAAAGATTTTTAATTTACAGTTGTACATTCAACTATAGAGAAAAAATAGACTCATAAAATATTTATATTAAGCAAATATTTAAACTCAAGAAGAAATAATTCAGTCTGCCAAATGGCTTTTAAAGAAGCCTGAGCAGGAATGCCATAAGTTGACCAATAGTGGTTCTTAGTGATAACAGAATGAAAATCATTTGCTTTGAGAAAAGAATTATAATTTATTTAACTCTTCTCTTTTCAGTGTAAGGAATTTGGGAACATCGCACAGGTATTTTTTTAAATGTTTACCCAGAAATATGACACCTGTGCTTTGGATGGAAAACAGTACATTTTTGCTATGCTGCAGTAATAGATCAATTTAGTTTTAAAATACCATTTTATTTAATAACAAATAATGACAACAGTAACAAAACAACAAAAGCCATCATCACCACCCCAAAACCAACAAAGATGAAACCTTGTACCTTTCTTATACTAAGTTAGATCCAATGTTTTCTAGTATTGCTCTACTGGAAAAGGGAAGTCAATGCTGTCTTACTTTTTAGTCAGTTTCTTTTCTCCATCCAACTCTTACATGCACATAGCACTCATTGTAAAAGGAGCCTTGAGAAGGCTGCTGGACATATGTCTTCAAAGAGGATTCGTTATTTATTTTTGCACTCTGAGGAAATTTTAATTGCGTCTTCTCTGTAGGACATGTGAATCTCATGAGGCTGCAGTTTGCTCCAAGAAAGTAAATGCCTCTCTTTTTAAAGTGGATATCACACATGGTCCTTTGTGTCATGTAACTGAGAAAATCCTCAAGAAATCCAGGCCACCTTAGTGGCCTGAATTTACATTCAAAAGCAGAGGAATCATGTGGTAGAATCATTTTCTGTCCCAACCATGATGCCTGGATTGTACACCAGTGCCTACCCTAAAACAATTTTTACTCAAGTTGCCAATGACTCCCCAAATTGCTAAATCCAATGGACAATTTACTCATTTTATGTGACCTCTCAGTGGTTAACTCTTCCCTCTCTTTGAAAAAAATTATCTCTTGGTTTTCAGGATGCCACATTTTTTCCTTTCTTTTCCTCTGACAGCTTTTACTCAGGTTCTTTTGAAGGTATCT
>NW_017731839.1:1448906-1451362 GCF_001890085.2 Hipposideros armiger | reverse complement strand
CTATAAAATTGTTCAACTGAAAGAATATAATACAGTCTGTTCAGACTTGCCTGTGCTTGAACCACTTGCCATGTACTCTCATGTATCACAGAGGAGTTATTTTTAAAAAAATATTTTAAAAATATTTTCCAATATTGAAATTATGAAAAATTTTCCCCTGAAGGAAAAGACATGAACTACATATCTTACTTGTTTATGCGATAATAATCTTACATTTTAGGATATTGTAATGTAAGAAGTATTTATTGATTGGTTAGTGGTGGTTGGAAAGGATACCTTATGAACAGTTTCCTTTTTTTTTTAATTTTTATGAGTTTATTTGAGCCAAAACTGATGACGATTGTAGGGAAGCCAGATCTCAAATGCTCCAACCCTTTTGTAGTAGTAGTTTTTAGAAGTCATTTGGATCTACATTGCTGACTTTCATCAAATATATGTGTCATATAGTTATTAAGCGCACATGGTTCAAGGATTACTCCAGAGTTTTCCCTAGGAGAATGGCATTCTTGGTTTTTCTGGCCCCTCCAAGGGAGTATATAATTTACATTTTTATAGTAGAGCCCTGTGAACAATAAGGCATTCATTATTTTGCAAACTGGCAGGGCTGGTTGTGAATAACTTACCTCACAATAGGTGGCATGTGTTCCCTCACTAGCTCCTCTCTGGCATCTTCTCCATGCCCTCCTGTATCTTTCCTGTGAGTATTTTCCCCGGTGAGTATCCAGGCCATGCTCAGTTCCTCCATCTTTCCTGTAACTTATCCCTTGAGTAGGAGCCAACATTCCTTCTCCTTGCCATCCTCTTGGTTTAGACAAACACCCTTTATCCATGGCCTTGTGCTTTAGCAGAGGCTGACCCATCCCAGTACCCAAAAGTGGGTTCTGATTGGCCTAAGCCAGTCATGGCAGTTCCAGTTTGCTTACTGATGATTGGTTCAGGCATTGGCTTATGATATGTTTTAGGCCAATGCTGCATGAATAAATTGGACTTCTAGAAAAAGCTTCCTTTTTTCTTACAAAAGATAGAAGAAAAATATGGCTTTTCCCCACTGCCTGGGAATATTGTCATATTTGGATATAATACTTGGGATATCTAACTTTTGACCTNCTATAAATCACCTCTTCAAATTTCCTTTAATCTGGTCTCCCTCTTATAATCTCTCATTAATCCCTTTATTTTTCACTCATAGGATTTATCTAATCCTGTATTTATTTGAGAGGTTATCTCTCTCATATCACACTCCCCAAGAAACTTTAAACCCCAAAAGTTTCCCTTTCATTCACTCCAAGTTTTTGTTTTGTCTTTTCCTAATGTCCACATAAATAGAGCGATTCTCTGATTGTGCACATCTCTTTTAAGCTCCCTGATTAGTGAAATCATGTTGGTTGCCTGAAATCAGCCATGGTGAGGGTTTTTACACCATGGAAATTAGTAAATGTTACGAATCCGGTACCCTTTTCCCCTGCTAACCACCAAACAAACCACTGTATATACAAGTATATGATTTATTGGCCAATTGTATTAGGCACTTTCCTTGCTAACTGGTTTATGCTTTATCTCATTTGATATATTGGGTTGTTGGAAAAGTCATGATGTATTTTTTCTATGTTTTTCATTGCAAAAATGTGTCATGACTTTTCCGACAACCCAATAATAAGTATGTGGTAGATATTGTTATATTCTCATTTTACAAGTAATGAAATAACTATGGAATTGGCAGATTCTCATCACCTGTAGCACAAATGTAGCATAGTTGGCACTTAAATATCTTTATATAATTGAAAGTTTAACTTGAAGATAGGCCTGCAAAAGAAACATTGCTTATTATTCGCCTATTCTCTTTAATTAAAGAAATAAGATTCTGTTTCTGGCCCCTTGCAACATTCAAAATGTTAATCTTCTGTTTTAAATGTTGTTAAATTGTGGGATATAGTCATGTTTTCTTAGTACGCTAACCCCTAATACCTTCTCCATAGCAACAATAAGTAATATATGACAGTTGAATATTATCTAGAAAGTTTAAGGGAAATAAACATGAACTAGAAGCTGTGTACCAGGCCAAATTGTCTTTCAAGTGTAAAGGCGACAGACTGACATCCTCAACATGAAATAATTCTGGGAAATAGAGTTTTTGAAAATCTACTATACTATGAAACCCAGCCAACCAAGAGATGAATCAAAATAAAGAACAAATGGGAAAACTGTTGAAAAAGAACTGATGTTAATCTTCAAATCCTTTAAGTTTAAAACATGAAAGCGCTGTGAGAACTTGGCTTGTAGAACTGGATCTAAATATTATAAGCATTGAGCATATAAAAATGATATAAATAACAAAAAAGATGGGAAGGAAGGTTAGGTAGGAATAAATGTAAGATATATACTTTATCTCTTATCGGTGTCAATGGATATTGCCTAAAGTTAAAGAAAATTGTTCTTATTTCTTAAAGGTTTTACAT
>NW_017731839.1:1444755-1446071 GCF_001890085.2 Hipposideros armiger | reverse complement strand
CCTCCCTCTTTCAGGCAAGCTACCCACCCAAGTCTTTGATATATTCACCAATCCAGAAGGCTCATCAGATCTCATTGTTCAGGAGTTTTTATAAAACTTGATTTCCAGCTTTCATCGTGTTCCAAAGGTTGGTGGGTAAGGTTGAAACGCCCAATCCTCTAGTAACTTGGTGTTTCTGGTTACCAGCCCAGCCCCATCATGAGGATATCTTGGGGCGGGAGGGAGCGCTCCTACTGTAAGTTGCCTAATTAGCATAAACTCTGCTGGGCTAGAAAGGGGCTCATTATGAATAACAAAACATCCTCTTATCACTTAGGAAATTCTAAGGGTTCTAAGAGCTCTGTGCCTGAAACTAGTGACAAGTACCAAATACAGTAATACCTTGGTTTGCCAGCATAATTCGTTCCAGAAACAAACTACTTGTATTGCAAGACATTGCTCATTTACCACGTTAACATGTGTTAGAAATGTTTGTTCATCTTGTGGAACACTCGCAAACCATGTTACTCGCAATCCAAGGTTTTACTGTGTATTTCTTCCTTTACCACAGTATGTGTCTAGAACTCTTCTATATTTGTACTTTGTTGTTAGTGAGATCATACATTTTCTAACTTCTTAAGGCAGTTGCATCTGTGTTTTCTCATTACTTGTAACAAAAAGCATCTTCAGAATCATGATCTTGAATAATAGGAGAAGACCCATCTCCTCTGCTGCAAAGTAGAGCCTATATCGTAAAAGAAGCCTTCTGAAAACAATATCATTGTCTCAGTCGTTTCATCTACTCTTGTTTCCAATAACTCAAACAGGCGTGATCAGAGGTAAGCAGAGCTCTAAGTTGGTAGGAGGTTAGTTGTTGTAGAGCAAATGAGGTGCTGTGGAGAATTCTAAACGCCACCGTCTTAAGAGCTGCCCACCTTGTTCATGGAACTGACAGAATGTGTTTTTGCTGGATGTGTTCTCTGGTTGTGTTGTGATGACTGCTGACCACACGAGGTGTGGATGCTCCCATTACGTTGTCTCACAGAAGATCTGAATATGACATCTTTTCCATTTCCCATCAGTGTCACTTTTGAGCTTCACAGCTTTTGAAAAAGTTTATGTGAATGCTATTCAGAAATGGTGAAAAATGCTCCTGAGAAAGAGAAGACAAGTGGTTCCCTGAGAAAGAAATACTTAAGATGCTCTGTGATTAAGGCTTTCCCAACTTGGTCACTTCTTGTTTCTAGCCTTGGTGTAAATCTTCATAATGTAATATGAAGTTTGTAATGAAATTCTTCTGGCCACCTTGGAGAAAACCAGGAATGGTTTGATTACTT
>NW_017731839.1:1388248-1444505 GCF_001890085.2 Hipposideros armiger | reverse complement strand
TAAAAGGTCTGATGAACATATTAAGACCTTGACCGACCAATCTTCAGGAGACTTGAGGTTAACTCACTCACCCCGCCTGTTCTTGGGGCTGGACCCTGCATTTGTTCTGCTCTTTAGTTCTACCTTTGTGCCCCAGATATTCAGTTAAATTTTTTTCTTGGATACAGTGTCTCTCAGATGAATAAAAACAAAGTAAATGATGTTGGTATCTGTTTGTGTTAGCTAGTAATGCATCCCTTTATGAGGATGATGCTTTTACCATGCCATGACTTCTGTCTATGACCTGCAAAATTCCAGTGGACAGTTTCTTACTTCACAGCAATCACAAGAGTTATTCCTTGAGAACCACTAGTTTATCTTCCTATGTAAGGAAGTCTTTGTGGAAGTCCTAAATACATACATGTGCAGTGAAATTTAGACTTTCTTTTTCCTGTCCCATCTATTGAATCTTTATTATCTTCTCTGCTTCTACCTACTCTAGAAACACTTACTAGATTTCTGAGTAGAAGAGGTAGTTTGCAGGTCAGGGTATGACTCACAGATACAAAAACAAAAACAAAACTTCAAGTGTGATCTAAAACTTAACTCCATCTTTATATTTGCAGGGGAGTCCATATGATGAATTAGAGTACGGTGAGTTTGAATCTGGTCTACGTATGGAAGGTGGGAAAAAAATAAAGGACCAAGTTAAATGTCAGAGAGCAAGAAGCAGCCTTTTCTAACTGCCAACTCTTTTCTTTCCCAAAGTGGAAATACTGTCTAGAGGCTCCCTATCTTGTAAGGATAGCCAAGGAAACATCTTTCTGGCATTGGTCCTTCTTTTGTGTTCCACTAGTTTCTGATGCCTCCAGGACTGAGAGGTTTGAATTAATTGAATGGAGCAAAGAATAAAAAGACTTTGGCTCTTTGGAATTTTTTCTTAGATAACAAAATATGAATTTTTGCCATTAGAGATAGTGGTTATGTGAAGAGTTTTGTGTTTTCTAAGCACATGCAGCAGCTGGGGCTGAGGAAAGAAGGGGAGGGAGGTGGTGGTAGCCCAGGGGGTGTGCTTTACCAGAAAAGACATAATCTCTGCTTGGTCAATAAAGGACAGCTTTCAGTTCAATCACTCTTGTTTTTTTCTTGTTAAGCACAAAAGAATTTGGAGTGGAAAATTCTTTTTCTAGTATCTTAAGGAGTATCTTAATACTTTTTTAAAAATACTTATTAAAATCTCATTTTAGTTTCTGGATGGAAGCTACAGAGCTATTTGCCGGGACAAAGAGGCTTGTCTTCTAAGCTTCACTCCAGTCTTCCCTCCAGTCCTGCATCTCCTAGTTCTCTGCTGTCTCTCTCACCAAACATGGCAAAAGCTGGGCACACTGTGTACCCAGAAAAGAGTTGGGTGTGTATTTTGTGTGGCACTTGAGAATCTGATGAACTAGTTCCTGTTTTGATCCAAAACTGAGTTGAAATTGTAAGCACACATCTTGTCAATTCCTGGAGAGAAATAAATCTCTTGTTGCTGCAGATGCTTGTTTATTTTCATCTGACCTGATTGGATAATTCCGATTAGAGTATAAAATAATAAAAAGAGAACTGAGGCCCTCAGAGAACAAAGCCTATTGCTCATCCCTGATTATTGGTATTCCCCAAGGCTCCACTTCTCACTTTCTTAGTCTAAGGAGCCTCCCTGGGCCTTCTCACCCAATCCCATAGCCTCAGTTTTCTACTATATATGCTTATAATTCCAAAATCTATATCTCCGACCAAGATGTCTCTCCTGAAATCAAGCACTATATATACGACTCTATATTAATTTAATTTGTAATTAGAGGCCCCATTGGACATGTTTAGAATTCAAATCAGTATGTTTCCCCTTCATTCAGCTGGCTTCTCCTGTGTTTTTAAAAATTGTTAATAGTTACACCATATACCCAGTTGTCCAATTGTCAATCCCACGCCAGAAGGAAACCTCATATCCTTTTATTCTAGTCATTCCCAAAGTCACCTCTCTGGCTGTGGTCTTTGCCATTCCTCCCCTTATCTATTGTCATTCTTTCCTAGATGAATCCCTGCCATCTCAATGCTGAACATCATTAATTTATCAGATTTACTAAGGTATAATTAACATACAATAAGCTACACACACTTAAAGTATACCATCTGCAGAGTTTTGAAACGATCATCATAATAAAGATAATGAACATACCCTTTGTCCTCAAAAGATGCCATGTGCTCCTTTGCCGTGCCTCCCTCACTCCTGTCCCCACATTATCTCCATTCCTAGGCGGTCGCAAACCTGGTTTATATTACTGTAGGTCAGTTTGCATTTCCTAGAATTTAACGTAAGTGGAGTGTTCCCTTTTTCTCACTTCGTTCACTCAGCACAATTATTTCTTCCTGTCCCATGTCCCACCTTCTTTAAGATTTTCTATCACTGCTTTTTAACCAATTGAATTGTGATGAAACTTAGTGTCACTATATGCATGTTTCTTGTGCTTGGGGTTCATTTAGATTCTTGACTCTGTGGGTCAATGTAGTTTATGTTCAGTTTGGGAAATTTTGTCCATTATTTTTCTTCAAATATTTTTCTGTCCAAACTCCTTTTTTTTCTTTTAGGGACTCAATGCATATATATTAGGGAGCTTGAAGTTTTCCCACAGCTTACTAATACTAATTTCAATTTTTTTTGGGGGGGTGGTGGTAGAAGGGGAGCTTTTTTCTCTTTGAGTGTCATTTTGGATAGTTCCTATTACTATGTTTTCACATTCATTGATGATTTTTTTGAGTAGTGTCTAATTTTTTTTATTAATCCTTTCCAGTTTATTTTTCATCTCAGACATTGTAATTTTTTTTTTTGGTCTGAAGAAGTTCAATTTAAGTATTTAAAAAATATCTTTTATATCTTTTCTTAAGATGTTCAAACATTTCTTTGACATTTGGACATTTAGAATATAGTGATAACGTTTAATGTACTTGTCTACCAATTCTGTGCTCTTTGTCATGTCTCAGCTTGTTTCTGTTGATTGATTTTTCTCCTCATGGCCTATATTTTACCCCTTCTGTGCTGAAACCTAGAACCTCTCTCTACACAGGAATCTGGGTAATTGGGCTTATATTTCTTTCTATTCTCTCTGGAGTCATTGGTACTACCTGTTGTCAGTGTCTAAAAACCTTTTTTTATGTATATTTTGTCTAGATTTTTATAATTTTGTTGTTGTTTCACAAATATTAAATCTGATTCTTATTATTTCATCTTGGCCCCAAACCAAAATTTTATAATTTTTTTGTACTGTTGTATGAATTATTGTTCTGAATCTCTAGTCTAATTTTGTCATTCTCTTACTTAAAAGCATTTGGTTATAACTTTTTACCTTCAAATCAAAGTTCTAATTTTTAGTAAGAGTGTCTAAAGCCCTTCACATCATAGTTCTTTCCACACTAATTTTTGGCTATTAATGTTCCCCTTTCTCATCCCACCTCCTAGTATACACAGGCACCATGTAATCAAGCCACATTTTGTTGAGCCCTAATTCCTGGAATAAACCATCCTCGTGTTTTGATCATGCTTTTTTTCTTTGTGCATACCCCTTTTCCTTCTCAAGCTGAAGTGATCTTGCCTACTTTGCAAGTCTATATGTTGTAGTTCAAATATAACCTCTTCTGTAAAGCCTTCTTTGACCTTCTCCTCACTTTCCCCATCAAGGTTAGTAACCTGGTATTCTCTCACCAGGACATCTTTGTTCCTTGTGGAGCTCTTACCATAGTACTCACTAGTTGCCCTTACTAGACAGAGAGAGCCCTTCCAAGCAGGACTTGGCAAATTTATTCTGTAAAAGGACAGATGGTAAATAGTTTAGAGTCTTAGGGCTTCACAGATCTTTGTTGCATACTATTTTTTGTTTTTCTTTGCAACCCTTTGGAAATACACAATTTATTCTTAGCTTGGGGGCCGAGCAAAAACATGCTGCAGCTTGCTGACCTTGGCCTTCGAGGAGAGAGATTGTATTTCATTCTTTCAGTAGAGTGCCTGACTCTGAGAGTTAGCTCAATAAAAATGTGCAGATCTTTAATAATGAGCACAAAATAGCCTATAATATTTGAATGCTTCATATGTGACACTAACTCTTCTGAGAACTTAATGTAGGTTATATCATTTGGTTTGCACAAATCAGGTCATATTGTCAGCACTGTTTTATAGATGAGTCTGTTGCGGCATCGAGAAGCTGAAGGCTCTGCCAAAGATCATGCAGCTGCATGTCTTTAAGAAGTTAGAACAGGAGTAGAACTGGGACAGAGGCCATTGTATATGTTCTTCTGTTGGGTTAGGCTCCCAAAAAGGACAGAATGTCTCTGTGGTTGATGTATTCAACATCCTTCTCTCTGATGAAAAACAAAAGTAGATTGACATGTATCCACACAGTCTTTAACCTAAAAATTGCATGAGTTTCGAGGATAAGTAATGACATCTGCTCACTTTTATGTTTATTGTATAGTTTGGAGAAAATGACAACATTGGGTTTCAAAGAAGATCGTTATTACTTATTTTAAAACATGAAAAGTCTTGTATGTATTACCCTCATCATATTTTTTTTCTTAAAATCTAGAGAAGTCCTGCTCCTCTTTAAATATAATCATATCCTTCAAACAAAACACTGCCTAAAGTAGTTATCTTCAAAGCATATCTGGTTGAGTTAGAAGCTAAGGAAACATATTATTTGAAGCCACACACAAATATTTGGTTGATTTTTTTTGCTTTTTTAAAATTTTACGACCATAAAGGAAAAGATAATTGTCTTTGTGTTTTATAAAAATAAGTTACCTTGTGGCTGACAGTTTGCGACAGAGTGAACTAATATGAGCTGATAGTACAAATTTCGATGATGCCTTTTGGAAATCCCAACTGAGTAGGCTCTTTAGCATAGTGGAATTGGAACGCCAACAACCAATTGAACCATCATCAGGAATCAAAATACCTTCCAAGCAGCTGCCATTTACAATTAAGCGATGATGATCTTTATAGGAAAAAGTACAGTGGCATAAAAAACACGTGCTGTCAAAATTAGCTTTTAAAAAAGCAGAAGCTGTTTCACTGCCATAATTTTAAGCAATAATAATTATTAGGACAGTTGAAAGCAAATGAGTAAATTAGTAGGTGATTTGGAATTAAATATACAATATATTTACATCAAGAGAAATATTGTAAAGACAGTTAATTTTCTCCACTAGGAATTAAATGTGTTTTATTAAATGGCAACCACACTCTTTGTGCTGAATTCTTCTAGCCGGAGGACAGATGTAAGAGGGCTATAGGGAACAGAAGTACTGAACCTGAGGCTGCGCCAAAGCAAAGGCCTATTCTTTGCAATGATGTAACTGGCATTTATTTCAGTTTCTAAATACGAATCCCTTTGACTTTTAATCACTGACACTTCTCCTTCCTTCCAGCATTTTATGTTGCTTATGTCATTGTATTCCTAGGCACTGTTATTGACAGCCAAACAAACAAAAAACAATAAAAGTAAACCAAAAAGAAAATGGTTTGGTAGCAGCACAATATGAGCTACAGGTAAGTTGTTATGGGGCAGTCCCTGCCTATTCTCGCAAATATCAAGATTACCTCTGAGAACGAGGGAGAACTGGAGTTGTAAATGTGCTCCTACAGTCCTTGAAAATGAACTACTGTCCTGTGTCCTTCTCTGAGGACACATGATTCCTACTCACTGGTTCAGTGTAAGTTGGATCTTATAGCTGAAAGCTGACAGGACCAGAGCTGAGTCAGCTTGACCTGCAGGAGAAACTTGGTCAGGGTCAGCATAGAGTTCACATCCTTGGCTCCACTGGCATAAAACCACACTCCTTCCATGGTACAGTTGGCCGTCACACAGTGGGTACGGAGATGGGAATGCTTTTACCTTACTAGATTCAAAAACGAATTTGTCACATATTTTATCTGTGCAACAATAGTGCATGCAATAGTAGCTGGGGCTGAAAGGTCCACACATGCTTTGTCTGGTGAATGAGATAATCGAATAGCTATATGATTGGTAGGGCTGATCATTAGTAATCTATTTCTAAAGAATTGAGCACATGGTATAGGTAAGATAGAAATGCTTATTTTACGTATTACACGTTGTTTACCTGCTTATTTTATTTTTTACATGTAGAAACAGAGGTTCCCTGAGTGAATCAGAGTCTAGGTAATGATTTGCTCATTTCTGCTTCTTCAGCATGACTTATATTCAAGGACAAATAAGAGTTCCTCCGTGCCCTTGATTGTAGGCTAAGCCCCTGTGGAAATGACGTTGCTTGTCTGGGGTCACTACGAAATAGCAAACTCACCGGAAAGAGCTTTCCTAGATGGCTTACACGTTTCTCTCTCCTCGCTATTGCCACTGACATTTTCATTTTTTCCCTCTTGGAGCCACTTTTTCTTTAGTTTCCATAGCATGTGCTCTCCAGTCTCATTCTCTTGCTCTGTGGGCAACCTTCCAGTTCTTCTTTTCCATTTAAATGTTATACCAGGTCCTGACTTTAGGCTCCTCTCACCGCACGCTGCCTGGGAAATGCCATGAGGTCAACTTTTGCCCTAACAAGTGTATCACTTACTGTACCAGTGGTCCCCAACTGTCTCTCAAATCCCTTGCCTCCATTTGTTTTTTATTGCTATTTACTTTTATTCTTGGCTGCCATTTCAAAGTAACAGGCACTAAACTCATAACCTTTCTTCCAAACTTGCCCCACCTTTCCCCCCCTCCATCTTTTGACAATTGCCTCTCCATATTCCCTGCAGCCAGGCTGGGAATCTCAGCATGAACTTTGAGTCTGCCTTCTTCCTTGTCTCTTATCAATCAATGGCTATGGAATGTCAGTCTTAGTTCGGAATGGCTAAGAAACAGTTCTGGAACCAGGGGTTGCATCCCTTAATGGATGACCTTCGATAATTTTTAACATTCCTGTGCTTCAGTTTCTTCATTTGTAAAACTGAAAAACAGAACTTCCCTCATAGCACTGTTGTGAGCGTTAAATGAGTTACTTATTCTCAGAACAGGGCAGGGTGCACAGTAAACACTTGATAGATGTGAGCATTATTATGATTATTATTAATTTTTGCATGTGCCCCCCTTTTCCTGTTCTCATTGTAGTGGTGCTAACCCAGGTACTTGTTAGTTCTTGGTTGGACATTAAAGTATTTCCTAATCGACCTCTTTATCCCCAGAATCTTCTCAGTCCAGTTCACTTTACAGTTTACTGCCAAATTAATCTGACAGGTGTCAGAGATGGTTACTTTCTTGCTTAAAACAAGTTTAAATTGAAAAGTGAAGTATTTAACTTCTTTTTGGGCACTGAAGGTTCTGTTCTGTTCTCCCTGGTCATTTACTACTACTAGTCCTTTCTGGTCAGTCCAGCCAAGATGAATGTTCTACTCTTCTCATGTGTTTTCTGCACTTTCCCACCTTCTTACCTTTGCTCACGGTGAACCATCTGCCGGGATCCCCTTCCTTTTCACTTTCTTCTCTGTGTGACCAAGGATTCCTTATCTGCGAAGTCCTGTTTAGAAGGCTCTATCCATGGAGACTTCTTTTAGCATTTCCATGGCCCCAAAGGAAGTATTATGCCTTTCCTCATGCCTCCCATAGCAACTTATCTGTATAACTCTTAATAATTGTTTTTAATTTTCTATTTTATGTTTTATTTACTAAAGTACCTTTTATTATTAATAAGTTTATAGAAAATTTATGCTTGATACAACTTTAAATTCTTCTCAAATTTACTCAGTGCCTTACTCACAGCCATGTAAGTGGTTACTACAACATGTTGAGTGAGTAAATGACTCTCCTTGCATCTCTGGGCCCAACAAGGAGCTTTCAGTTAGTAGATGTCCAATATGCTTTAAAAATATCTTGCATCATTGAAAAAAGAAACAAAGAAAACATTTATTCTTTATTCCCAACCAACATTATTTACTATTTATGGTAAAGCCTTTCTGACTTTCTCTAGTAAGAGCTGGCATTTGAACTCTTAGAAACCATGACATTTGGGAGTCAACATGTACTTTAGATGGACTGGCCAACCCGCATCAAGAAAACTAAGGCCCTGTGGGAGAGAGTGACTAAGTGGATGCAGATCAAGTCATCAGTAGTTAATATCTTGGGAGCAGAGACTGCTGATGAGTTCTGTACTCTTGGACTAGCATGTTTTTATTTCGATTTGTTCTAAAATAATCTTTTTGTGGTCTGGGAAAAGTAATCAGAGTTTGAATAAAGTTTCTTTCAAATTCTAAAATAATTTCCAAATAGAAAAATTATTCACCGTTTATAAAGAAGCTATAATTAGCATAATGGTACATCTTGAAGAAATTAACAATTTAGACTGATGAATGTGTGATACTTAAATATAAGAAACATTGGGAGCACCGGAAGCAGTGGAAAAGGAAGACATTAGTGTTCATAGGCTCTTCCTGAATGACAAAAGCCAACTTACAAACTTTTCGTATGTAAGACTTGTAATTTGCACACTGCCTTCCCTTCCCTCTATCGCAAAGTTATTGTTTCTTTTCCTCTTTTTCCAAATTTCGCTCAAAGAATGGTTTTTATCATCTGTAAAATGTAGATTATAATGTTAACCACATTGGAGCTATGAGAATTTAATAAGAGAATGTGTATGAAGAAGCTAATGCAAAGTAAAACAGTACTTAGTGACTATGAGTCCCCATTTTTTCTTTGTCCCATAGCCAAAAGATAGCAGATGCAGAGCATGTATGTCACCATGTTCCAGTGTATGCCCAAATTAGACGTATCAAAATCTCCCTAATACTTTCTGGTTGAGCCCAAGGAGTGCCTTAGAATCCCTTTCAGCACAACACTGCAGGCAGCTGCTCTCAATCAGATGGAGTTCACACATGAGATAAAACTTATTTGTCATCTGGTCCTGGATAAATGAGAGATGATTCTTTTCCCATTTCTAAATATGGTGCAGCTACATCTGTCTGCTTAGTCCCTAGCCCATCTCTGTCTAGCACTTTGCCTTCTGATTTTGTTTTAGTTCAGGTTCTAGTGATGTTCTCTCATGATTTCTGTTTCTTTTCCCATATTCTAAAATGGTTCCAACAAATCAATGACGTGGTTTACTAGGGTTTGGATATATAAAGTTATACTGTGCTGGGTTGATTGTAGTAACTTTGTTACTTTGGTTATTCATCCATTTCCTGAAAAGAAAAAGTATTTCCCTTTTGTTTTAGCAAAAAATATGAGTGATTATAGTTCAAAACACATTTTTTCCTCTGAAAGTTTGAAAACCAGACTAAAAAACATATTAGAATCTGAATGTGATATATACTCATAGACACTTTCCTATAAATCAGAGAAACCTTAGTTTGAATATATTCTCTTTTTGGGTTTCAGAAATTCCTTGATTAATTTCTAGTCCTCAGCTGTGTAATTTGTAAAACCAGAATAAGTCTTTTTGCTTGTTATGAGGCTTTACTGATGATAATTCATGAAGAGCACTTACTAAACACAGAGTCTATTTCTGAGTTAGAATTTAAACAATCACAGAAATTATCATTAATTTAGCCAAGTGTATTTTCAAAGCAAAAAAAAAAAAAGAAAAGAGAGAGAGAGAGAAAAGTAATTCTGTAAAATTTCCACTGGGAAAATAGAATCTCATTTCCTTCTTCTGAAAGAATGCATGACCTTTGACAAAAATCTCAAACTTAAGGAAAAATTGCTTAATGAGCTAGTTTGTCAGACTTAGTGAGAGATGTAATGAAAGGTTTTCTACATTTGAATTCTTTTTTAATAAAATTATCTTTATATAGTCTATAGAAAGCTAAGGTGATTTTTTTGAAAAATAACCTTAACCCAGGTAATGGTATAATGGAACTGATTGTCAAAGTTTTGGCTCAGTTAGGGTTATACTTTATATTTAAATGTTTCTCAGTGGAAGGAATATACTAAACTGTAAAGATAATCTTGATGGCATTGGGGATAGAATTAGAGGTGAACATTTTTCTTTTATGTACATATTTTTGTATTACTTGAACTGTTGTAATAACCATTTACTATTATTTTTTATAGTGAATTTTTAAAAGGCCATTAAATTGCTGCTACTAGTCACCTTTACTTTTGGCCCTTGGTAAAATTATGCTACAGCTGAAAATTGTGGTCTGTGTCTTCTGCCTCCTTATTCTGTAAGATTTGATTCAATGTTCCTCTCCCCTTATTGCAACATCCAAGTTATTTTTCCATCAAAATTTACTGCCGAAAAGGGTATACAAAATTTATACACTCTTAAGTATAATTTCTAATAGCATACATTGTTGTCCTTCTAAAACATATTTATTATTCAACAAAAATCAAAGTCATAAGGTCAGACTTAAGGTCCCCTTGCTTGAATTTCCATTATCTATCATCAAGAGGAGGGTTTTTAAGTGAGAGAGACTTTCTGACTCCATAAAGTTGTATCATTTAGATGTTAGAAGTGGTCTGTTCTGCTTTGTGCATAAATATTGACCTGGTTACTAGACCATATGGTGATTATAGACTGACTGATATTGGTGGTTCTGCACCAGTATATATAGATCATATACACCATCATGAGAATGTGAATATTTTTTTTCCCAGTGAAATGAGAAGCCATTGCAGCATTTTGAGCAGATGAGTGAGAATATCTGCCTTAGTTTTGAAATGATTACTCTGGCTGTTGGGTTGAAACTAGGCTGTAGGGAAGTAAGGATTGAAAACAGAAAGGTCACGTAGAGACTATTGCAATAACCTAGTTGAGAGGTGATGGAAGCTCGGGTAGAGTAGGAACACAGGCAATAGTAAGAATTGGCCAGCTTTGGATATGTTTGAAGGTAGAGCCAACAGGATTTCCTGGTGGATTGGCTATAAAAACGCAAGAGTCAATAAAATTTGAAGGATGTTTTTGGCCCAGGCAACTCGAAGGATAATGTTGCCATCCTTCATGATGCTAACTAGTATTTCATATCAATTCTCAACAAGGGACAGGTAAAAGTTCATCTAGAAGGGGCTAAGAAAAGGGTTGATCCTAGTCTTGATCTTTTGGTTCTGAGCATTCTTCCAGCTTCTTCCAATTTGTATCTGATTCAGGTCAAATTAATAACCTCGTATTAGGATTAATAGGCACAAAAGAGAATTTTTTTATCACTTTCTTCAATTGCTGAAAGTTCAAATTTCAAGTTCAGAAGCTTCATACACTGCCTTAAGAAAGCTGTGATGGTTCATGTTGTGATTAGTATTCACACAACCATAGAGCATTAGAATTTAAGGAGATGCTGCTCTCATGTATCTGCACAGCAAGCAAATGTCTGCTGCAAAGCTCCAGAGATTTTAGGAGTGCCTGTTCTTATTATCACTGCAGTGCATCAGTGTCACTGTATTAAATGCTACCCCTGGCCTCAGGTTTTTGTTTTTTGTTTGTTTTTTCATTTATGTATCTCCTGCTCACTTGCACATAGATGACATCAGACCTATCAAGCCATTGGGAGAATTTTGCCAGCTATAAATCATCATTTACTTATATTTCCCATAGGAAGAACATTACCTGTATCTTATCCATCTCATTCATAGGAAAGACTGGAGAAGACGTTTGATCATTTGTCCTTTAGAAATGTTTCCTATCTGGCCATGACTATAGGACAAATAAGGTTTTTATTTTTGTAAGAACATTATTATGTACTTTGTCCTTGGTACCCCAATGGCATGAGAACATTCTGTAATCATTATTTTCTGAGAACAGTTAAAGAAATCAATAGAAACCAGGCTGAATGGCTGTAAATGTTCTGGAACAATTGTTAAAGAGAATCAAGGGACTAAAGAGAAGAGGACTGGGTGTGCTTTATGCTGCAAGCCTTTTTAAAAGGGATATTGATAGAATATTTTTCAAGGCCTAGGATAAAGCTATTCCATTTAATGAACTATTTATTTTAGTCCTTGCATGGTCTTTCCTCCTTTTCCTTCTTCGACTGATTAGTATTCCCACTAATCACAATGTGGTAAACAATCTTTAATAAAGGAAGATTTTTACTTTGATGCATCACACAATGCCCTTAATGAAGACAATACAACAAATGATGTAATTGGCCTGAATGGGACCTGAACACCATTTCTCCAACTTTCCATGGAAAAGATGAAAACAACTTAATGTGTCTATCGAGATAAATGGCAAAATGTATTTTCTCTTTATCATTTTCTTCTCTTTCCCTCCACATATTTCCTTACACACACACACACACACACACACACACACACACACACACACACAGCATATACACAATAGTAATTCCTGCAGATAGAGTGAAATGGCCTTTCAAAACATGACAAGAGTGTCAGTGGAGCCCCGTGTTCATGGATTGGAAGAATCAACATAGTTAAAATGGCCATATTACCTAAAGTAATACACAGATTTAATGCAATCCCAAATACCAAATCAAAATACCAAAGGCATTTCTTAAAGAAATAGAACAAAAAAAAATCATCAGATTTGTATGGAACTGTAAAAGATCCCGAATAGCCAAAGCAATCCTAAGAAAAAGGAATAAGGCTAGAGGTTTCACATTCCCTGACTTCAGCTTGTACTGCAGAGCAACAATAAGCAGAATGACATGGTATTGGCAGAATAACAGACACACAGACCAATGAAATAGAATTTAAAACATAGAAATAAACCCACGTAAATATGGACAGATAATTTTTGACAAAGGAGCCAAAAGCATACAATGGAGAAAAGAAAGCCTCTTCAATAAATGGTGTTGGGGAAATTGGAAAGCCACGTGCAAAAGAATGGAACTAGACGGCTATCTGTCACCGTGTACCAAAATTAACTCAAAATGGATCAAAGACTTAAACATAAAGCTTGAAACAATAAACTGCATAGAAGAAAACATAGGTACTAAACTTATGAATCTTGGGCTCAAAGAGGATTTTATGAATTTGACCTCAAAGGCAAAATAAAAGCTAAAATAAATGAATGGGACTATATAAAATTAAAAAGCTTCTGTACAGCAAAAGAAACCATCGACAAATAAAGAGGCAACCAACTGAATGGGAGAAGCTATTTGCAAATAACGCCTCTGATAAAGTGGTAATATCCAAAATATATAAAGAACTCATACAACTTAACAACAATGAAAAAACCAATCCAATTAAAAAAATGGACAGAGAACCTGAATAGACATTTCTCCAAAGAGGAGATACAAATGGCCAATGGACATATGAAAAAATGCTCAACATTACTAATCATCAGAGAAATGAAAATTAAAACCACAATGAGATATCACTTCACATTGGTTAGAATGGCTATCATCAATAAGACAAATAATATTAACAAGTGTTGGGGAGGTTGTGGAGAAAAGGAACCCTCATACACTGTTGGTGGGAATGCAGATTGGTGCAGCCGCTATGGAAGGCATTGTGGAGGGTTTTCAAAAAAATTAAGAATAGAATTACCATATGACCCAGCAATCCCTCTCCTGGTTATATACCCCCAAAATCTGAAAACATTTATCTATAAAGATATATGTGCTCCAATGTTCATTACAGCTTTATTTATGGTGGCCAAGGTATGAAAACAACCAAAGTGTCCTTCAATAGACGATTGGAAAAAGAAGATGTGGTGTATATATGCAATGGAATACTGTTCTGCCATAAGAAAAGATGAAATAGTGCTATTTATGACAACATGGATGGATCTTGAGATTATTATGCTAAGCACAAAAAGTCAGACAGAAAAAGTCGAGAACCATATGACTTCACTGATATGTGGGATATAAAACTGAAAGCAACAAAGGAACAAGACAAAGAAAGAAACAAAAACTCATAGACACAGATGATAGTTTATTGGTTATGGGGTAAAAGGGGAGGGGGTGGTAGAAGAGGGTAAATGGGGTCAAATATATGGTGATGGAAGGAGAACTGACACTGGGTGATGGACACACAATGTGATATATAGATGATGTATTACAGAATTGTACTTTTGAAACCCATGTAATTTTACCACTGTCACCCCAATGAATTTTAAGTAAAAAAAATTGACAAGATATACACTAAAGGAAAGGAAAGTGAGAACTGGCCACTTGAACTAATAATAGTAAATCTGTGAAACTCCTCAGACTTCAGTTTCTTCAAACAGAAAAGTAAGTAACAGAGTTTCCCATATCATGCCGAGTATAAGAGTTACAAGCAGTATCAGAACCGCTTTCCTTTCTTATCTCCACAGCTCCAGGCAAGAGACTATTTTCTACTACTTTCTCATGAGGACAACATAAGCAGGGTGGTCATGTGTCCAAGTCATAGTGTATGACTCTTGACCTTGCATATTTATTAAAACTGTCAAAGCTTCCCAGTTTGAATAATAAATTATATGATCATCCTAGCTATGAGAGATTCCGATCTCCAAAGAAGTCGCACTTTGACTAAATGAATGAGCTAAATGTTACTTTAAAGGTTTTTAGAGATTCATATGTGTAGAGCTGATAATCATGCTCAGGAACAAATTTATATGGGTTCAGCAATCCAGGTAGTCATACTTCTATAGTCCCAAGCCATATGAAGACGTTTCCAAGGTATGGTTGATTTTTTGCTTTTCCTCGTCTTCCTAAAACAAAGCAAGAAGTGTTGTCACAAATAAATGTCTGGGGTTTTTTGTTCTGTTTTTTTTTTTTTTTAATTTTGTGAGAGGTATAATTTAATCATGATTGGACGTATGTAGATCCCTAATTTCATGCATTGGGAAGTTTTAGATATGTAAGAGTTTCTGTTGACAGGGCAATGCTGAAGTATGTTTGACAAGTAGATGCTGAAGTGTGTGTGTGTGCGTGAGTGTTTGAGTGCCTGCCATCTACTTGAAAAAAGAGAAGCTTATAACCTCTAGTAATGATCTTATAGTTCCACCCAGGACATAGAAATTATTATCAGCTTTATCTCTCCTCCATTGACAAATACAAAACTTGATGAAATATTTGAAGCTTTCTTTAGGCATTGGAAAGGAGACGGCACAAGCCTGTGATCCTTGAGAGGAGGAAATAGACAAGATGAGCTCCACATTCACCCTGGCTTTCTGTGTCAGGGTACATCCCAAGTGACTACACATGAAAGAAGAGCCCACACAGAAAACAGCTATCTTGCTGGACAAAGGAAATGGATTTCAAAGTTTGTGGAGTGTTGAAACTTACAGGGTAGGGTGTCAGAGTGTAAGATACTGGACAGAGAAAGAATTTCAGAAATCTGAATATAGGTCTTTCTGGGTCTATAGCTGACTCTGCATGAATAGGTTAAGGCTCTGCCATTCCTGGAAGAAAATAGTTACTGAAGGCTCTTAGATGAATGGATATTCAGAAATGAGCATAGGATTGGGAGTTGTTGGAATTCCCAACATTCAGAGGGGAGCGACCTCAATGAACATATTAAATGTTTGGTTGAAATGCCAGAAGGCCATGTCTTAGGAGTGGGCTACTTCAGCCCTGTAGTAGAGGTTGCTTTAGCCCTGTCCTAGCAAAACCTTTAGCTCTATTATCCTTTTCAGCATTTATACAAGAGAAATGAAAGCAATTGTCCCCAGAAAATTTTCTTAGGGTATATTTATGGCAGCTTGTTATTAACAACCTATAGCTGAAAAAAACTCAAATGTCCATTAACAGGATAATGGACAAACAATTGTGATATATTCATATAGTGTGATAGTATTCACTATTCAGCAATAAAAAGGAACAAAATGCTGATATACCCAATAACATGGATGGACATCAAAAACGTGCTGAGCGAAAGAAGACAGACACAAAAAAAATTACATTGGATGACTCCGTTTTTATGAAACTCTATTACAGGCTAAACTATTCTATGAAGAGAGAAATCAGGGCTGTTGTTGCTTCTGCTGGAGATGGGCAGGAATTAGCTGAAAGGGGGCATTTAAGGAAAGTTTTCAGGTGATGAAAATATTGTATATCTTGACAGGGATAGTGGTTATGCAGAATTATACATTGTCAGGATTCATCAAACTGTACAATTAAAAAAATAAATAAATATGAGCTAATAATTTTTAAAAATGGCCACAAAAGAAGCATCTTCTCCTTCCCCAGAGAGTATAGCAGAAAGAAGGGCATTTCCTATATTTTGAGGGTTGGGAAGAGAGGGGTGTGGGAGTTCACTGTAGTTCCACACAGAAGTTCACTGGTTCAGCTGACAGATGCAAGGTCTATGAGATGTCTTGGCCCTCGGTCACTCTAAGTTGAAGGGTGTGGTGGCACTGAATTGAGGTGTTTTGGATCAGTTATGAGGTGACTCAGAGTTCATTTCCTTTCTGATTTATAGCTCATTTTCAAAAGTGTTGTCCAAAACTAGTTTGGAAATAGAATGGTAGGTTGAGCACTGGGCCTTAAATCTAGCTCCATCTTCGCTATCCTGAGTTAATGTATTTGTGTCAGATTCTTAACTCTTGTAGACTTCAGCTGTGGAAAATAAAAATTTTATCAGATGATACTTGTCAAGGATATTGGGATACAGGAATGAAAAAATGGTGAGGAAAGTATTGGTCATTATTTCATGACTATAAAAGCTCTCTCTCTCTTTCTCTCTCTCAACCGTCCTCTCCCCTCCCTGCAAATGAAGTTGGGCTCTTAAATTAACTGATTCATATTTACCCTCTTGTAAATATCTGTTTTGCTGGTAGTTCTGTGTGTGTTAGCTAAAGTAACTGTAACTGTTAAAGTCCTCACTATACTCTGACTCTTCTTCCACATTTGTTCTTAAGATTTAGAATTTCCTTTTTGGAGAAGATATGCTTTTAATAACAAAATTACATAACCTCAAGTTAAAGATGGGATTTCTAGGAGGGTTTCATTTAGAGAAAAACACTTAAAGTCCATAGTCAATATGTTTCTAGAGTTTTCCAAGACTCTCTCAGGATAAAATGTCTTATTAAACTAATATATAATTATACTAAGCTCTAAGCATGACCATTCTTCATTGCTCTCCCATAAGTCTCTGAGCTTTACCCTTTAGCTATTATCTTGGCCTGGTGTGCCCATGGCCATGTTTTTGGCTCAGTAATGGCTGGTTGTGTCCTTCTAAGACCCACCTCCTTTGAGGCTGTAGTTAAGCTTGGGTGGTGATCACTTCCTCTTCTGTGCTTTGATAGCTGGCCTGTGGACACCTTGAGGGAAGGGGCTATGCTTTGTCTTTAACTGAAAGTGTACTGTACAGCATGGCATGCTAACTGTGTGCTGAATACACAAACAAATGAGGGAATAAATCGGTGAATAAATGAAGTAAGCTTGTTAATTTCTTAAAGTTCATTTAAGCTTTCGGATAAAGATAAGAGTTTTTTGTTTTTTTTTGTTTTTTAATTATCATAAACTTTTTATAAAGGAACCCCCCCTTTTATGTGGAGCCCTGGTGCATTTAAAACTATCTGTTAATGAGTTTGTTTTTATATATGGAATGAGTGAATGACCTAAATGGATATAAATACTTTTGCTTATGTGGCATAAACTGAGTCACCTTCTTGTATGACCTACAATCTTAGTGCTGTGTCCCAGCTGAGTTTGTCTCAGATACCCAATATAAGGCCATTTTCACAAATAAGCTAAGGGGCTTGGTATAAAACAAACTCTTATCTGGCTTCCATGAAGAGGATTATCATGTCTAACTGAGAAATATTACCTAGTAATTAGTCTTAGGCTACATAGTTAGTTGAATGACCAACATATGCCCTAATTTTATTTCTCGGCAGAGATGGGAGATAAAACGGCAATATTGTCTGTGATTCATAAATGGATCTTTTATATCATAGGTAGACATTTTCAGCCCCTAGTTTTCCTCGCTGGGACAGAGGAAGCACAAGGATGTCTTGTGGGGGATGGGGAGGAGGAGGCAAGACCACCTGGATATTGTTAAGTTATAAGACCCAGAGCTTTGCTTTGGTGATTCTCTGTGTTCTTGCAATTACTTATATAACATGTGTTTTCCTGACAAGGCTCTGAGCTACACAGAGACTGGGTCACTGTGTTTTGTCACTCTGTATTCCTCACATCCATGCACTTTGTGAGCAAGTAATAAGTAATTGTGTAATTCAGGAATGAATTGGGATATGCAATACAGATAAAATGCTACTTTAAGTAATCTTACTCTCCTGATATTAAAAAAGCTAAACAGATAGTATTTTTGCATCACTCATTTTCCACTTACATTGTAGTTAAGTGCATATTTAATCATACTATTAGATTGTCAATTTCTTGTCCAGAGGAAATACTTCCAGTTTACCTTTACATTTCCTACAGTGCCTATATGCACATTCATCAGTCAATTAGGTCATTTGTTGCATGAATGAATGAATCTTAAGGAGCCTTTAAAGTGATGTCTACTGGTAACTACTTATTGATAATCAATGAACATTGTATTGGAAAAGCAAGGAATTTTACATCTATTTGTATCAGATTCATCAAGCTTTGAATTAGTGACCACTGCTTTTCTTCCTGGGCATGAGACTTGTAGAGGCTCTGGAGGATGCCTTTTTTTAGTAGGATACTCCATGGGCAGGCACATCCCTCAGTGAGCTCCTAATTCCATTATTCAGAACTTTTTAAATTATAGTGCCCTTCTATCAGACAATCGTGCTGATTCTCCCAGAGTGCTGACAGGCAAAAGATGCTTTCAATTATATATCAATTTAGCTTATGACTGATCAGCAACAAGATTCTGGTTATTAGAAAATCACATTAAGCATGTAGTCCTTGGGCTAAGGACCTTGAGTCCTTGACATGTGTCCTATGATGATGGAGGTAAAAATGTTCACTGTTTGCTCCCACCTTGGGGAAGGCTTTGGAAGAGAAGTCTGTGAACTTTTCCTGACTCCTTGGACAACCTCATTCAGTTTGTTATTATCTGTCTCAACCCAAGGAAAATACACTGTGTCCCATGCCTTCTTCCAGGGTCTTTCCTGAGCTAAACTCTGAAAATACCTTATATTTGCAAGTATAATAAAAACAAGTGGCCTATCTTTCAGATGGACTTGGGGTGGGGGGACAACACATAGCACACGGTTTTCAATGGTTTTTGTTATGATAATGGGAAGGTGAAAATACCAAAATAGAATGAGGGACAGAGATTAGCAGAATGTTCTACATGGGCAACCAGAGAAGAAAAATGTAGTAGGTTGGGAAACAGGGAAGAACCAGAACCCTGATATGTCTCAAAGGCCAAAGGCATGGAGAGCTTCAAAAAGGAGACGTTAACAGGGTAAAGGGTCACCTAGAGAACGCAGAAAACAACAACTGAGTAAAAAAGCAATTTGACTTGTCAGGAAGGGGCAATTGGAGACTCGAACATGTGCCATTTCACTTTAGGAGGGAAGCTGATTGCAAAGACATAATGAAGAAACAAATGATGAGTAAAAATGGAAGCAATGACTATAACCTGCTTATTCTAGAAATATAGCTATGTTCTCTGGAAATCATTTTTCATGTCTGTTACCTTTACTTTTCCATTCTGTTGGCTCAGCTTGAGTTACGAAAACTTCTCACTTGAGTCAGAGAGGGAAAAGAATTTCCTGTAGCTGGGGAATTTGGGTAGAGTTGGCAAGGTTGCCTCTTTGGCCATCTTTACCGTCAACTTTTTTCTCCATTTTTAGTAACACTGGGTGATGGTGAGTGGTTCTGTTTTGACATTAGACATACTTTCATGGTTTCCATATTCAATAAAATGAGATCTGAGTTACTACAAGGGCAAATTTGTTGAAGTACCAGAGTGACAGTGGGGAGGGGCTGAAGTGGAGGAAGCTTGTGGACGACAGCTGAGAAGACTAAGATTTTGGGCATGGTGGTGGAGGCCAAAGGCAACGCATTTATTTTAGAGGCAGAGATTCAAGGTCTCAGTGCTTGGCATTGGCCTTGAATTAGATGGATGGGCTTGTTTGTTGATGCTCTCATGATGAAAGTCAAGGGAAAAGTTAATTATGTTAGTGGTTTTGCTCTTTCTGAGTTCCTGTGGCTGTGTGCCGCTCTGATTTAGCCTGGAATGGGCCCAGGGGTGTTTTTTGTAGAAACTAGTGTTATGTTGTTGAAGGAAGGTCTGTTTATTATTTGCCTCTTGTATTGCTTCAAGGGATGGAATAGGGGGAAGGTCACTGACTTAGGGTCTGGTTTCTGGTGACCATTCTGTGTGTTATTTGCTTATGACCTTGATCAAACTACCCTACATCTGTAAATCTTATGTCTGTGAAATGGCTTTAATAACAGCTGCCTGTCTTCTAGGGTAGTTATAGGCTCAGATGAAATATGTTAGAAAGCACTTTCAAACCAAAGAGGGCATTGTGAATAAAATGCAATGCCAGCAAGCAAGGAAAGACGGGAAGTGGGAGACAATGAAGAGCTAAGGCAGGGAATACCATCCCTCCCCTCTCCCGTCATGCTCATTCCTAGAGGAGTAGCTATGAACCACCCTCTTTTGTAGGCCCCATAATTTGGCCAAACTTACTTCACACTGAGCCAAGAAGTGAGGGGGTGGGCTCCCAAATAGGAAATCAAAGCTCTGGGGTCCTATCAAAGCTGTAGCTGGTGCAAAATGCCTTTCATTGGGCATAGCATAGTTAGCACTCAGTAAATATTTATCATTCCCTTTTCTGAGCTCCTGTTCTTCCAGCCATATGCTGACCTTATTAATGCTACTCAGCAATAAGTCCAAGTCTGTGGGGCCAAAAGCATGCACAACATTAGGCCATCTCTTTAAGTAGAAAATGGCAATATCTTTTTTCCCACAAATGTTATCAAAACATATGGTCAATTGAGCAGATCACTCGGGACAACTGAAGGCCTTGGAAGGGGTCTACATAAGTGAAGTTTCTGGAAGCTTAAACATTAGTAGCTTCATACAGAATCTGGCTCAGATGGTGGTGAAATGCCCACTGCTGTGTTTTGTGTGTGTGCATGCATGCTCATGTACATGTGTGTGAATTCACACATAGTCTGTTTATATAGATGTGTACTCATGCACAGTCTCCTAAAAGAACTGCATATTGTGTATAGTTTTTGACATTAAAAAATAAAGTGCATTACAAATAATTTTACTTTGAGAGTTTTATGACATCTATTGAAATCATCAAAGAACTTTGAACTTCTAGAATGAGTAAGAATCTCTCTGCCACAGTTCACTTTTAACTTAAAACTGCCTGTAAATCCCAACTTATAAAATGTATCATTTAGGTTACCGGACAGTTTGCTATTTTTCTGTCTATAGTGATAGAACAGAAAAGAACTCAGGTCAGTTAGTCCTCCCTGCCTTCAGCAGATTACATAGAAATCATTGCTGACAGGCAGGAAGTGTCCCAGAGAGGAGCACTCCTCGCCTTGCGTTGAAAGCTATCCCTGGTGGAACTTTCCACTTCTAACTAACCTGCAATCTCCAGGGTGTAATAACACTGTTATATGAGCTGCTTTGCAGAAGGTAACTGTTTATTCAAGCCAAGAAGAGGTCTAGTAAGTGTTTGCTAGTTTTGCTGACTGTTTTTTCTTTGGATTATATTATATTGTATTATATTATTCTTTGAATGTCTCTAGCCTGCTTCCCCATTTTGTTTGTTTGTTTTGTTTTTAGTAAAATTGACAGACCTTTTCAGCCTGTGTCGGATCATTGTCAGTTTCAGGTTGGTGAAATCATTGTGCGTCATCCACCATGTGCCACCTTTGTGATGAAGAGACGTAACAGAAAGGCTATTTTCCTGGGAATTGATGGTGACGTACTGTGCAGTTGATGAGAGAACTCAGTTTTTGGTTTGGCTTCAAACTATTTTTACCTTTATGATAAAACATTCAGAAAATGTGGAAAGTGAACAAATGTAAAAAGAAAGCAGAAATCATCAGTATTTCACAACCCAGGTGTAACACTATTAATATTTTGATGTGTTTTCTTTTATTTTTCTATTTATAGATATACACAGATATTTGTAAGAGAAATATATTTTTTTAAGTTTTTATTGGGGAATTGGGATATGGGAATAGTGCTGGGGAATTGGGGGAAGGGGAACAGACAAGTTGCTGTCATTTTGTTCTTCAGTCTAGTTGTGGAAGACGTGGCTTCACTGGCCCATGTTGGCACCATCATTGTGCTCTTCCCAGGTGAGGCAGATCAGTCATCAGCTTCTGGGGGGCCACTCACTGCGGCTGCTGGCCGCTCACGCTGGCTGCTGGCCACATATGATAGCCCATGGCAACCCACTACAACAGGGGCTGCAGCCTACGCCGTCGCCGGCGACTCAAGGCAGCCCAGCTCCAGGTTGAGCTGTTGTTCAGCATCTTAGCTGTAGAGGGCAGTGTCACTGGCCCTCATATGTGGGATCCNATCTTAGCTGTAGAGGGCAGTGTCACTGGCCCTCATATGTGGGATCCAAACCGGGGCCCTCTGGCATCACAAGCCAGTTCTTAACCATCGCGCCACTCTGCCGGCCCTGCAAGAGAAATATTTTATCATCCCTTTATCTCTTCTTAGTAATATATAATGAATATTTGGCCATATCACTAAAATTTATTCAAAAACATTAATTTTAATAGCTATACAGTGCTTCATCTTATGGATGTGCTTTTGTTCATTGATATTTTCTTTTTGGTTGTTTTTTGCTCATTTATTTTGTTCTTTAGATTCCAAATATAGTAGTTGTCTTTCCCGGTTTGACTCATTTTACTTAGTATAATACCCTCTAGGTCCATCCATGTTGTTGTAAATGATAAGATTTCATTCTTTTTGATGGCCAAGTAATATTCCATGGTGTATATGTACCACCTCTTCTTTACTCAATCGTCTATTGATGGACACTTGGGTTACTTCCATATCTTGGCTACTGTAAGTAGTGCTGCAGTGGTCATAAGGGAGCATATATCTTTTCAAATTTGTGTTTGTATTTCAATGAGTAAATACCCAGAAGTGAAATTGCTAGGTCATAAGGTGGTTCTGTTTTTAATTTTTTGAGGAACCTCAAAACCATTTTCAATAGTGGCTGCATCAGTTTGCAATCCCCACCAACAATGTATGGGGCCTTCCTTTTCTCCACATTCTCACCAACACTTGTTGTTTGTTGATAGTCATCTTTACAGGTGTGAGGTGATACCTCATTGTGGTTTTAATTGGCATTTCTCTGATGATTAGTGACTTTGAGCATCTTTTCATATGTTTATTTGTCATCTATATGTCCTCTTTGTAGAAATGTCTATTCAGGTCCTCTGCCCATTTTTTAATTGTACTGTTTGTTGTTTTGGTGTTAAGTTTTATGAGTTCTTTATACATTTTGGATATTAACCCCTTATCAGATGTATCATTGGGAAATATTTTCTCCCATTCAGTAGGCTGTCTTTTCTTTCTTTCTTTTCTTTCTTTCTCTCTCTTTCTTTCTTTGTTTCTCTCTCTTTCTCCTTCCTTCCTTCCTTCCTTCCTTCCTTCCTTCCTTCCTTCCTTCCTTCTTTTGTAGTTGATATCTAGTTTCACATCACTGTGGTCAGAAAAGATGTTTGGTATGATTTCAATATTCTTAAATTTATTGAGACTTCTTTTGTGGCCTAATGTGTGGTCTATCTTAGGAAATGTTCCATGTGTACTTGAAAAGAATGTATATTCTGGTTCTTTAGGGTGAAATGCTCTAAAAATGTCAATTAAATCCATCTGCTCTAGTGTGTCATTTAAGGCTGCTATTTTCTTTTTGATTTTCTGTCTGGTAGAGCTGTCTACTGGTGTCAATAGGGTGTTAAAATCCCCTGCTATTATTGTGTTATTGTCAGTCTCTCCCTTTATGTCAGTCAATATTTGCTTTATAAATTTAGGGGCTTCTATATTGGGTGCATGAATGTTTACAAGGTTTATGCCCTCTTGTTGGATTGATTCCTTTATCATTATGTAATGTCCTTTATAATAATAGCCTTTGTTTTGAAGTCTATTTTGTCTGATACAAGTATTGCTCCCCCAGCTTTTTGTTTGTTTGTTTCCATTCATGTGAAATATCTTTTTTCCATTCCTTTACTTTCAGTCTCTGTGCGTCTTTCAACCTGAAGTGAGTTTCTTGTAGATGGCATATGTATGGGTTTTATTTTCTTATTTGTTCAGCTACCCTATGTCTTTTGATTGGAGCATTTAACCCATTAACATTTAAAGTGAGTATCAATAGATACATAGTTATTGCCATTGTATTATTCATTTTAATGTTCTCCCCTGTCCCCACTTTCTTCTTGTTCTTGAAGAAGTCTCTTTAACATTTCTTGTAATGCTTGTTTAGTGGTGATGAACTCCTTTAGCTTTTTTTTTGTCTGGGAAGCTCTTTATCACTTCTTCAATTTTAAATGATAGCCTTGCTGGGTAGAGTAGTCTTCGTTTTAGGTCCTTGCTTTTTATCATTTTGAATATTTCTTGCCACTCTCTTCTGGCCTGCAAAGTTTCTGCTGAGAAATCAGCTGACAATCTTATGGGAGCTCCCTTATAAGTTACTAGTTGCCTTGCTCTTGCTGCTTCTAGGATTTTCTCTGTCTTCAACCTTTGACATTTTAATTATAATGTGTCTTGGCGTGGGCTGGTTTGCGTTCACTTGTTTGAAACTCTCTGTGCTGCCTAGACATGTATGTTTATTTCCTTTGCCAGGTTAGGTAAAGTTTTCAGTCATTATTTTTTCACATAGGTTCTAAATCCCTTGCTTTCTCTCTTCTCCTTCTGGTACCTCTATGACGTGAATGTTGTTATGCTTTATCTCATTTTATTCTTTTTTCCTTTTGCTCTTCAAATTGGGTATTTTTGGCTACCTTGTCTTCCAAATCACTGATTTGAGCCTCTGCTTCTTCTAGTATGCTGGTGATTCCTTCTAGTGCATTTTTCATTTCAGTTACTGTATTCTTCATTTCTGATTATTTCTTTATTGTGGTTTCTATGTCCTTTTTGATGCTTACTGTCTTTCTGTTGAAGTTTTCACTGAGCTCATCTATTCTTCCCCTGAGTTCCTTGAACATTCTTATAAACATTGTTTTAAACTCTGTATCAGGTAGGTTGCTTGCCTCCATTTCATTCCGTTCTTTTTCTAGAGTTTTCTTCTATTCTTTCATTTGGGATGTATTTCTTTCTTTATTTTGGCTTCATTTCTGTGTTTTTTTTTCCTATGTATTAGATAGATATGCTACTTCTCCCTGTCTTGATTGGGTGGCTTTATGTAGTAGTGACCTGTGGGGCCCACTGTCTGCCTGGTCATCTGTGCCAGGTACTCCTGGAGTGTCCCTTGTGTGGTTGTGTGTGCCCTCCTGTTATAGTTAAGTCTTGATTTCTAATGGCATATCAGTGAGTGGCATTGGCCCTCAGGCTGACTGGTTGTGGGGTTTTGCCATGTCCACGGGTTATGAGCTGCTGTGTGAGGGGCTATTCCATTAAATGGTATTCGCCCCAGGGGGATCCTGTGCCTTTTGAGACTGCCTTTTGGGTGTGCCACCTGTGAGGCTAATTGGGTGGTGCTCTGCTGTGGTCTGAATCCGACCTCCAGGTATATTTGTTCTGGGGCCTCCTGTGAGGGGCTCAGGTGCAGGTTCAGGTCAGACATTGTCTGTGATTGGCCAGGAACTACCTGGTAGGAGTTACAAAGTGATCCATGGTTGGTTGCTCCCTGTGCTAGACCAGGAGGCATGTGAGAGAGGCCATGCTGTGAACCTAGTGTGGCTGCAACAAGTGCTGGGCCTAGGGTAGCTCTGTAAGAAGCCCCAAACACCACAAGGCCTGCTGCTACCTTCTAGCTCTCACAAGGCTCATGCACTGACAAAAGCTCCTGTGTTTTACATGAGTTGGGTGAGATGAGGTCTCAGAGAGTTACCAGGGTAGAGGGAGCAGAGCTCACCAGGCCAATTCAGATTCAGATTTGGCTGTGTGGGAGAGGGTTCAACACAGGAAATTGGAGCTCACCTGCCAGCTGCACAGGAGAAAGATTGTACACAGGGAAAATAGTGACTGTCTCTCCAGTCCTTGCCTTGAAGCCACACAACTCATCCTCTCCCTGTATGTCTCTGATGTCTCCTGAGTCGCTGTCCCTCTTTCAGAGCCCAGAGTGAATGCCTGCGAATGAGTGAGTCTGTGTTCAGGCCCTTTAAGAGGACACTTGGGTGTCCTGTAGACTTCCACCTCACCTGGATGGTCAGAATGCCCACTGTTTTTCACAGCCAGATGTTGTGGGGGCTCCTCTTTCTAGCACTGGTACTCCAGGCTGGGGAGACTGGAGTGGGGTCAGGATCCTTTAATTCTCTGGGTAGGACCTCCATGGCTGAGATATCCCTCCCAATTCTTAACTGCCACTCAGAGGTGTGGGGCTGGCTCATTCTGCGTCTCTGCCCCTTCTACCAGCCTTGATGTAGCTGCTTCTTTATATCCTTAATTATGAAACTTCTGTTCAGCTAGACATCAGATGGTTCTCCAGGTTGATTTTTAATTTAGTTGTAATTTTAATGTGGTCACTGGAGGAGGCAAGCACAACATTTATCAACTCTGCCATCTATTCCAGTTGCCCCAACAATCTCATTGCTATTTTTCTTTTATCTAGTTCTTATTTATGTAGGGTGCGTAGAATATTAATAATAGTTTCATATGTATTTTTAAAACTAATCAAGTAATATGCCAATGTATTTTCATTTTAAAAGTCTCAATTAATTTAATTAAACCTTCCAGTATATCTTATCCTCAGAGATAACTGTTGTTGTCAATTGTGCATACACCTTTTCAGACTTTTTTTGTATGCATTTGCATTTATATATGTGAATATTTGCGAAACAATTTTTCATGGTGTATGCTTCACTGTAATTTATTTAACAGATTCTTTACTAGTGATTATTTAGATTGTTTCTAATTTTTGTTATAAATAATAACAAATAGCTTTACACATAAATGTTGAATGCATCTCTGTTCATTTATTTGAAATAAATTTATAGGATTATTGGGCCAAAGCATATAGTTTTATGAAGATTATTTCAAGAAGGTAATATATACGGATATACATCTTTAATTATTACAAACCTGGAAGTTTTTAGTGATGAGTGAATGTACTCATCTGTCTAATAAACAAGGAGAAAGAAGCATTTGGAAATTTGGAAAGAAAGTTATAGAAGAAAACCATAAGACAAGCTAAAACCTAGTATTATTCTGAGTTACTGGTTGTGTGTAAGACAGTTGTTGATGAAACCACAAAGTTAAATCTCCACTGGACAGGTAATTCAGGAAGAAGAAGACAGACTGATAATCTGAACACATTGTGTAATTTCTCTATATTTAAAATTGCTATAATCACTGCTAGCTTCAGGCATCCCCATATAGCTATTTCATTTCATATATTATTTTGCTTTTAGCTTAGCATTCCATTATTACTTTTTTCTTGAAAACTCATCCTATTATTAACCTTGTTTTTAAGTGTTTTGTGTATGTAAAAAATAAAATGGGATATTTGTGGTTGGTTTATGAGTTTGTTTAGACTCCTGATTTTTATTACAGAGTTGACTAAATTTTACTACTTGGAAATTGAAATAGTTGCTTGTTAATAAAGATGTATTAAAAATACACATAGAGACACATAATAATTTCCCAGTTCATAATATTTTACCTAACCTTTTTAATTTGGAATTATCTCTTGAGAAATAATATTGCTTGCTACAAAGAAATTTTCCCCAGGTATTTGCAATTCCTTCAATTTAAAGACATTTATATTCTTTTGCAAGCTTCAAGGAAAACTGAATTAAACACTTTTACTTTAAAACCATGTACAGTGTAATTTATTTTTTAAATTATTATTTTCATCTGACCACATGGATAAAATGTAGTCTGAAACGTTTGCCAAATGTTAATGGCTGTTTCTTGGTGATAGAATTTTATATGACATTTTGCATTCTTCTTTTTCTGTCCTTTGTTTCTTGAATTGTAAATACCAAGCATATATTTCTACAAAGCTGTTAAATGGCTTTGAAAAAATATTGCGTCAATTTATACTTCTAGTGTCATTGTACAGGAGCATAGGTCTTATTATACCTTCACCATGCCTTTTTTTAATTTTAATATTAACTCTTGATGGGTGAAATTGATGTTTTACTATCTTAATTTATATTTCTATAGTTATTGGTTACATTGGATATTTTTCATTATTTTTTAGCTATTCCTCACAAAGGCAATATGCTCTTTGTCAATGTCTCTGTACTTGTCTTATTGACATCTATAACATGAAGATAATTTTAAAGACTGTCTTTTCATTAATCACCTTTTTAATTGAATTTTTAATTGAGGTAATTATAGATTCATGTGTTGTTGTAATAAATAATGCAGAGCAACCCCTACACAATTTTCCTAGTCTCCCCCAGTGGTAACATTTTGCAAAACTACAGTATAATGTTATAACCAGGATATTGGTATTGTTAGAATGCAGAAACCTTAATTCAGATTTTCCCAGTTTTCTTGCATTGTGTGTGTGTGTGTGTGTGTGTATTAAGTTCAATAAATTTTGCCACCTGTGTGAATTGGCATATTCACCACCACAGTGAAGATACTCAATAATCCCCCTCAAAACCATAGGGATCCCTTGTGTTGCTCTTTTATAATCACAACAACCTTCTTTTGGTACTCCCTGCCACTAACTTCTGCAACTACTAGTCTGTCCTTCATTTCTAAAATTTATTCTTTAAAAGATGTTATAAAAATAGAATCTTATAATATGTAACCTGGACATTTTGTAACGTTGAGGAAAATGTCACGTGACAGTGTTTGTTTTTTTCCCCCCTCTCCTCTCATACCTGAGAGCAATTACCCAGACTCCCTTGGCTTCACTTTTCTCTTCTGAAATTTTTGGCTTCTGGAAACTCTTGGCTTTTCAAATACTCTCGTTCTCACCTCAAGTGATTTCTGGCTGTTAGAAATAGGTTTTGAAGTATAGTGAGAGCATGGAATGGCCATGGCCAATGATGAGAAGGAAATGAAATAAAACCTTGTCTCAAGTTATAAGAGTGAGAAAACCCCCAGAGCAGTGAGGGCAAAATGAGTATTTCAATCCTGTCATAATTCCTCTCCATAATATGTGCCCACAGAGAAACTATAGCAGAAGTCCAGAATTCTGCCTGAGGCTCATTTTCAACACAGCATGGCAAAGTTGTCACAAACTTGAAGGAAAGGAAAATACTCCTTTTTCTCTGCTGTCTTTCATAAAGGAAACAAACACAGGTCCCTGTACATTTTCCCATTTTTCCTGATTTGTCACCGTGTCCAGGTGTCTGATATTCCCTGGGTTCCACAAGTCCTACTCTGGAGTATTCCTGGAAAAGGGGGTCCCTGTCGGTAATGCCCACCATTTTCAAGGCTTAATATAGTTTACTTCAGTACGGTTGTCATGTGTTGATAAATTAAGCTATTTTACCCTGCTGGAGTTGGAGCTTTTGAAATATAACCAAGCTTAAATAAATTCATAAGACATATTTGCAAAATGCAATTCAAATATATGTTTATAGGAGAAAAATGGGTGAATATTAAACTACTAGAGTAGATATTAACATTAGCGTATTATTATAATCGTGAGTAGCATCTCATACTACAACATTGGTCAGTGGATGAAATACAGGTTCTTTTTTCCAATGACACTTTTTATCATTTGGCCCCTCATTTGTCTGGTGTATAAGAATAAATCCCATCCAATTCTGGTCCTCTGACCCCCCCCCCCATTTTCCCTTAAGTTTTGTCCAAGTTTCAGGCTTTATCTTATGCTATGAATGTGTCAGTGTGGGTGTATAAGGGAATGGGGAAAGTTAAACATTGATGAGACTTGATTCAGGCCTGATCAACATTTAAAAGGTTTTTTTTCCCTCCCCTTGCAGGGTTATCAAGACTGACCTTAAGTCAGAATAAAGTCAGTAAAGCATCTCTTGGAACCACATAGTACACTTGTATCAAGATTTCCTTCATCCCCTCTCCACCCATCATGGCAGCAGGGGGCTGAGATGAGGTGTGGGAGGGAGCAATGTTCTTACTGAGCAGCTTTTAAAGACCTCATGCTGCTTGAAAGAGACCTCAACTAAGTAGGTCTTTGTGCCCAAGGGAATAATGCTCTGTCCTCCCCCTGTCAGTTTCATTCCTTCTATCCCTCCAAGTCCTTTCTTTCCCCAATGCTTTACCTCAAATACCTATTAGGAAGAAAGAAAGAAACTAATATATAGAGCTTCTACTATGTGTCAACATTAGACTTTGCTCTCCCTTGTTTATTTCCTCCAACCTATCAGCAATCCTGACCCCGCAACCTTGACAGTATCTCCACATCCAGGCACTGCTTCCCATCTGCCTGCTACCATCCTGACCCAAGCCATCACCACTTCCCTCTTGGGTTACTGCCTTGGCTTTCTAAGTGGAATCTCTGCTTCTGCCCTGGCCTTAACAGTGTAGCCACAGCACCAGAGCCAGAGTGATCCTTTTATAACAGAAGCCAGACCATGTCCCACCTCTGCGTACAGTTTCCAGAGGCTCCAGTCTCATGTAGAGTAAAACCCAGAGCCCTTACACGGGCCTGCAAGGCCCTAATGGCCCTTAGCTCTCCTGGTTTTCTGACCTCATCCCCTACCACTCACTCCCCCGCTTGCTTTGCTCCAGCCACCCTGGTGTCTTCACTGTTGTGTGAAAATGTAAACACATTCCTGTATCAGAGCCTTTGCACCTGCTCTTCCCTCTGCCAGAAAGGCTGTTCCATCTAATATCTAAATGACCAGCTGGACACCATTGTTAATCACCTTATACAAAAATGAAACACTCTATTGTACTTACCACCAGGCAACTGTTGACTGACTGATTGATTGCCTCCTTGACCCCTGCCCATCCCCACCACCACCTATTGTCTGTTCCAAGAGGGCACAATGAATATTACCTGTTATGTGCACTGCTGTGTCCCCAGCTCCTGGAACAATGCTTGTCATAAAGGTCTCAATAGATATTTTGGAATTAATGAATGAAGGACTCTATACAATAATCTGGGAAGGTAAATATTTTATCTTATTTTTAGAAGTGGAGTCAACAGTGCTCAGAAAACTAAACTAATCTATGAACATACTCAGCTATTAAGAGGTAGAAACAAATACAGACCCAGGAAGCTTTTCTAGTCTGGATAGAAAAGAGCCAGAACAATATTTACAAAATGGCCTTGCTGATAAATAATATATTATTATATTATCCTTCCTAACACTTGGATTGATTTAAAGAAAGATTATTTAGGAATAGGCAGCACCTTAACTGGAGAGAATATGTTTGTAATGGAATCTCAGACACACTGGCAGGTCTGCTGGACAATGGCTTGGGGCCAGGGACCAGCTATGCTGAGAGTCCTATGATTGGGCCATGTGCTGGTATCCTGGGAGCTCTGAAAGAATAGGTTCTTGGCCAAGCACATTTTAATATAAAATATGTTTGCATGGCATTCTTGCCCTGGCTCAACAGAACTCCTTACACTTTCTTTCATTCAACTTTGTAAAGAAGCTTTGGTGTGAGCATTTAGTGGACACCCTCTTTGCTATGTCTTATCTACTATTTAAGCCATTTCCATATAGGAAAATGGGTATGGTGGGGTGTTTAATGTTTCTTTTAGAAATGTGAGAATGGAGGGCAAGAGTCTTAGAAATGAGAAAACACTATAAATCTGAAAGAGAACAAGGGATCAAAGCTAAAGGGAACATTTTGATTTTTTTAGCATAGGTTGACTTGTCTGTAATAAAAAATGTATGTGTACTCTTTTCCCCATAGGTTTATCTTCTTTTCAAGAAATGAAACATACTGGGGCTTTTTTTTTCCTTTCAAGTATTATGCTTGGCTGATTTTGTTCATGCTGTTTTCCCATTTCATATAGGTGGAAATACATCAGTAGAGCTTGGTGGCAGTATAATTGGCTTTCAGTCTGGTGCTTGAAAAGCCCCCATGTCGCAAAGTCTTTAGCCTAACATATTTGGCTGTGATTGATCACTCAACTCGATTCTATTCTTTTTATTCGTTTTCAAAGAGACTTCTCAAAGATACATGAAAACACATTTGCAATTCTTTTCTGAGTGGAAAACATATTTATTTACATGCACATACATACATAGGGTTGTGGTAACAGCTTTGCCGAGACAGAACATTGACATTTAACCATGTTTGTGGTCTATCAGTAAAATATTGGCATGGGTACTTGTATGAGGTATAGGGAGTGTTTCAAGACAAACTAAAGGGAAGAATTTTACTTGTTCTTTAGCTTCAATCAGCACCACAAATGAACCGGTATGGATTTAGAAAAGGCATGAGGTCTGACCCAGGGTAGGAGTTCTGCAGAAGTCATTGGAAACTTGTCCAGTTTAAGATAATTTATGCTTTTCATACCAGGATGGCGAGATACCATCCTAGGTGTCAAGGGGAATGAGGATGCAAGATGAGCTTACTTCTGTTTCTTATAGAATTTTGGGTGGCTAATTTACAAATAAAGGCTGTCATAATAGAATATTTAGACTAAACAGTGGGCAACTATTTTATAATAATTAATTATAAAAGTTCTTATAAATCTATTAAATTTATTCTAGGAAATATAACCTAGGAACATACAGTGTGTTGTTTTAATAACTGTAAATTACTAACACCTTCCTTCTTGTGTCTTTTTTGCCTATAGAGATATTTTGAATATGGAACTCTGGACTCAGTATAGATATCCACAAACACCCATTAGAAAGCTAAACATAATATTTATTCCATTATAAGAAAGATGTCAAACAAGAGTGTAAATCTCAGCTGAGTAAATTCTATAGCCAATCAGTTGAAATGGTGGTTAATGTTTCCTGAAGTCAAAACTTGTTTTATGGAAGATTGCAAAAACATCATTGTAAAAACCGAAGGATATGAAACCCTTCTCTCGAATATATCTACATTATAAACCTGTCCTGCCATCATTTCATCCAAGTTTTTGTTCCAATTGGCAGGAGAAGTGGGTAAGAGAAGCTAAGTTACCACAGGACTCCACCATTTGAAGAGGTGGTGGGTAGAGGTAAAGTCCATTTCATCAAAATGAAAAGAACATGGAGGAGCCAAACTGGATGTCACTTGGGAGGAGTTAATTAGTCACAAAATCCACCATCACGCTTGGGTAGTAACGTGTTGTCAGTCACAGAAGAGCAGGTAGAAAAGAAGGGAATAGCAGTTTCTCTCTCTCTCGCTCGCGCTCTCTCTCTCGCGCTCTCTCTCTCTCTCTCTCTCTCTCTCTCTCTCTCTTTCTCTCTCTCTCTCTCCTTTCCCCCCCCATTTCTTAGTTTCTCTCTCTTTTTCTATTATTCTTCATTCCATTCTTCTAATTGGATTTCACCCACTTAGCCCTGACTTCCTTGGGAGGCTTTCTTTTTGAGGTTTACTATCCGCTTGTGGTCAGAGCCTCATCTTTAACTGTTTCCCATTCTCTGGATCATTCTGTCCCCTCTCTATCCTCTTGAAATCTCTTGGTTGAACACAATCCTAAATAAAGGGATTTCAAGCCAGAATGGAACTTGAGCAGGAAGTAAGGGAGAGGTTATGGGGTTGACCTCTCTTGCTAATTCCTCTTCTCTCCTCTGTTCACTTAATGTATCCCGAGGCTCCAAAGTCAAACCCTAGAATTACAGAGTACAGTGAGTGAGCGCTCACACAAGGAAAGTGGAGAAGATAGGAAACTACACTAAACTGTGATAGGAAAAATCATATACAATGGTGCAGTATTATGGATGATTTAAATTTTATTAAATAATTTTAAACTAATATTAATTTTCATTATTGAATTTAATTACAATGAATTTTATTTTTTTCTTTTCTAGTTTCCTCTTAGAGCATGCATTTTTTTAAATGGAAAATAAATTCTCTATATTATACTGTTAAGTGAAAATGAAAATTCAGCATTATGTATATAACCTAGTTACAAATACATAAAAATTATGACTGAAAAATAAACAGAGAGGGAAATATGCCAACCTGTTTGTTAGGAGTGACTGTTTGAATGGTATGGGCTTATTCTGATTGTTGTTGTTTCAAGTCTTGTGTTGTCCAGTTTAGTTCAAATACGCATTTTACTTTTAGAGCAGAAAATATAAAGCATACTTTACTAAAATGGTGTTCCTTGTTTTCCTTTTTATTAGTGACCTGGGGTGGGGGGAGGTGGAGGAACCTAATATAAATCACAAAAGGAGCATAACAGCAACATTCCTTGCTTTTTAGTTACTTTCACTTGAAAAAAGCATATATATTTAATTAAAACACTATATTTAAAATATAATATTACCCCTCATTCTCTTGTGTAAAGCAGCACTATGGAGCACTGTAAAAACAGTATTAGACTAGAGTCTGGCAATTGAAACCTCAGTTCCGCAAGTGTCCCTAACCATCTAAGTGACCTTGGGTGACACAAGTTTCTCCCCCTGTGTCAGTTTGCCTACATGTGGTGCTGAGAAGATTGCGCAAGTTGATGCCTTCTGGTCCTTTCTCCTCTAACTACTCTTGCAGTATCTATCTCCTCTGCTTCTAAGGCTTTTTACCTTCCCTCTCTCTCTCTCTGCTGTCTAAAAGGATATAGTGACAATGGTCCAAGATTATAGCCTCAGGGATTTTAGCAGCCTGTGAGAAAAATATTTTTAACATAGCAACATTACGTACGAGAGTTTTTATGACATTTATGAGTCTGTGGTCTGATTGGGTTTTTTGCTTGTGCATGCAGCACCATTTTAGTTCTGTTTTTCCAACTATAAGCCAAAGATTTTAAAGTTCAGCAATACGTTTTTAAAGAAATCTTTTTTTAGGTCACCTACAAAATGATTGGCTGTGATAGGAAACAGTAGTATTATACATTTACTGCTGCTTCCAGGGGAACATTTGATGGAATTATACAGGAAGAGTCTTGGTGTCCGAGATGTGTTTTTAGCTCATAATCCAAACAAATAGGGACTCTTTTAACATGTTGAAAGAATGTCCTGATACATCCTTGATGAAGTCCTTTTGGATTTTTGAGGCTTACTCTCTTGATCTTACTTCTTCAGTCAGTTTGGCCACTGCTGATATACAACGATGCACACTCATTAAAAGTACAGAAGATACAAACCATAGAGCAGAAGGATGAATGGAATTTCAGAACCAGTCAGTTTGCATATCTGTAAGGGAGATAACTGGTTTCTTGCAGTTGAGATTCAGTCCAAGGAACAGAACAGCAGGACAAATAATTATAATGTTATTGATGATGATGATAATAATGGTTAGCAGTTAGAACTTCCTATATTCTAGGCATTGTTATAAAACTATTTAAGTGTAAAACTTACTTAATCCTCAGAACAGCCTTATGAAGGAGGTGCCATTGTTATCTCTGTTAGACTGAGTAGAAAAAAGAGAGGATGAGTAACATGTCCAAGTCACATGACTAGTAAGTAGCAGAATTGTGATTTGAACTCACACAAGTCTGTCTGTAGAGCCTATCCTTGTAACCACCTGTCTGTTATCTCTCTGCTAGTCAATATTTAGCAATCTGTGCAGAACCTAGACATGAATCAGGAGCAAATTAGGTATTCTGGATTATGTATGTTCCTCTTAAAATTTTTTCTTTAAATTGAGATATAATTGACATGTAACATATTAGATTCAGGAGTACAACATAATGATTCAATATTTGTATATATTGCAAAATGACAACCACAATAAGTCTAGTTAACATCTGTCACCATACTTAGTTACAATTTTTTTTCTTGTGATGAGAACTTTTAAGATTTACTCTCTTAGCAGCTTTCAAATATACAATACAGTACTATTAACTATATTCACCATGCTGTACATTATATCCCATTTATTTATTTATTTATAACTGGAAATTTGTACCTTTTGACCCCCTTCACCCATTTCGTCTATCCCCTCCTCTCCCTGCCTCTGGTAATGACTGATCAGCTCTCTGTACGTATGGACACTTTTTTTTTTGACAACGTATTATAAGTGAGATCACGTATTATTTTTCTTTGCCTTATTTATTTCAATTAGCATAATGTCTTCAAGGTCCATCTATGGTGTCTCAAATGGCAAGATTTTATCCTTTTTATAGCTGAATAATATTCCAATGTGTGTGTGTGTGTGTGTGTGTGTGTGTATGTATATGGGGGTGCCAAAAAATGTATACACATTTTAAGAAAGGAAAAAGAACTATTAAAATTGTAATACTCAATATATACTGATAACAAAAGATGAATACAAGTCATGTTTGACTTCTGCAATTACAAGAGGTGCTCTAAGTGGTTACCATCAGCATCCAGACACTTCTGATTACGACGAACTACTGCTTGAGCAATGCTTACTAAAGTGTCCATTTGTATACATTGTTTTTGTTTTGGCATCCCTGGCACCCCTGTTGTGTGTGTGTGGGGGGGTGTATTTTCTCTCTTCATTCATCCATCTATGTACACTTAGTCTACTTTCACGTCTTGGCTTTTGTAAATAATGCTTCAATGAATATAGGGGTGTATATATCTTTCCCAGTTAGTGTTTTGTTTCCTTTGGATAAATATCCAGAAGCAGAATTGTTGGAGCATATGATAATTCTATTTTTAATTTTTTTGAGGAACCTGGATACTATTTTTCTTATATTCCTTATATTCCACCAACAATGCACAAGGGTTCCCTTTTCTCCACATTTTCACCAGGACTTATTATTTCTTGCCTTTTTGATAATAGGCATTCTAATGGGTGTGAGGTGATATCTCACTGTCGTTTTGGTCTACTTTTTCCTGATGATTAGTGAAGTTGAGTACCTTTTCATGTACCTGTTGGTCATCTGTACTTGTTCTATGAAAAAATATTTATTCAGATCTTCTGCTGATTTTTAATTGTAGTATTTCCTTTTTGCTATTGAGTTGTATAAGATCTTTATATTTTGGATATTAGCTCCTTATCAGATTTATGGTTTGCAACTATTTTCTTCCATTTCTTAGGTTGTCTTTTTATTTCGTTGATGATTTTCTTTGTTGTGAAGATTTTTGGTTTGATGTAGTCCCACTTGTTTATTTTTGCCTTTTTACCTTTGCTTTTGGTGTCAGATCTAATAAATCATTACCAAGACCTATGTCAAGGAGCTTACTGCCTATGTTTTCTTCTGGGAGTTTTAGTTTCAGGTCTTATGTTCATCTTTAATCCATTTTGAGTTAATTTTTTGTATTGTATATGTTAGTAATCCAGTTTCATTCTTTAGTATGTGACTGTCCAGTTTTCCCAGCACCATTTATTGAAGAAGATGTCCTTCCCCATTGTATATTCTTGGCTCCTTTGTCATAAATAAGTTGACCATATATGTATAGGTTTATTCCTGGACTCTGTATTCTGTTTCATTGATCTATGTATCTGTTATCCTAACAATATGAAACTCTTTTGATTACTATAACTTTTGTAATATAGTTTGAGATCAGGAAATGTGATACCTCTGGCTTTGTTCTTCTTTCTCAGGACGGCTTTGGTTACTTAGGGTCTTTTGTGGTTCCATTCAAATTTTAGGTGCCCCTCACTTCCTATTCCCTGTACTTGAGGCCTCAGACTGCTATCTCCATGCTTTCCTGCCATATAGTGTCATCTTCTTCCTAATCAAATATCTGCCAGGGTCTGTGCATGGAGATTTAGAAAGAAATCTAAGTTTAGGCAGATATAAGGGCTCCAAATTTTGGAGATGAACAATAATGACACAAGATGTAAAATAACGCTCACCCATGAGTAGGGAAACCCAGGGTCAATTTCCAGTTCAGCCATAGATACCTGGGCCCCAAGGAGGAGACTGATTCATTGGGTCAGGTATGGAGACTTGTAATTCTATATGTAATTCCCCACCCCCATAAAATAATTCTGACACTCATCTCAATTTTGAGAATATCTAACCTAGAACATAGAGAAATTAAAATATTCTAGGGCAAAAAGGAATTTGAGTCATCACTCCATGTTTATGTTCATTAGATAAGGTGATAGAGTGCTTTAACAGCCTAATCCTGGAGGGCAAAAGGGATGAAGAAGGATCTCTATAGCAGGTTTACCCTCAAACCCTTATGCTGAATAGTTTCCCAGTATCACATGATTGAAGTCTCCCCAACACCCTCCTATGTGGTGACCCATGCTATTGTAGCAGGGAGCCCAGAGGGGAGGCAGCTAACTAGGCCTAGGGAGTCAAGGAAGGTTTTTCAGATGAGGTGATTTTAGATGGAAGGCCTTTGCAGTTTGGGTCCTTATGTGGAACCAAATCTTGGAGCATTTTAGAGCCTGAACATAGAGGTTTATTTTGGAAGAAATTAAGACCACTTAGCGAACCACTCATTTTATGCTATCTGACCAGCATTCCATTCTGTGGACAGTGATAGAAACTGCCTCCCTTACCTCACATTGCCCCAGCCTAACCTAGCTGTCTTATGTCCCCTCCTGTCTATCTAGAGGCAATCTCCTCAAGTGAAAGCATTTAACTAGAAATTTTGTAGACACATTGGTGTACTTTCATTTGTCTTGACTAGTTGTTTACCTGTGCTCATTCTGGATTGCATTTACGTATTTTAGTTGTTAATTTTATTATCCAATATTTGAATCATAGACAATTCAGAAAATAAAATGATATCCATATTCCCATCTTGTATCTTCAGCAACTGTTAATATTTTACCCTGTTTGGTCCAGGTTATTCTTATTTATGAAGAAATACAATGTCATAGAGACTGTCAGTGTCTAGCCACATCTTGCCACTGGCATCTTGATGTTTGGTAAGGAAAATACTTCAGTAATTTTGATGTTTACCTTGCCAAAAATGGCATTACATAAGTCCTGTGAAGGACCTTAGGGATCATATACTCCAACTTCCTTTGACAATATAGAGTCCTGAAGGTTCTAGTAAGTAGGCAGGGTTCCAGGAATATGGCAGAGTTGGTCACCTAATTATGTTGTTTTTTTTATTATTGATAGGTTTGTGTGCTATATCAGGAATATCTACAGGAATGTTGGGAAGAGGTACACATTCCTGGTGTTTTTTTTTTTTTTAAGATCAAGTGAATTTATTTATTTATTTTTTAGCCAAGCCATCCTGCCACCTGTTGGCAGCTCAGTGGCAGCTCAGCTCGGGCTGGGAATTGAACCTGTGATCCTGTTGCCCAGAGCTGACACTCTTGAGCGAGCTCTTAACCAATTGAGCCACTCGGCTGGCCCCTACATTCCTGTTTTGATCCCTAGGGTTTGTCATATCACCTGATCCCATATACCTACCTTCATTCCCACTGCAGCTGGGCTCATTCAAGCCCTCGCTAACTCTGGATCATAGCAGTAACTACTTTGCAGGCCTCCCAACCTTTCAATTTACTTAGCTCTTAATGCACATTTCACACATTTGGGTGTCATCAAGTCTTTTTTGAGCTCCCTGGTGTACCCATCTCCACGTGCGTTTTGGTAAAGGGACAAAAAAAAGGAAGTGATCTCAAACATGTATTGAAGGCTTACTATCTGCCAAAAATTGTTCTGTGAATTTTATATATGTTAATTCATTAAATTATTGTAGTATCTCTATGACACAGTACTACAGTTATCCCTGATTTAAGGGTAAAGAAACTTAGGCACTAAAAGAGAAAGTGACTTGCCCAATTTTTTTCAGGTAGCATGTGGAGGAGCTAAGGCTTTAACATGTGCCATTTGGCTCCAAAGCTTGCACGATTCACCACCATGCCATGCTGCCTTTCATGCAGCTCTTGATAACAAGGAATGGAAGATCAAGCCCATTTGGGGGGCTTCATATTTTTGTTAGTCTTGAATACATGATGTGCTTGGTCAGATTCTTCAAAAATCACTATTTTGCACCTTTTCAATGAGCTGCTGAGCAAATATTTTGAAGTTGAAGTATCTGAAATACCAATATTCCTCCATAGAAACAATGTCATTAAAATTAGTTAAATTTTCAGTCAAATCCATAGTCTACTTAAGCCATGAAATAGCTAAATATACTCATTTGCAATAAGAAAAAGAGCAATGCTGTTACAATATTTTTAAAAAGAAAAGGTGAAATGTTATTGTAATTCACTCTTAGATGACTGTGCTTAAGGGTAAAAGAGGATGAGGCAGTAGAAACTGTAAAAGGTTTTAGACTTGTGAGTAGTTTTAAGGGCTTTGGAGAGAAATATTTTGTTATGTTTAGTTTCATTTAAAATGTAAAGACTTCCCTTTTATTTGATATAGTAATGTTTGTTATACTTCTATGAGTAGAACTCCGAAACAGCAAGAACTTTGCTGTTGTTACTGTGTGCATATATAACCAAGAGAAAATAAGAGATTTTGCAGAAGTAATTAGGCAAGAGTTAGAGAAAAGGAGAGAGAAAGAAGTTATAGTGAATATATATGCTTGCTTTGTAAATAGAGATCATTTGAGCTCTAATTACTTTAAAAAATAGAAGTAGAGTAGATGGTGTATGTACATGCCTTAGAAATGGAGAAATGACTGTGAGGAAAAGATTTTGAATGACAGATTTCCTTCTGCTAGTCAACAGTAGCACCATGAACTCAAACCAACATGGGGGATGGAAGGAGCAGGAAACTGCAAGCAGCTAGAAGGTGATGTTCTCAACGGACATTTGCAATTTAACATATACTTTGTATTTCTCTGATGTAAAGTATATTCTTTCAAGTTAAAAATGGATTAGGCATGCTTTTGACAAAATGACATTAAAATTTTTTTATAGAACACAAAGGTGAATGCTCTGTGTTATTGTTATTTTTTCACTGGGAGTGTTTTCCCTTCTCTTTTTGTATTTTTCATGGTGTTGCCAATGCACCTCTGCAGGGTCTCTTCTTTTAAGTCTAGTTATTCTTGAGATCTCACTAGGAGGGATGTAAAGAGCATTGCAAGAGTGATTTCAAATCATCTGCTGTTTATTTTGGCTGGGACAGGTTGCCCTGTTATGTAGGCTCAGCCCTATTCCTGTTCTACCTCTCCTATATTTTGTTTCTTTGTTTCATGGCACAGTTAGTCACTGGTGGGCATACATTTTTTAACTACCAATACAGAAAGCTTATTTCTTATTATCCATGGAGCTGGAGTTGAAGCTCAACCTTGGATGAAGTGAAGACGAAGTCCTGGATTTGACATTGCTAAGGGATTAGAAACGTCTCTGTTTTCAAAATATGTCACCAGGTTGTTAATTAAATGGTAAAGCAAGGAGCTGGAATTGCATCAGTTCAACAGAACCCTTCCTCCACACTGCTCCCATTTTGACCCATATAAAATACACATGATTTAAATCTTATTGAAAACGTCTAAGGGCTCCAATTTTAATAGAATCATAGATAATTTTTTTTTTCAGTTTGTGCAAGGAAGAATGAAGGACCTGAAAAAACTGGTTCATTTTCACTTTCATTGCCTAGCTAATTATATCGGCATAATTGATTTAAGATGCCTACTGATTTGAAGTGTTGATGGAATAAAGCTTTGTAAGTCCTGCTTATGTGATTTCTTTGAATCACACAACACTTTGCTCTTAGCAGATGTTAGAAGAAACTCCAAAATGGACATTCATTTCCTAGAGGGTATAAAATCTGACTTGTCTAAAATTCTTGGAAAAGTAATAAATACCATGGCATCCTATTTATTTTTCACTTTCTAGTTGGAACCACAGCTCTGAAATATTTCGTTGAAATTGTTCAATTGCATCACCCAACTCAAATCAGTGGATACAAAGCTTTTTCTCCTAATTCCTGAATTTATAGGTCCCAAGTGATCTAAAACTGGTGATTTCTTTCTGCTGAGTAGCAATTTGGAGAGGATATTTTTGAAATTTTATCTAAATAAAGTTTCAGAGAAGCTCCTTTGGATCTTTCTTACTGGGAAATAGTAAGCAGAGTGGAAAAACATGGCTAGCTTTACAACCCCTTTACTGGATAAATATTAAACACCCTAATTCCACATTGATGTTTCTGAAAGTTTTTATAAAAGAACCTTGAAAAATACTACATATGCATACATTTTCTACCCCCCTTTTAGGTTTGAGATAGGATTGAACGTGACCACATTTTAAATACTCATTAGTCAAATGTATTTTAATAGTAAAACTAAAATTAATAAAGGATATTTTTCTAATGTCCTTGTTACCTGCAGCCACCCTAGTGACTATAGCTGTAGAAATGCAACTTTTAGTCACATAAAAGAAAGTTTATTTTTTAAAAGTCTCTTTAATAATTCTTATTTGATCATACCTTACTAATTTCCACTAAATATTCCATTGTTACTCACTGGAGAAGCCAGTTTAAGAATAAGCTGTGCTATGTAGGAAACATTTATCATAGAGTTAAATTGGTTCTAATAGATGGGCTGTACATCTTGCTCACATAGGGTATATCCTGGAGCAGGTAAAATATGACATATTTTGATGAGTGGCTCAGTGGGGGGCACGTCTGGTTAGTAGCATCACATTAATTTTTTCAGGAAAAAATAGAAACAACACATAAGTCCAATGTAAATTAGCGGAGATGGAAGGGTGTAGAGGAAAGGACTGTACACTCAGATTCAGAATGGTTCCTTAACCATGTGGCATAGAAATACCAGAATGAACCAACATCTCTGAACCTGTTATTCCAACTATAAAACACAGGCAATGACCATTTTCTATGAAAGTTAAATGAGTTACTCTCCAAAAATGGTTGGCAGACTGTAAGATCCTGTACGATTATAGCATGCCTAGGACTTCATGACTTTTCAACTTTGGTCAAACTGATACCGATGTCTTTAAGAAATATCACTTGTTAAAAAAAATTGACTTTTCAATGAATAATTATAGGTTTGTAGAATTGAGGCCCAACATGTGGGTCCATATTTGTAAGGATAACACATAGTAGCCATGTTGACCTGTACCTCATCATTCTAGATGGAAATATTGAGAACAATTAGACCCAGAGAGACTAGGCCAAAGCATGACTGTACCATTTATTAGCTATGTGATGTGGGATTAGTTCCTGCACTTTCCTGAGGCTTTTTTTTTCTTTCTTTCTTCTGAATGGTCAACCACAGTTGACTGTGGGTAACTGAAATCACAGAAAGTGGAATCTGGGATTAGGAGAGACTACTGTAAATTGCTTTGGCAAATTTGCAGGTGCTATCTGAATGCAAGAATCATTATTAGTGTCGAGAGAGTTCCAGGATTTCATGTGATTGCTCATTAAAGTGCCTAGAGAGCTGGAATGTGAAATCCACATTTCTCAATCCTAGTCATCTGAGATATTACCCCATCAGGAATACATGTGGCTTAGGCCACATTGCTTAACTAACTTCCATGGGAACTGTTGGCTCATTATGCAAGCTGTTTCTATGAATCAGATAAGACCTGGCCTAGTTGAATTCCATGGTCCCAATTCTGAGAATTTAGAATTCCAAAATTAAAATAGGAGAAGCTCTTCTGTGACATAAATGAGCCTGAAAATAAAACCTTCAAGATTATTTAGTGTTAGCATTTTATAGTAGAGCATTTGCAAAGAAAATCAAACACAATCACCAGCAGTGTTTTAGAGCAGGCTCCAATTTTCCACAGGAAATAGAGAAATCTTTTTCATTGTAGCCATAGGAATTGGAATTGTTTATTTCCACATCCATATGTTTTGTGTCTGGAAAGGTCCCAGGATCCTGAAGCCCAGCAAGTCATCCTGACCTCACCCCATTATACCCTCAAAGTTCACTCTCATCCTTCTCTTTACTATACCTACAAGCTCCCAACCAGTTTTCTCTTCTTCCTCAGTGTCCTTCCTCACATTCTCCTGTCCCCATCTTGCAGTACTTCCCCGTCTTCCTCACTTGCTGACTTTTAATTATGCACATCCAAAAGCATTGGGAACTAAGGGCAGTAACTCCAATTCTTCTGTCTTTTTCTTCAACACCAAACAAGGATTACCTGGGCAAGTGTGGGCAGAGGGGGAAGGAAGAGATGAGTCTGATATCAGAGATCAACCAATTTGGATGGAACAAACAATTTCCTCTTTCAAACAAGAGCAGGCAGAATGCTCTTGGGTCTTTGGAAGAGCCCTTTCCCATCATGCCTTGTGCTTTCTCCCAGAGCAATTCTGACTTCTTCTTGCCCCACCCTTTCCAGGCTATCCTCTGGATGTCCTTCAGCCCTCGTGCTTCTCTTTTCTTGGAGGCATCAATGCTGGCTGCACAGCTATCCTTGTGCTTTTCCAAATTCCTTACACTTCTGCCAGTTTGGGAATGAATCATGATATCTGCCTCCAAATATTAGTTCTCGAAAAAGATCTCCCTGGTTTCCTGGTCTCATTTGGCTGAGGTGTTCACTATCATAAGTCAGAGAATGGGACAGGAGCAAAGTTGAGATTCTTGCAGATTCTTGCCCTGGCTTGCTCGTGGTTTGCCTCATTTGCTGAGGTTTCCAAACCTGATGTGAAAGTCCTGGTCTAAAATATAAATGTGCCCTCTTGGTTATTCTGTTCATTTCACATTCAAATTCAAGTAAATGTGTGCCATTATGTATTTTCCAATGCTCTTGCTTTCAGCTAAAAATTGCATTAATGATGTTTGAGGGATTACAATTCTTCCTTTGGTCTCATCAAATTATTTGGTGTCATTGGTTTTCTGCACTTTCCTTGGATAATATCATATTAGCTTTTAGTGTAGTTAGAAATGCTTTTGTTTTTGTTTTTGTTTTTTTCTGTTCTCAGATTCAAGCCTGTCTTTCTTCCCCCTTTGCTATGTCATTCCTAATTATGTCCCCTCAGCCTTTACCAAGACCACCCAGAATAATTTTTCCCTCTGGAGCGTTTACAACCTTCAAAATCTTGCACATCATAAATGAAAAATGGCTGAGTATTTGAACTTTGCAAATACAGATCATTAATGTAGAGTCAATACAGTGCATGACGATGATGAATAAAACTGTGCTTTTGACATTACTGTTCTGATAAATTTAAGCGATTCTTGAGCCACTAAGTACTGCAGCCTGAACTATCAGAAACCCCCTAAATGTTTTGCTACTGCCACATGTTGTATTCTATCACATTCTCTGTAGGATTTTGCATGACAGTAACAATGCATGGCATCTTTTATTCAAAATCATGGACTTTTTCTCTCTGCTCACTTTTTAACAAATGGAAACAGTGTTTTTACTGATAATATTTACATTAAATAGTAGGATTTGAAATTTCTCATTTAAGCAAAGACCTTGGCAGGCATGTTTCACAAAACATCGTAATTTGTTCAGATATAGTAAGAGGAGTGTGCAATTTTATTTCAATGAAGAAAATTAATAAAAGCAAGTTCGCAGAACAAGTGAACTATGTGACAGGGAGAGAATAATAAAACCCCTTGTGTACATAAAATGAATATATTTGTGTACCTTGGTATGGCATTACCATTAGTTATTACCAATAAACATTGCAGATTTGCTAGGTTTTGCAAACATTTCTCAGCACTAGGGCTTCATGTAGAAAATAATAGCAAAGTAATAATGCTTGTTATAATGCTTTCTGTATGCTAGGCACTGAATTAAACACCTACCCATGTTATCTCATTTTATTCTCTGGACAAATCAGTGCAGTAGATATTATTATTATCATCATTTTTGTTCTACATATTTGGGGATCTGGTTAGAGAGATTAGGTTACTTGCTTAAGTAGCCCAGCAAATGAAGGCAGAATTTGAGTACATTTCTCTCAGGCTAGAGGCCCTGCCCTCAAGGATGTTGCTAACCTGTGGAAAACGCACCTTGGAGGAAAATGAGAGCCTCTTACAGTGGGCAGCATGTTAACCTGTGGGAGGTGGAATTCTCTTCCTCGTTTCCTTTTATTTTTTTATTAAACTTATTGGGGTGACATTGGTTAATAAAATTATATAGGCTTCAAGTATACAATTCTATAATTCATCATCTGCATATTGCATTGTGTGTTCACCACCCAGAGTCAGTTCTCCTTCCATCACCATGTATTTGACCCCCTTTATACTCTGGTAACCACTAAATTGGTGTCTGTGTCTATGAATTTTTGCTTGTTTGTCTTGCTCCTTTGTTGCCTTCAGTTGTATATCCCACATATGAGTGAAGTCATATGGTTCTCAACTTTTTCGTCTGACTTATTTTGCATGGTAATCTCAAGATCCATCCATATTGTCACAAATGGCAGTATTTAATCTTTTCTTATGTAGTATTCCATTGTGTATACTTGGGGTGCGAAAAAAACGTGTACACATTTTAAGTGATGTTAACACTTTGATCAAGCAGTAGTTTGCCGTAATCAGAAGTGTCTGGATGCTGATGGAACCACTTTGAACACCTCTTGTAATTGTAGAAGTCGAACATGACTTGTGTTTATCATTTGTTATCGGTACATATTGAGTATTACAATGGAAATACAGTTTTTTCCTTTCTTAAAATGTGTATACATTTTTTTGGCATCCTTTATATATACTACCTCTTCTTTATCCAATCATCTATTGATGGACACTTTGGTTGTTTCCATGACTTGGCCACTGTGAATAATGCTGCAATGACTAGGGGTACATATATTTTTATGGATAAGTGTTTTCAGATTTTTGGGATAGTTACCTAGAAGAGAGATTTTTTGGGTTGTATAGTAGTTCTATTCTTAGTTTTATGAGGAACCTCCATTCTGTTTCCCATAGTGGCTATATCAATTTACATTCCAACCAGAAGTGTATGGGGGTTCCTTTTTCTCTACAACCTCTTCAACTCTTGCTATTACTTGTCTTGTTGATAATGGCTGTTCTTACAGGTATGAGGTAGTATTGCATTGTGGTTTTGATTTGCAATCCCCAATAGCTGTTGAAGTTGAGCATCCTCATATGTTTGTTGGCCATTTGTATGTCTCCTTGCAAAGATGTAATCAGCCAAATGGAAGAAGATATTTACAAACAACACCTCTGATTAGGGGCTAATATCCAAAATATATAAAGAACTCATACAACTCAACAACAAAAAAAACAAACAGTCCAATTAAAAAAATGGGCAGAGAACCTGAACAGACACTTCTTCCTTGTTTCCTTTCTTGTCAAAACTATTACCCTGATTCTTTTTAGGAAGGGATGAAATGTCCTTTATAACCTATCTTAAATATATCTATTTTTCTTGAACAAAGTGGAATTTACTATCTCGACCCAACTTTTGTTATAGTCTTAAGTGGTTAAACTGTTTTTACTTTATATCCCAGTGAGATCCAATCAAATTTCCCTTCTGACTGAGAGTGAAAATAAAAGATAGGCAGAAATCTCCAGTTGGGATAACAGTTAGTATGAGATAGATGAGAGGAACAAAAGTGATGATATAAATGTAGAGTGGCGAAATAACAGTGCTGCTTCAACATTCTGTTTATTTCAACACTTGGGGCTTAAGAAAAGCCAAGATTTTGGTGGAGCACTCCACTTATATTGTAGGTAGAGTAACTGCAGTCTGTGATATAATAATTTTAAAAAGCCAGATTTCTGTTCTATAAAACTTTGAAGATTATGTTTGATTCTCATATCAAACAGTTTTATAAGACTATTACGATAAACTCAGGAGGAGAATAGTAGGCTTTTTAAGTGGGAAAGAAACAGAATTATTGAGGCCAGATCCATTGACGATTTCAGATTAATCCAGTTTAGGGAAACAGTTATCCATTCGATTGATTATAGCAAAAAGATTCACATTAGGAGAGCTTTTCTGGTGAATTGCCCAATGTTATTTTATCCTACCCTCCATAAATACAGTCTGCGGTTACTTACACACTGACAAAGAGAACTGTTTTTACTTGCAAAAATCCTGGTAATTTACATATTTTCTGAACAGGGCTAGTAAATGATTTGCAACACCAAAGGAGAATAAACTGGTGCTTTGTTACATTGCCTCCCATATGTAAAAATCATTGTATCACTTTGCCTTTTTATAATGTACCATACAATCCTTTTCTAATGTAGAAACAGTTGAAACCTATTTTGTTTATTTGAAAAATACTCCTAGAATAGAGGGTATTAACACACACACACACAAATTATAAGCTTAAAGTGTTGAAGAGAATTTCTTGCTAGTAAATGTCATGCCAAAACTTTTGGGTCCTTAAAATTACCTACATCTTGATTAGATCATCCTTGGAAGGATAGGGAAAAGGTGGAAAGACGTTCAGTTGGAGCCTCTGTATTACTCATCTATCCTACACACACTATATGATGAAAAGTGTGTTGTATGGATTCCTTCTGAAAATTTCATTAATAAATTTAGAAATTTAGGGTTAAGGTTTTGAAGTGAAAAGGACCTGGTTTAAATTGTAGCTTTGTCACTAACTAGTCATGTGTCTTTAAGAGAATTGCTTAATTTATTATCTTTTCACTTATCTGTTCTCAGTTTTTACATTAAGAGCAGAATGTCCCTTGTAGGATGGTTGTGGAGGTTAACAAGTTACTGCACACACAAAGTGCTTAATAAATTGCTTATATGTAGGAATCAGGGTTTTTAGTTTTGTTTTGTTTTGAGCAGCATTAATAAATTCTGTTGGAGGAATACATTTTGACCTAAGATATACTTTCAGATACGTACAGAGAATTGGACCACTTTTTGGGGTCTTGAGTTTTAATCTCAAGGTGTATGAAGGAAGGCAACCCCACACTGATGCAATCTGAACCCCATGGTATATGCATGTCTCATCCAGATGGTTCTCAGGTTTGGACTGGATGCTAGAATGAACTGATGTCCAAAGAAGGGAAGGGCTGGGAGTAGAGAAAAGAGAAAAGGTGCCTGTGAGAATGCCCAGCCTCCCAGAAATCACTCCAGGCCGGCTCTCGTGTGCTTTGCTTTGCTGTGGTGCTTCTTCTCAATGCCCCTCTCTGCTTCAGCTCCAAACTTTAGCTGGGGTTTTTATTTCACCCTTGGAGGCCTAATACCCGACTCACCCTCAGAACCTCTCTGGGATCAAATACCCTTCAGTTTTACAAGCTTGCAGCTGGATTAAGTGGCCTTCTACCCCTATACCACTGCAATCCTGAGGTACCTGCCTTGGCAGAACAAGGGAGATCAGAGTTATGGTCAGAAGCAGCCAAAACATTCACAGAGTCTCCGGAACCACCTCCTCCTAAAGCGTGCCTTGCTTAATAATGATCTGGAAAAGGGAACTATCAGAATAGGAAGCTTAAAGTAACTCAGCCCCTACATGCTATTTTTAGATACCTAATATAAATGCTCTGATTCAGGGTGGGCCCTTCTTTCAGAGTTGGGAAAACCATGCCATGTGGGTGGCCTTGGGGGTTTCACTTGAGGATGGGAAACTTGTCCACTCATATTTCTATCAGAAATTTCCTTGTTTCTTACTCTCACTCGGTTAGAAATGTACTCCGCATTTTTCTCTGATAGTTCAGTAAGTAGCCAGGAATGAGACTTGAGGGCCATCTGAGATGTGGACATGGGTTTACTATTGTCTAGTTTTTTTTAAAAAAGGACAAAGCTCCCTTTACAAACTTTTTTTTTTAACTCGTCTACCAAAATGGCCATGAATATCATTGATAGCTCATGTGGAGCCATAATCGAACACAAATGATTCAAATTCATATTTGGTCCACAGGGTGCATGTGATATTTTACACTGTGTATTTCAAATGGATGGGATTTATTTTCATATTGCATAGGTGTAATCAAGTGAAACAGATTTCAGTGGTGCAGGGAAGGTAACAGAACAGCTGTCTAAATTCAATCTCTCTTCTCCATTTCCGTCTTTCTGGGTGGTTTCACCATGAGCATAATGAGCTAACCAGCTCCTTGATTGACTGGCAGGAGGGTTCCTAGCAGTCACGACTAGTAGCTTTATAATCCTTTATTGAAAGTCAGCAGGGCCCTGTGGATATTCCACATAACTCTGGAATGGAACAAACTCGTACACAAAGTAGTTTTCCTGTAGAAAATGACAAGGGGACTATAACAGAGCTGAGGATTTTCCTTCGAGAATGAGGGTAATTTGGAATTTAAGCTCATGTTTTAAAACTTATCTATTTGGAGGGTGATCATATGTCTCAGCATATACTTATTGTCCTGGCATAATCATTTGTGGTTCTTCTTATGACTCTCAAAAGTGCCTGGGTTTCGACAATTAATTTTATGGCCACTATACTAATGAGGTACATGGGGACTTGGAGCCTGAGCCCTGCCTATGCAATCTAAATATGAATATTAGAGGCTACATACAAGATGTAAACCTGGCAGCACATATGCCTTGCAGAATAATTAACGTTCTTATAAGCTCTATGCTAATAAATGCTCTTTCTCAGGTGTCTGGTAGTTGAGTATTTAATAATGTCCTTTGTGTAAGCTTGAATTAATCACAGCTGAATATTTGTTATTTATACTCATTCTCATTTTAAACTGTAGAGAAGTCTAATAAAAACAAGCCTAACAGGAAGAAAAAGTGAGAAAAATTGGTGAAAGAAAGAAATGAGTTTAGTAAAAGGAAGATGAAACATGGGACAGAGTTAGTACTCCAAATATTTAAAATCTTGTAGCAACAAACCAAATTCTTGTTTTTGAGCTTCCTGGCAGCCATTGAAAAAAATCAGATCAATTACATGATTCACAGTATCTACAAGAAAGAAAAAAGAATGGTAGGAATATGAGAGATGTTCATGCTGTTCAATACCAACACTAATCACAATGGAAACTTAAAGGTGCTTAGGAAACTTTTACCCACCCCATCTGTTGTCCTGCTCCTTCCTTAGGCAGCCTGACCACGACAATTCCCATCAACCTGTTCTCCAAACTCCACTCTCACGTTATCTTCTTGCACCATTTTCCCACCTGACCACCAACTGCACCAGAGTGCACTGGACAACTTCCCAAAACACCAGCTTCTCTAGGAATCCATCCTATTACTGATGTCCTTTATTGACGTGTATGTTCTCCTCCCTACCTTTTTTTCTACTGCCTTTCATCTCAATTCTTCCCACAGGGCTTCCCTTTACCAATCTCCCCAATATCCTCTTTCCTGAATTTTCCTCCAGTGCATTGCCATAAAAGAAAACTGGCTGGGCTCTGAAAATAGCACTTCCTCTTTATCTTGTGATGCTCTCTCTGCCACATGCTACATGCCATCAGACCAGGTTTGATTTGGACCCCCCTAAATTCCTATTTCTACTTCCAGGTCAACACATACCCATTCTTGTGTAAAAAATGCTTACTCTGTGAGGTCCATGCCATTATGATCATTCTTCTCTTGATCCATCTTCTTCACATGAGTCACACTCTTACTCATCACTCCAATGTCCAGATGCACTACACTCCTAATGCCTTAGCCTCCGAATTTCTTAATCTCCTAATCACATTTGCTTCTACTTTAGCAATGTACTCCCATGGCCACATTCCAGAAGAATTCATTGTCTGAAATCGTAGCTGCTGTGCCATGCTTTGAAAAAACTTCCTATGTGTCTATCAATATTACCTGTTTGTCTCCCTCAACCTTCTCTTCCAGCTCACTGAGCCCTTCAGTGTTTTGAATCCTCTGTTATGTACAGATCTGTCACCACTTTAGAGGCTGTGCTGCCTCCTATTTAAAAAGCTCCCTGCCTCACAATACCTTACTTTCTAATTCTCTCACCAACCTTCTCCCCCCCCCCCAGAGTCTTTCTGCTACATGCTCCTCATAATATGCAACTCAGGATCCATTTAAGCATCTGCATTTTACTTCTACACTTCGACTTCTGGTTTGAGCTAGAGGAAATCTCACTCCATTCAAATGTTCATATCCATGGTATTTGTGATGCCCAGCCTGGCTGGCAGAGATTCTTCAGTCTGCAACCAGTCAGCTCTCGCTCAAATCCTTCTGATGGCTGTTCTAGACCTTTCTCCTACCATGGATCTGTGAGCAACTTGAGTTCAATTCCTGACCCTGGATGGCACATTGTAGTAAATGTTGAATTGATTATGTACTGAGTAAATGTTGTTGAATGAATGAAACCCTCACTCTAGTCTCATTTTCCTTATCTCACTTTCTCCCCATTCACTGGCACCTGATACCCTTGCCTCTTGTTTCATGAAGAAGATAGAAGCCATCCTAAGAAGATCTCTCTCAACTTCCTGCACCTCTCTTCTCCTCTATTTCTAACTCAGTGAATAAGGTATTCACATTTGTCCTAATCTCGTCAACTGCGTTCTGAACCCTTTTGCTGACTATATTCCCCAATTTCCCCAACATACACCCATTCTGTGAACTGTACATGTGATCTCTCTTATACATATTCAGTTATTCCTTTTTAATGAGCTTCACTCTTCAATGCATACGTTTGTCCAAGGCTTTTATAATTTAATCCTAAACTCCCTCTCTTCTCTTCTGAAACGACTCTTGCCAGCATCTCAAAGTTGCCAAGTCTAGTGGATGACCTTCCATGTTGTTGCCTGTATCTTCTCTCTTGATTATTACCTCTTTCTTGACCCTATCCTGCCTTGGTTTGTATGATACTTGGTTGCTGTCTTGTTGCTTCTTCTCAAATACCTTTATGGATACTTGCCCATTTATCCATACTTTTTGTAACAGATGCATTTCCTAGAGTTAAATTCTCTTTCCTCATACTATATGCTCTCATTTGGTGACTTCAGCCAAACTCACAGGTTTGATCATGGACACTGTGGTAATCCCAAGGCTGCATCTTCAATTAGGGTCTCTCTCTTGGAGGCTTTGATTACTAGAAATTATTCATTTCTGGATGATCTATGGACATGTCACAGTTAAACATGTCTAAAACCAAACTCATCACCCTCTAAATCCTTCTTATATTCATTATTTGTGATTGATGCTACTTTGTATGCTCATTAAACCTGGAAACACCCATGTCCCTCTTTTGTCTTTCCCTGCCACATCTAGTCCATCTGCAAGTCCTGTCGATTCTGTCTTCGCATTATCTGTCATTTTCATGCTCTTCCTTCCATTTCTATTGTCATTGTCTTAGTTCAGGCTCTCTTTACTTCTTATTGAATCCCTACAACAGGTTCCTAACTGGTTTCATTGTCACTTAAATTCATCTATTATATAATGGGCAGTGTGATTTTTTTTTATTAAAGGAAAATTTGAACACATTACTTCCTTGCTTAAAATCCCTCCATGTCTCCAATACTTTTAAAATCAAGTTCAAAATCCCTCATCGGGTACATAAGGCCCATGCTGACGTGACTACTGTCTGCTTTGTAGCATCATCACTCAGCCAGAGTAATATCATGCACTTGCCATTTCCCTCAGTGTCCCATGCTTTTTACGTCGTGACTTTGTACAAGCTGCTTCTCAGCCCAACCTACTTGGTTCCCAGTTAGCTCTCTGGCTCAGATCACCCTTTCCAGAAAGCCTTTCCTTAACTTTCTGGAATATGTCAGTCCCTATAGCATGCATCTTCAGATGCTGCTGTTTCTCATCCACTGCAAGACGGTAGGCACCTCCAATAGGAATTCTTTCTCTCTTATTTGATATCTCCAAGCCAACCCTACCTCTTGCCCCGACTTATCAGAGTTTTCACAAATAGCATTTTCTATTCTGTAATAGATTCTAGAGACCAGTTTAATTCTTATCCAATAAAAGCACAATCTTAAGGCAATATCTTGTCACTGCTACTATACATAAACATACATGGTAAAGCCCAGAGGGTGAAAAGGCCACATCTGTGAGGATTTTGCCATCGATGTACTATTAGAATAATCATGTCATCCATGACCTCTTGCTATATCTATTTGCAGCAGCAGATAAGGAAATTGAAGTTTCAGAATACTAAAAGTGTATAAATTCTAATTTTCTATTAAGTGTTATAAATGGAAAGGGAAAATATAACATTATCTATAGAGAGATATGTAATACTTAACCACAAATTATCATTATTTTAAAAGTATTTGCTACAGAAGCTTTGTTTTAACTTTCCACACCATTACTGTACAACTTCTAGCGGTTTCACAATTTTATTGTATCATTAAATTCTGTTCAATTTCTCACTTCCTAAATGTATTTTGGCTTGTGTCAGATGATACTTATGGCTCCCCAGAGCTTTCGTACTTACAGGGCTTACCTATCATGACAGAATGTGATTCAGGCAGATTGAAATCTTATTTCTAGTGCAGATTGAAATCTTATTTCTAGTGTCTGCAACTCGGCACCTCAACCCCGATTAACTTTCGACTTGTGAACTTGTGATCTGGGACTCTGAGGCACCTGATTTGCACAAACTATATGCAATCTCAGGCTCTTTGGAAGTTCAGAATCGCATAATCTTGGAGGAAGGAAATTTATCAATATGCTAATTTTTCATTGTGCATTGTACCTATAGTGCTTAGTTTGGTCCAGCTTTCTCTTTCCTTTTTTCTTTACTTGAAATTGTATTTCCTGTTTATATGAACTGGGGTTATCCAGAGGCCTCAACAGGCAATAAATCCTGCAGAGCAAAGGCAGACTAAGATAGGAAAACATTCTTTCCCCTGGTGCAATGGACAAAGTTGCTTTGGAGCCTGCAATATCATTTTTATTTATTTATTTTTTATTTTCAATTCCCAACATGGGTTGTATAACAGGAAGAACCAAGAGCTGCTGACCATTTCTCTCTATTCCAATTTTCATAAAAAGCTCTAGAAAGCAGATTGGAGATTGTGGGTAGGAACAGAATCATACATGATCTGATGACTATAGTTTAACTATGAAGAGAATCAAGGATAAAGTTATTTCTAAAATCTCTCCTTGTTCCCTATGTTTGAATTCTCTAAGATAAAATACAAGAAAATGTTTTTCTTTGATATACAAAATTAAGTGCATTTGGAGAAGTGATTTTCTCTGCCTTTTAGATTACTTGCTTAATTTATTAAGTTGTCCAAATAACAGGATATTCTTGTATTGGGTTTTCCAGTCAAAACTCTTGTTTTATGGGTGAACAAACTGAGGCTGAGATGATAGATTTTGTTTTTGTTGTTGTTGTTGTTGTTGTTTTTTGTTTTTTTCTTTTTAATATACTGGCTTCTATCTCTTTTCCCATTCATCTCTAATTCTTTAGAAAACACACATTCACATCCCTTGCCTGCCCCACCCCCACTGCCTTGCCAAACATATTTCCATTTAACAGATCCTTGTTTTGTTCAGGTTCTTGGCAATAGGAAGCTGAGTATAAAGCTGGAGTTCCTGAAGTGCCCTCCAATAGTGACTGAACAACTAAAACTCAAATCACTTTCTTTTCAAACATTTCAGAAGAGAGTGAACAGAGCAGGCTCATGCTCCTCAAGCTCTCCTGAGCATAGAAGGAGAAATTTATAAGAAAGCACATCTCAAATCTTTGAGACCATCCATGATGCTCAATGAAAGCTGTCTAAGACCCAGTTTCTGGGGGAAAATCCAGAAACTTTCAAGAAGAGTTGGGTTGTTTTTAGCAAGTAAAGGGGCAAGAGGAGTTATGAAGATGTAGAAGAGAAAAAGAAAGTATAACATAGAGAAGGGTTAAAAGAGAGGCAACTCCCTCAAGTGACCAGATGGCCCAGATCTAGGCAATAAATCTCTTGACAGTTTTTCAAAGTCTGAGAAATCTGTGTTTATAAGTCAGCTAAAACACCTGCTCAAGTTTCACTTTTGGGTCTCTTATGTTCTGTAGAACTTAGCTTGAGTTTTAAAGGGTGATGAGTGATTAGTGAAGCTGACCCTGATCCTTTTTGGACTTTTCAAATTAAAAGAATTGTATTTTGTACAGATAACATGTGCGGGTAAAGCATCTGCCATCACCTTATTTGAAAAGGCATAAACAATGGGATGGACTCTTAACCTGTCCATTAAATTTTTATTTTGAACTATAGACTCACAAAGTGTTATAAAAATAATACATAGAGGTCTCATGTGCTCTTCACCCTGCTATCTGTCTCCTCCCCCATGATAACATCTTTCATAACTAGAGGTCAATATTAAAACCAGGAAGTTGACATTGGCATAATTTAATTAATTAGACTACAGGCCTTACTCAAATTTCACCAGTTTTTACAAGTGCTCATTTTCTGTGTGTGTAGTTCTAAGAAATTTTTATCCCTTGCATCAGCTCATGTAACCACCACCACAACCAAGATACAGAACTGTCCCATCACTGCCGAAGGACCCCTTCATACTACTCCTCTATAGTTACCCTTCATTAATTTTTTATAGGACAGAATGCACCATGTGGACCTTTTCCTTTATTGTTCTTCATGAGATGGGGAACATTTTTTCTTCTAGGGAAAAATGATAAGAATTATTTTTTTGTTTCTAAAGAATATTGTAAAATATTGAGATAAAACTTTCTATAAAATTATATG
>NW_017731839.1:1365664-1388009 GCF_001890085.2 Hipposideros armiger | reverse complement strand
ATATATACACACATATATATTCAATTATAGTTGACATGCAATACTATACAACATCAGCTTCAGGTGTACAGTGCAGTGATGAAGCCTCTACCCTATCCATGAAGTGGTCTCCCTAACAAGACTGTGACCATCTGACACCCTACAAAATATTTACAACATTATTATATTCCCCAAATATCTTTCATATCCCTGTGGCAATATTGTAGTGACCACTGTATGCTTTCTAATCCCTTCCTCTTCTCCCTTATCCCCATCCCCCTCCCAGCTAGCAGCCATCAATTGTTCCTCTATATCTCTGAGACCACTTCTGTTTACTTTGCTCATTCATTCAGTTTTTTAGATTCCACATGTAAGTGAGATCATATGGTATTTGTCTTTCTCTGACTTATTTCACTTAACATAATGTTCTCTAGGTCCATCCATATCATTGCAAATGGTATCATTTCATTCTTCTTTATAGCGGAGTAATACTCCATTGTATCCACAGTTTCTTAATCCAGTCGTCTACCGATGGGCATTTAGGTTGTTTCCAAGTCTTGGCTGTTGTAAATAGCACTGCAGTAAACATAGGGGTGCATATGTTTTTCGAATTAGCATCTTGGGTTTCTCTGGATAGATACCCAAGAGTGGAATTGCTGGGTCATACAGTAGTTTCATTTCCAGTTTTTTGAGATACCTCCATACTGATTTCCATAATGGCTGCACCAATCTACAGTCCCACCAACAGTGCACCAGGGTTCCCTTTTCTCCACAACCTCGCCAGCACTTGTTTGTTGATTTATTGATGATAGCCATTCTGACTGGAGTGAGGTGGTATCTCATTTTGGTTTTTATTTGCATTTCTCTAATGATTAATGAGTTTGAACATTTTTTCATATGCCTGTTGACCATCTGTATGTCCTCTTTAGAGAAGTGCCTGTTCATATCCTCTGCCCATTTTTTAATTGGGTTGTTTGTTTTTTTGGTGTTGAGTTGAATGAGTGTTTTATAAATTTTGGATATTAACCCCTTATCAGATATATTGTTGGCAAATATCTTCTCCCATTCAGTAGGCTGCCTTTTTGTTTTATTGATGATTTCCTTTGCTGTGAAAAAACTTCTAAGCTTGATGTAATCCCATATGTTTATTTTTTATTTTATTTCCCTTGCCCAAAGGGATATATCAGTAAAAATATTACTGAGGGTAATGTCTGCAAATTTATTCCCTATGTTTTCTTCTAGGAGTTTTATGGTTTCAGGTCTTACATTTAAGTCTTTAATCCATTTTGAATTTGTTCTCATATATGGTATAAGTAGGTGGACCATTTTCATTTTTTTGCATATGTCAGTCCAATTTTCCCAGCACCATTTATTAAATAGACTATCTTTACTCCAATGTAAATTCTTGCTTTCATTGTCATAGATTAAATGACCATATATGGATGGGTTTATTTCTGGGCTCTTTATTCTGTTCCATTCATCTATGTGTCTGTTTTTATGCCAGTGCCATACTGTTTTGATTACTATAGCCTTGTAGTATGACTTGATGTCAGGTAGCATGATACCTTCCACTTTGTTCTTATTTCTCAAGATTGCCATCTGTGGCTATTCAGGGGCCTTTATAGTTCCATATAAATTTTAGGTTATATGTTCTATTTCTGAGAAAAATATCCTTGGTAGTTTGATAGGAATTGTATTGAATCTATATATTGCCTTAGGTAGTATTGACATTTTAACTATATTAATTCTTCCTATCCATGAACATGGTATGCATTTCCATTTATTTGTATTTCCTTTGATTTCTCTCTTCAGTGTCTTATAATTTTCTGAGTACAGGTCTTTTACTTCTTTGGTTAAATTTATTCCTAGATATTTCCTAATATTATTCTTGAACAGTGTCAAACTCTTTGACAGGAATAAAGCCCTGCTGTTTGCACATGTGAGTGATGGGTATGTTACTAGAATAAAAAGATCCTATGTCAACTGTAATGAAAGCTGCTCTGCCTGGTCCCATTGTATGAGTATTTTGACCAAACCATGCAATCTTTTTCCTGTTTATAAAGGTGAAATTGATGTCCTAACATTCCATCCTTTTTATTACATATCTTGGATAGACTAAAGAGTGTTTTAAAGGTGCATTCTTCTTTCAGGACAGAAGGAAAATATATTTTTGGTAATTCTTTACCTAAAGGTTAAAAATCAGATGGTCTTTAGAGTAAGGTGTCTAATAAAAACCTTTGTGTTTGAATTGACATCAGAAATGCTTCTATAAATTGCCAAGAAGCAAAAGAACAAGTTACTCTACCCTGATAATTAATTAGATTAACTTCTAATTGGATGGGATTGGAATTGATCTGAGACCACACATGCTCATTGTGTTTGTTGGGGAAAGCTATTACCGAGATAGACTAGGAAAACAGCCAGGTCTTACTCTTTCCAATATCAGAGTTTGATAGATGGGAACTCTACTTACCGCTGTGGACTCCCCCTCCCACTGCACTGCAGAGGGAAGCTCGCCATGACTGCCCAACGTATTCTGAGAGAAGGTGTTGTGTAAGGCAGAGTTGACACCATGAAGGACGTCTTCCTCAGAGAGTTTAGTTAAGAAGAATGACAAAGGTTGACTCTCTTAGAAGACCCTGAAGCCAGGAGGTTATCAATTATTCTCTTGGAGCAATAGCTCTTAAATTTTATCATGGATAATTATGGCTGGTTATTAACAATAATATTTTAAATGTTATTATTAATATTAAAAGCTCCGTGGTTATTAAAAATATCTCAAGCTAAATATTTCTGTGTAGTGAGGCCTGGGGTGATAGCTACTCCATTCTCACTGAGCCCCATTAAGTATTTCTGGTATAGATGTTCTTGCCCATAATCTGCATTTGGTGAAATGTGCCCCAAGATTGCATAGTCTCCCATCTTCATTTTTATGGTAATGGAAACTGGATCCAGAGCAGTGATTAAATGTCGACTAAAAATCAAAATGGAATTTGTCTCCTGACTTCCAAATTAACTGGTATTGAAATGACAACCAAAAACATCACTTTTTTAAAGAGAAGGAAAAATGCATGATTATGGACATAGGAAAATTTTCTCCTAAACTGCAAAAAAAAAAAAAAAAAGTTTGGCTGGAAATTGTGAAACCTTGGACTAGCACATCTAAACATCAAACAGAAAAAGCTGCCTCTGTGGAAAGAATGCACAGGCAACATGGCGCTGTGAGGCACATGATTCCAACAAAGACAAGGCCTCTGAATTCAAATGATAAACTGCGTTTACAGGATCCCAGGAGCTCCAAGTACATGGTAGACTTTTTTTTATTATTATGAATAATTCTTACATTGAACTCATTATTATATTGAATCTGTCTTGCTGCCATAGAGACTAAGACACAAAGAGAAGGGGCTGGTTTGTGGCAATGAAGGCTGCAGTGCACACAGCTGAGTGGCTGGATAAATGCCCCACCTCTCTTCAGGCAGACACCGGCCCATAATTAGAAGAACCAAATTCTCCTTCATGGCTCTACTTGGCATCAGAGAATACCTTTGAAAATGATCTGAGGATACTATACCTTGCCAATATAGGCTTGAGATTTAGGCATATTTTTTTAAGGCACTGTTTAAAGTATTGTTTTAAGACGTATTGTTTTAAGGACACTTGTGAAACTGTCTGAACACTCAAGCAGATTGGTTATACCTTAGAATAACAGTGCCCATGGCTGGGAGTAATGAAAGTAGAATGGAGAAGGGGAAGTAGGTGAACTCATATGTTAATTCTGCCCCGTGCTGCTAGTGTGTGAAGTACAGGATGGTGTATAAAGTAACTACCTACAGGACCACAAAAAAATAGCCTTGAAACCTTTGTTCTCAGTATACAAATTCTTTCCTCATGTTGTGGATTCATTCTCAGGTTTAAACTGAGTCCAAGATTATGAACCTTATTTTCCTCTTTTAGTTTTTGTAGTTGGCGATAAAAATAAACAAAACCAACTATATAGAACTATATAGAGCTAAAGCAATCAATATGTTGGAAATTAATTGCTAAAAATAACTTTTTAAATAAGTTGCATGCTTTGCCAATGCGAATTATACATTTCTTAGATTTGCTTACTTTTTTAGAATACTATAAGCAATTCCCACTACTATCCACTTGTTTATTCAACCATTTATTGAGCACCTATTGTATGTCACCACTGTGCCGGGATTTAGAGAAACATTGGTGATACCGTTCAAAATGAATAACATGTTTTCCTTTGCTAACTAAAAGTTTTATATGCTATGTTTACCTTTTCCTTTTAAATGAAATTAATCATTGCTTTACCTTATAACTATTAGGCAAGTAGTCTCATTAGAAGGATTGGCTTAACCACTATGAAGAATTAAAGCCAAACAGAAATTGTTTTAGTGAACTAAAAATGTGAACAATATTTGTCCAATTATTTTCTTGGTCTCAGGAATGGATCTTTTTTATTTTGTAATAAATACGTTTCTTTAGTTATGTGGTTTTATAATTCTGATTTTCAATATTAGACTCAATTATCTCACTAAATGCGGCTTCTCTGCATAATTTTATTGCTATCTTATTAGCCATAAGATTTTTACTTTGCTAGAAGAAAGGATAAAAGTGAGCATGATTGATGACTTCTATTTATTTTAAAATTGAAAGAATTTGGTGGCACATTTGCTTTTGTCTTCAGTCTTAATTTTTCTTTCTAGTATCCATGGGGGAAAATTTGTGCAACAGTAATTCCATATTACATTATAAAATTATTTTTCTTTAAATATACATAGAATATTTGCTTCATCAGAACACCTCTCTGGTCTTCATTCCACCAAGTTGTTTGGTAGTTTACATAATATCAATTTAGAAATGAAGAAACTCAGGTATAGAGAGATATTAAATGATGTTCTTAAGTGAGTACATTTGATTTGTGACCCAGCTGTGACCAGGAAAGGTGATGATTTTTTCACCAAGTCACATAGCCATCTGATATGTGAAATACAGGATATTTACAATGTTGAAATGTTCTCTTGATTACATAATAGTGCATGAGATGTGTAAGGTCTTTGCAAATCATACCACATGGAGATACTACTTCCAATAGACCGTGAAAATTTGTATGCATCTGTAATTAGTCATAAGCTATTACTTGTTATGATTACGTTGGTAAGAATGGAGCATATTTTTTTAGTTCTATCCTGAATGTCTATTTGCAGATTTATTGCCTGAAACATATTTACTTGTTTATTGCCACATCTGTTAAACCTGTCTGTATCATTTTAAAATAGCACATCTAAATATAAAGTTGGATCATTGAATATCACCCTTTGGTTGGTCAGGCAAGTTTTAACTAGATGAAATTTATGTTTGAAACATATGACACTGACTGCCTTCATAGGTTGGATTCTGCTCATTTCAGTAACAGAGTTGTTTTGATAATACCTATCAAAAGTTTAGGTTGAATGCTACCTGAACTCCACCACATACATAGATTAATTGTAGTATTTGTAACTGTTTGCATAGGACATTATTATTTTCAAAGGACTTTAACAGATATCTCATAAACTGAGTGGACATATAATGCTAATTAGGGAGGCAATAAATACCAGGCACCCATACAGAACTTCACTACTTAAAATCAAGCTGCTTTTTCACTTAAGTTTTGATACTTTCCCCTATGGGTGACAGCTGGAAGACTTGGAAATTTCCTTCATAAGACTGTTTTCTTCATAAGATTCCTCACTTTTTTCTGCTTATCTCAGTCCAATCACTTTTTGGAGGTTCAGTTCAAGCTAACCTTCTCTAAATAAATATCCCTGTTTTTCCTACTCCATGTATCTCTCTCATTGCTGGTCCCCTAAAACTTTTATAGTCAGCATCCCATTATTATGATACTTAGTGTATACTGCCATTATTATATAATGCACATAAAGTCATGGTCCACATGGTTGGTTTCAAAGGGGTGTCACAGGCAAATGTATTTGGTCTATAAAGGTCCTTTATTTCAAGGGAGCATATACTCACCAACTCATCTTCAAATTCTCAGTTTTATTGCACACACTGGCTCTCATGCACAAGGGCTTCACTGTCTCCCTTCTCGATGACCATCCCATAATACACCCATACACAGAAATGTTCATCTAGGATACGTGTCCTTCTGGTCATGGCAGAGTAACTAGTAATGGACTTCCCCTTCCCCTGTAAACAAGTAGGAACCTGGAAAAAAATACAAAACTGGTTTCAGACATCAGGTAATAGGTAAACAGATTTGTGTCCCATGAGAGATGAGAGCCAAACAAGGTGAGCTCTATGACTGACCCATCTTTCTGCCTGTAGGTGTTTGGTGGACCCTGGTCCAGTGAGAGACACTTGGTAGTTTCACTGAATTGAGGTGACAGAGATCAGAGCTAGAAATGGTGGGGCAGGGTAGCAGAAGGGAGGAAGTGTCTCAGAGACAGAGCTCCAGAGCTCTGCATGGGAAAGGGGGGTCTCCCGAGTTTTCCAATGAAAACTAAACTGTGTATGTACAGGGCGATACTCCAGGAGGACAGTGAACGACCAAGGAGCTGTAAGCCAAACAATTCCAAGAGATTATATTGAGCTGGGAGACATTCTAGTTTTAACCGGCAAGAGCGGAGACACTCAGTGGACACACAGGCATTTGATAGAGCCTCCCAAAAGGTCAAACTTCAGAAGTACAGCTAAATTAGACCTGCCCTAACAAAACCTAGAAACCCACTTTAAAAGGAACAAGTTGATCCTTTCCATTAGCTGCCTTAAATCAAAAGGCAACATTCTTTAAAGGAAGACAGTACAATTTTGATAACAGCATAGCATTCGTAATGTAGCTTCCAATCCAAAATTACTAGAGATTGAAAGAAGCAAAAACATGTGAAGAATAACCGAAACAAAATTCAGGCATGAAAAATAGACCCAGAAATGACTGCGATAATGAAATTAGACAAAGACTGAATCGCTACTGTATTAATGTAAGCACCTAACCAATGTTAAAGGCAAAAAATTTTAAAGACCCTTTTATATATTCTGTAATTTAAAAATAAAACATAAACATAATGAGGAGAAGAATGGAATATATATTTTAAAAGAACCACTTATAGAGCTGAAAAGATAAATGAGTTGAAAACTTCACAGGATAGGCTTAATAGATACTGAAGAAAAAAAAATCAGTGAACTTGAAGGCACAATAATAACTACTATCCAGAATGACGCACTTATATCCAAAATATAGAAATAACTCTTATAATTCAGTACTAAGTTAAGTAAACCAATTAAAAATGGGCAAAATTTGAACAAACATTTCACAAAAGAAGATCTACATATGGCCAGTTAGACATGGAAAGATGCTGTCATTAATCATCAGAAAAATGTAAATTAAACCCACAGTGAAATACCACTGTACATCGTTAGAAAGGCTAAAACAAACCAACAGTAACAAGTGCGTTTGAGAACATGGAGTAACTGGAATTATCATTCATTGCTGCTGGTATTATAAAATGGAATATTCACTTTGGAAAATAGTCTGGCAGTTTCTGGAGAAGTTAAAATATACTTACTAGGTGACCAAGAGAAATGGAATTTAAATCTTTGAAAAAAAATTATTGAATGTTAAAAAGAAAATACCTTCCAAGTCTTTGCCACTGTGTGTCTCTTGCTTTTTTGAATTCCTATTCCCCTGTTTCTTTCTGGTTTGGTAAATGATAAACTAAGGCATACTAAGAAATTTAAGAGTTTATTTGAGCAAAAATTGATTCGAATCAGGCAGCATCAAACCAAAAGTGATTAGAAGCACTGCAAAGACAGGAGCTGGAGGGGATTTTATCAAGCAAAGATGGAAGCAAAATAAGGAAATCATTGATTGGCTAGAGCTTAAAGCCTACATGGCTGTTTGTGATTGGTGTCCTTAAGTTTCCATTTTATAGCTGAAGCATTTAGGGGCTTAGGTTTTGGTAGGCTACTACTGTATTAGAGCCACCTCAATGCACTGACTCCTTGTTTATAATTAATTAGTCCAAGCACATAAGTGATTAAGCAGGACCTTCTTGAATTCAATGAGTAGGAAAGACATAGGATAGACTAAACTGGAATCATTTGTAGCTATGAGAGAGAAGCTGAATGCCAGGAAAACTCACATGTCATTGTTACCATTGTGTCATAGTTGTAATGCTCTTGATTAATCAGTTTATGAGTTAGACAAAACTTCTCTTTCAATAATTATCCAGTCTTATTAGGAAAGAAAATCACACGGATAGTGTCATCATAGCAGAATTTAATGTGTGTTCATGTGTATTTCTGACAGAAGTGTTGACACTTCATTGTGCTCAATGTCAGTCTTTTTTCTCTAAGTTTTAAATCCAGGGACAAGGATAACCTCTCTAATGTCTACTGTGTTAATGTAAGCACCATACCCAATGTTAAGAACATAGCACTCCATCAGTTTAGACGATTGTTTGATCAGTTTGTCAGTTAGTGTTAGTCTTGGCAGAATACCCTGAACAGAAATCCCAAATAACTGTGACATTTAAAAGGCATAGGTTTCCCTTTCTCTCTCTTATAAGAGGTAAAAAGTTCAGGACTGGCACATTAGGGCCATAGTTATCAGGGACCCAGGCTCCTTTCTGCTTCTTCATTCTTCACACTTCTCATTCACCTTCAAAATGTTTCAAAGTGACTGCTAGATTGCTGCTGTCCATCACGTTCATACTCCAGTCAGAAAGAAGTGATTTATTTTGAGAGTTATGCAAATGAGAACCCTCCTGGAGAATCAGCTCCATTTAAAAAGTTTTCCCAGAAGCCCCACCCAATTACTTACACTTTAGTCTCACTAGTCATTACTAGTTGCAGAAAGACTAGGAAATACACTCTTTTAGCTGGGCATAATGCCTCCCGGAATATAATCAGATTTTGCAAATAAGGAAGAAGGGAACATGAAAGCTAGGTGATCAAACAGCCATCCTTGCCACGATCCATTTTTCAGTAATCCCTAGTTTATGAAAGCTAATGTGGATGTTGCCAGCTAGGTGATTATGTTTTTCCTTTTTTCTAAATAGCGTGAAGGAAATGGTCAATTCATCCATTTGGCACAGAAAGCCCTTGACCTCCAAAATTGACCACATCAAAGAAGGACCCTATTTTATTAAAGCCACCAAACAAATAATGTTCCCCAAGAATGTGTCTTTTTGTAAATTCTTATGAATTTGATAATCCTCTGATCAGTTATTTTTTTGGTTAGATCAGCTGATTCCCTTTGCGCGGCAAAATATCCATAGCCGCAAATGCTGGAGTTTTGGAGGTTCCATGTGTACTTTTGTTCTGTAGTTTGCAGTATTTTTCTTGGCACATAGGAGGACTAGCTTTCATGAAGTGTGAAAAAACATAGAGGCAGAGAAACTTGCCTACTAAAGATATGGCATGGGGGATATTTTGGGTGATGCAAAGGTAAACTGATTACAAATCAACCTCCAGGATCTTTATACCAATTGCTCACTGTTGAAGGAGAAAGTTAGGAGTGCTTTGAATTACCCGAGAGAAGTGTCTATGAGTCAGATGAGCCAGACTGGCCCTCTTTCCAAAACTTAGAATGGATTAAATCTCTTACAAAACAAAAAATAGAAATATTGCTGTTTATTTTAATTTAGAAGTACTCATTTTACTGGTGCCTGATGGCTAGCGATAATAATTAATATTAGCTGCCAAGGTCCCAGCAAAACTGAGGAAATTGAATTATTACTTTATTCATCTCTCAAATAAAATAATGGGATGTTTTTCTAAATTCTTTTGATCTGCAGCAGGAGCAATGTTCCATTTGAAAGCACTGTTATTATCAACAATAATGGAAAGGACAGTAAATGGCACCCAGACATCAGCTCTGTGGCAGGTGCTGTGCTGAATGAAGTTTAAGTACGGCTTCTGCCCTGTGGCCTAGATCAATTTTGCAGCCATTATTCTGTTACATTTAGTTTCAGGACTAAATGGCCAATTGTGTTGTTAGGTTCTTGCCAGTGCATTTGTCTACAGCAGCAGTGTCCACTTTTGTGATGAGTCATAAGTACAAAATTGAATGGGGAGAGGAAAAATAAATGAATCACAAAGCCTGTTAGAGGCCCTTGAAAGTCCGACCCAAGTGCTAATAAATACTAAACAGGAACATATTTACTGTAGTAGAGATAGATTAAATGGATTAAATTGGTAGATAATTAGCAAAGGTATGTGGGAAAATTGAACGAGTATAATGGGTAAATAGCATAGTACAAATGGACAAGTTTCTGATGTCTAAATTTGGTACTGCCAAGACCAGTGCAGGGCCAAAATGTTTCTGCATGCCACGCACATCTGGTTTGGACTTAGTGATGCTTTTCAGAAGGAATGCTTTAATTGGGTGGAGAAAGAGGGTAGAGTGCAAAATAATGGGCCCATGAGGATGCTTAGAGACCCCAGACTCACCTGCTCATCCCAGAGGAAAGGGGCAGGACAAGGTAGGGTCTGTGTACATGCCATTAGCACTCACTGTAGCATGCTGCTGTGATTAGCACCCTCACTGACATATCTAGGTAGAATTGTTTTACTGTCTTTTTTCACTGTAGTTCCCTTTTGCAGTCATTCCTTCATTAATTAATTCATTTATCAATTATTTAATAATTGTCTACATACAAATGCTGGAAAATAAATCAGGTTTCTTTTTAATCATAGCCACTGTCCGAAGGGTCAAGACATTTATACATGGGAAGACATGAGATAATTTACTTATGTAGACCCTTCAAAGAAATTGGGATGAAGAAATGGCAGCTAGGTCATTAGGAGTACTAGCTATTGGGTTCTCGGAAAAGTCATGACATATTTTTTCTGTTTTTCGTTGCAAAAATGCGTCATGACTTTTCCGACAACCCAATATTTGAGTATTTTTCCTAGGAGGTTTTAAAAATGTGTTTTGAGGAATTAAAGTGTAGGACCTTAAGATTAAGAACTGCAACCATCAACCTTCCTTCTTTGTGGTACATAAACACCCATTAAAATTTTTCCAATTATGTGGCTGACAAAGTAATGATGATTTCATTGTATGTTCTTTATGGTTTAGCACTAGTGGACTTTTCTAATTTTGCAAAGGGTTGTTTTTCTCTAGTGGAACTGACTTTTAGTTGAGTGGATATTCTGATTAACTGAGCATTTTAATATATGAATTTGAATTTAACGTAATACACTTAGCAATAATGCTATCCCAGAAATGATTTAACCTGATCTGAATCTGTAGATACCTCAGGAATTTTCAAACTAAAGCACAAAAACCAAAACCTCCAAGATCAGTCCAGAAATTATTATGCAGGACTACATATGTGGAAGCTCTGGGAAGTGGAACTGAGCCTATACTAAACGTACGATATGTCCAGAGAAATTATTTAAAAATGAATCTCTTATATTAGCTTACCACTTGTCACTTTTTCTTAGAAGTAGAATATATATAAAAGAAAAAAAAAAGAAAAAAATCAGGTAAAAGATAAAGGTGATGTTGAAGTGTTAGAAGCATCTAGAAAAACTGAGCTGGGTTTTTGTGTATATAAGTTTTTCTGAAGACACAAAAGCAAGGGAAGGGCCCATTTCTACTCTCTTATACTATTTTACAACCATGGAAACCCTTCTCCTGACTCTTGCCTTAACCAATATTATCAAGATCTGTGAAATGGCATCTTCTTTCTTCTTCCAGTCTTCTGGATAATGGCGGTAGTAACAGTCCTCTCTTCCATTTTCACTGGTGTAGCCAATATGGCTGTTGGTTCAAGGACTGCCCAAGAAGGGAATGATGCAATACCAGAAAAAAACACCACAAGAGGGACAGGGTTCCCTAAACGGTGAATGGCTTTCCCCTATTTCCATGTCTTCCTTTCCTTCCTTTCCTGTTAAATGACATTTTGTTATCAAAATAGTCATTTCTACATGCATACATTGCAATTACATAAGGTTGATTTTTTTTCTTTTTTTTTTTTTTTGTCCAAGAATATGGGCTTAGACTTGATTCTTCAAGCAGATTAACCATTCCATTAATTAAGGAAATATGGCTCTAGGAGAGAGTCCAAAAAGTCCCACCTCTACCTCCCCAAGTCTCCATAGTTTTAGGTTTTATAATATGTTAATTGTCCTAGTCTCCCTTTCCTCCAAAATGGATTTAGCTTAATAATATCACGTCGTTTTAATAGCTTATATTACAGCATTTAGTTTGTATGAGAAAGGAGTTTAGAAAGAACCAGAAATGCTCTTGAGAGGGTATTAGATAATTAAGGTAGGCTGAGTCACCTAGGGGCACAGAGTGTCTGAAACTCCTTGCACAGGTATGGAGCAGGTAGGTAGATGTTTTTCATTCGGAAGGCTCAAAGCTTTGCTAAAGATAGGCTCAACAGAGGCATCTGGATGTAGCAATCTTTCAGAAAAGAGGCATTTATGTCTTTGAAAATTTTCTTGAGAAAAGGGGGATTTCAGTCTTTCCCTTCCACATATGTGCACACTATTAAAATTTTGGGGGAAGTTTTATAAATGAAAGAAATGAATTTCTGACCTGTGTCATATTACTAAGGACATTTGAAAATCTAATTATCATGTACATCTCCTAAGCTAAGATGCATCCTTTCTCCTCCCCCTCTCCAAAATATTCACCAGATAATTCATTTGTTTAAAGGTATTTCCCTAGAACATTACATAGGTCCTAGGCTCCAAAAACCAATATTGTTACCTTACTATCATGCAGTACAAAGAAAGAGCAATAAAAACAGAAAAGTGGGTTATTTATAAGGGAGAAAATGGATCCACAAAAGACAGTCATTGAGAACTAAATTAAAAATAGCAAGAATTTACACTGACATTATTGCATTTAAAAAGTTAAGATTCAGGTAAATAGAAAGAAGTCTTGGTAGGGCTGACACTTATCCATACGAGAATCCCAGCTACATTTGAGCTAAAATGAATCTTCATTCTTCGGATGTGCTGTCATGGAGACGAGTGCTATATTTAAAGTTTGTGCTTTCAGGTCATCTTGTCATCTTTGCATTTGTGTGCATGTGTGTGTTTGCATGGTTTTTATTTTTAATTTAAGCCACAACAATTTGAAAACAGTTAATCCAGGGACTGGAAATCACCATGCCATTTCATTTCTTGCCCCAACTCCCAGGAGGTCAGGACAACATGACTATTGCACTAAAATAGCCTTCTTTCCTTTCTTCCCTGCTCCCCCGCCTCCCTCCCTCCCTCCCTCTCTCCCCTTTTTTCTCTCTCCTTCTTTGCTTTGCTTAACATTCTCCAGAAAAAAACTTTTCATTTTTGAGTGATGTGTTACAGTGTTTAAAGACCCACTCCATAAAAAAAAAAAAGTAATGCTCATTCTACCCCAACACTAGCTTTATGAAAAGAATGCCAGGGGTATTTGCACCAGAAGCAAAGTAAATTTACCCTCTATTATCTGTTGCCATCTTTTATTGGGCTCAGCCAGGACAAGCCACATTAAGGTACTATGAAATTTAATAAAAGGTAAACTACACAGAGATTACTGGGGGAAAACAACTCTGCAGAGAGTTATTTGATATAATTAATGGATTCAAAGAAAATAAATGTGCTATAATCAGGATACAATTAGCATTTTAATTTTATTAACATTTGTAAAAACACTTGAGTCTGAAAACTATAGAATTTTAATTTCTTTATGTCACAATAAAATGATAGTAGGCTAGCTTTACATAAAAGTATTTTTCCATCTAACAATACATATTATTCTATGCCATTTAAATTATGCCCTTGTCTTTGTCCCTTATCTGTGAGTGGATGTTTTTTCTGATCAGCATATGTTTAAAATTAGAAAACCAAACCAGGCTCCAACCCCAACTTAATAATATTTTATTATTGAGCAGTTTTAATTCTTAATGAATATTTGAAAATGTCAGACTCTATGGAATAAAATTGATTTGACTCTATTTCAAGCATTAATGCTCAATGAGAAGTGATAATTAAATGTTGAACTTAAATATTACAAAAAAACTATCAATATCTTCATGCTACTTGCTTTATTTTGCTACTTAGTTAATTTTTGACATCTATTATATCACCAAAGTAGCCTGGATAAGTTTAATTAAATTTCATTCATTAATAAAACAGGTGTATTTAGCACTGTATATTTGGCTCTAATATATGCTCTTCATTGGTCAAAGATGAACAAAATATTATTTTTCTTCAAGGAACATACAATCATGTGGAGTGATGGAACAAGTAACCAAGTGACTATAGTGTATGTAAAATACTCATTCACAGTTATTGCACTCTTACTATTTGTTGGGCATTACCCAATGTTCCCTGTGTTTCAAATCATTTAAGATCATGAGGAGTTTACATGGTAGAGATTATTACTCTGTACTTTTTTCAGATGAAAAATCTGAGGTTTAGGAAGCTAAATTATTTGCTCTTAGTCATTCAACTACAATAGGAGCAGAAATTCAAACCCATGTCATCTGACTTTTGTGTTCATGATCTGATTCCTTAAGCATAACAGACCTTGTAACCATCAAACCCTTTATGGTCTGTAAAAACATAACACAGAAATGCTTACTAAAACACCACAAAGTGGATTAAGAATGTCTGATGGAACATCAGACATTGTGTAGGAGTTCAAACATTGTTACTATTAGTCTCCTAGAATCTCTGGATTTGTGTAATTTTTTCTTCCTTAAACCCTACTTCATAACAGCCTTGTCCTTAGAAGTTAGTAATCTCCTACCTACCCCGTCAGCTGCACTTCTGAGTGGGATGTTCATTGTCATTCTCTATCCCTTTATTTTCCTCTTTAGCCAACAAGCTATTTAGGGGTGTGTTTTGCATTTTTAAATATATGTATAAGTAAATGTTTATTGATTGATTTTCATCTAAATTGCATTATTATACAGATTATTTGACATTTTGGAGACTTGCTTTTGTGGCTTAGAATGTGATCAAGTTTTATCAAGTTTCCACATAAACTGGAAAAAAAATTTGTGTTTATTGCATGCATTGTTCTAAAGAAAAATATGTATATGTCTTGTTAATTTTAAATCTTATATAGTCTAAGCTTTTTTTATTTTCCTGATAGAGGGCTTTAAAAATATCCACTATGATATTGTGGATTGGTTAATTCTTCCTTATTGTTCTATCAGTTTTTATTCTATTTATATTGAGATTCTGTTACTTGTAGCAAAACCTTCGTACTTATTAGAACTCCCTGGTGAGTTGTTCTTTTATTATAAGAAAGTATTCATCCTTCTCTCTGTTAACAATTTTGTCTTAAATTCTGCATTGTCTCCCATCATTTTGCCACAGTAGCTGTTTGCCCAACAGAACTTTTCCATGCCTATGCTTTCAGCATTTCTGAATGCTTTCCATAAGCAGAATTTAGCTGATTCTGATCTGCCTATATCTTTCTTGGGGAATTTCCTTTGTACATTTCCCCTGTTGCTGCTATGTGTTAGGAGCAAATAATTTGTATCAGAGGGCTAACTTTCTGTACCACCTTGGCTAGAAGTCCTCCGCTGGACTTTTTATGGGAGCTGGCAGGAAAGGTCAGAGTGCTGATAATTTCTGGCACTGAACCCTGTGAATGCTGGCAACTCTGCGGTCTTGTGATAGGGTTGAACAGAAGGTTACCCTAACTCTTCATGGCACTGGGTTACTGGAAGGCTCTGTAGGTACAGTCAGGACTCTGCTGAAGATTCAGGGGGCTTGGTTTATAAAGTGTGGCTGACAGAATGTAGCCAGTAAATTTTATTCCCTAATAAAGGTAAGGAAAACCAGTGACCCATAGGGAAAGAAAAACAAACCCTAGCTGAACATGTCACAAAAAGGGTTTTTTTTTGTTTTGTTTTGTTTTTTAAATAATCAAGAATAATACAAACTGGAAACAAACACAAAAATAGCTTATTTGAAGTAAGCAAATGCACCAATGGAGAACAAATCGACTATAATCAGAAATAATTGACCTCAGAAGGCAATCGGAGGTCATTTCAGGGACCTATGCCTTTTGTACCTTTCTCAGGAAGTATCAAAAGTAAATGTTAATGGTCTCCTTAAAAGTTTGCTTAATGGTTTGGCATCTTGGGGATTTACCCCGATTCCTGCTTAATAGAAGCTGTCCAACCCTAATAATCATTTTTCCTCAACCCGGATTGCCATGATTATTACACTGTTAATATTTAAGAACATCTTCTTTCTAATTATACCTTTCTGGTTTGATTGACACAAGAGTTGCAAAAGTAAATTAAGTCAGCATGATAACTCAATCCCAGTACATGCTTAACTGGAACTCTCTCGTGTAGAACACAGAGTTCTCTTCTGTCTCATGTGCAAAAGGCATGTGAAATGGGGCAACTATTAGTGAGCTGGAACATTGTTTATTAAATATGAGTCTCATTTTCAATATGGAAACCAATCTGGGAGGGGTTTAGGTTTCGAATATTAATATCTTGTGTACATACTTGTATGAGATTATTTCTGGGTCAAATTAGTACATGCAGGGTAAGACAGATGGTTTATTTATGCTGTTTTAAAGACCAGTGCAAATGTCAGTAATCAAAACAGCAAGAAAGAAAAGGCACCACTCTGTAATGATTCTTAGTTGTCCACACTCGCTGATGTTTGTTTCTCATTCTAATATCTTTTTCATCAAAATCTTCAGGAAAATATAATAGTCTACCCACACCAATGCCTTCTCGGTGTGCTTCTGTACCCTACTGCCGAGGGAAATCTCACTTTATTTTAAACCTCTGTATCGCAACATGGTTTAATTCTTACAAAACAAATTAAGTAAAATTAGGAAAATGTAGTAAGGTTTTATCTAAATTAAATTTCCTTATTTGTATATTCAGATTATATTCTTCTTTTCTGTGTTTAAAATATCATTTTGAAAAATTGTAAGATGTAATACTAGTTGGGAAGTTTTAATGTGTTTATTTAGCAAAATAAATCAATAATTTAGGTAGCTCCTTAATTATGTTTTTTTTCTAATTTACAATATTGTGAAATTTAAAACCCTGGGAATTGGTGATTTAAGTCACTGTTTGGGAGTAAAACTAGTTCTTTCAGAAAATAAGGAGATCAAGTTGTGCTCAAAACCTAATAGAAGTGGATAAGTGGCCCCAAGAGGACTTGAGGCCGAAGCAGGGGACTCGAGTCTTGAGACAGGATCAGTACTCTGCAATTTCCACGGCCATAAACATGGAAAACCTGTGCCATGGCTGTGTCTGTGGGTATTCCTTGAGTCTGCTTATCCCATGGATAGTCTCTCTGAGGTAACACAGTTTGCCAAATGAGAAGAGACTGCATGAAAAGTTTGAGACACTTTGTCCAAGTTGACAAACTCACTCTTTCTGGAGAAATGCAGAAGTGAAAGCTCTTAAACTAATATGCAAAAACTAGCTACACACACACACACACACACAGTTTATTTATAATAAATGCAAATTGACTATAAATGAGTGAGCACATACATAAGCACATTATGCAGATTTATTCTCTTTCAACTTGCTTTTCTCCCCACAGATTGGCAAAATCCTCAACCCACAGTTGCTGGAAAGCAGCATCTCAGCCTTGGTGCTGCTCCTGGTTTGGGGCACCCTTCACCCCGCTGGTCTTCTCTAGGCTGGCTGTCTTGTAATAGTAGTGTCTCTTCTGTGAAGGTGCCAGTGACTGGAACTTTTCAAGTCAATGCTTTCAGCCTTGGCTACTGTGGTTGCTCTAGGTGAAATTACTTTTCATACCATTCCTCTTCCTTTTGCCTCTCATATGTTTGTATACACAATATACAACATTTTGGATAATTTGAAAAAGACACGATAATCTTTTTGTCAGATAGATTTTACACTCAGTGATCAGGACTGGCCTTCCTGTGCTTTGCTAACCAGTACTCTCTTCTTGAGCTGTCCTAGGAATCCTTTTCCCCAGGCAATGCTTTCTCCCTGACTAATTGGGTACCACTTCAAGAAGGTCTCAGGTCTCCTTATAAGATGTGGCATCCTCACTGGATACATTCTTTTTAAAGGGATTTTCTTGAGCACTTTTATGATTCCTGTCTACACCAGCCACATTTGTCCTTAGCTGCATAGACAATATTGCACATTACCTCATGGATTGTGTTCTAGACTCTAAGGTCATTATGATCCCTCTGGAACTGATATTGATCACTGTGATTTGAGAAAGGGAAGACTGCACTACAATGCTTCTGAAAAGACTGTCTTTAGGAATAATGAATTTCCTTAGCATTTGTTTGTGCTATTTCTTCCTTTTAAAAATTTTTTTTATATATATTTAATTACAGTTAGCATACAATATTATATTAGTTTTAGGTGTACAACATAGTGATTAGACATTCATATAACTTATGAAGTGGTCACCCCAATAAATCTAGCATCCATCTGACACCATACATAGTTATTAAAATATTATGGACTACATTTCCTATGACATACTTTACATCCCTATGACTATTTTGTAACCAAATTGTACCTCTTAATCCCTTCCCCTTTTTCACCCCCCACCCAATCTGGCAACAATCAAAATGTTCTCTATATCTATGAGTTTGTTTTTGTTTTGTTTGTTCATTTATTTTGTTTATCAGATTCCACATATAAGTGAAATCATATGGTATTTGTCTTTTTCTGTCTGACTTATTTTACTTAGCATAATACCTTCTACGTCTATCCAATCCATGTTGCTACAAATGATACGATTTCACTCTTTTTTATGGCCGAGTAATATTCTGTTGTATATATGTACTGCTTCTTCATCCATTCATCTATTAATAGACATTTAGGTTGCTTCCATACCTTGGCTATTGTAAATAATGCTGGAATAAACATATAGATGCGTATGTCTTTCTGAAATAGTGTTTTGGGTTTCTTTGGATAAATACACTTCTGGATATATATATATATATATATATATATATATGTAAGTAAAGAGAGAGAGAGGGAGAGAGATTTTCATGAAATATCTTTTCCCATCCTTTTATTTTCAGTCTCTGTATGTCGTTTGATCTGAAGTGAGTCTCTTATAGGCAGCATATGTAAGGTTCTTGTCTTGTTTTCCGTTCAGCTATCCTATGTCTTTTGATTAGAGCATTTAATCCATTTACATGTAATTGGATTGATAGATAAGTAATTATTACCATTTTGTTATTCGTATGTTGGGGCTTTTTTACTCTTCTTAAGAAGTCTTTTTAGCATTTCTTGCAATACTGATTTGGTGGTGATGAACTCCTTTTACTTTTTCTTGCCTGGGAAACTCTTTATCTGTCCTTGGATTCTAAATGATAGCTTTGCGGGGTAGAGCAATCTTGGTTGTAAGTCCTTTCTTTTCATTACTTTGAATATTTTGTGCCAATCTCTTCTGGCCCGCTGTGCTGTTTTTCCTTTAACAGGATGTTCCTTTATCCATACAGCTCCTGGGCAAAAGCTGCAACTTATATTTTAATTCTGCTATGCCACAGGAGAAGTACTTTTTCTGTACTTTTAACTCTTTACTATTGTACTAAGAATGACAAGATAAGAGATTTAGGGAGGGGGAGAGTAGCCCTGATACGCTGTAATCATTTCCCTATAGATGGTAATAAAATACTATTTAAACAATTACCATTTGAAAGTGCTCTAAGGAATCATATTCATAAATTTAAGGAACAGGCAGTATAACATTAGAATGACCTCAGAGCATATTTACACACTGAATTGCCTAAGCCTACAATGCTTTATTAATTTAATATTTACAGAGAATTTTTGCTAGGTGCTATACTAACTTCTAAGGATATAAAAGTGAATTAGGTGCAGTCTCTGATCCCAAAGGAGGCTCCAAACCTTTGGGAACTAGCTACTGTTTAAACTCAGGTACTAGGTGTGTTTAGACATAGGTAGTTGATATTTCATGAATAAGAGACATAAAGGGATCATCAAATATGGTCTTCTTTGCTTTCTGCCTACCTCCATGATAGCTAGTTATTTTTGACAGCTTTCACTGTTCCAAGTTAGAAATTAATGAAGCCAACAAAATTATTTAGTTTTTGATGCTTGTATTTCATCTCAAGTTACCTTTGAACAGAATTTCTTGGAGAGATACACCGAGAAGAACCTCTGCACTGTGAACTTCCTCACATCCATGCCCATTGCCTGGCTGGCACCCCACGCTGAGCTAGGAGGAGCCACAGTGCTAGGGGAGGAGGCTCAGAATCCTAGGCACCCTCTTGTTAAATCCATGGCCAGCTTGCACGGCAGGGAGAGCTCAGCTTTCAATCCACCCAGCACAGAGCACAGGACCAGGGGGACACAAGGCCACATCAGGCATAGCAGGCTTCCTGGATGCCTGTGACCCAGCCCCAAAAGCTTTTTACCCAGTTTACTTTTATAAACTTCCATTTTGGTCACATTGACCATATAAGATGTTCCAAATTTATATCTCTTCGCTAATGCTAGATAATGAGGCTGAGGCCAGTTTAGGTGAGTGATCTCTAGGGCTACGGTCCTTTTGATTTGGACAATTAGATGATAAAGCCTGGAGAGCATCCCACTAATGTCCAAATTCAGTCCCCTCAGCTGGATGTTCCTTTAAGATGATGAGTATAGCAGGTGACTGGCAGGGGCCTGCCTCACAGGAATGTTCTACCTCTGATTTGGAAGGTCCTGCTTTTGTGAAAAAGGGAGAGGGACTCCTTAATGAATGCAAATGATGTCTTGTTTTTGTTTCACAATATACCGAGAGATGGTGTTAGGTATGATCAGATATCTATGCCTATACATATGCACATACAAATCTATTCAATAGATTGGTGAGCAAGTCAGAGACATGTATCATATGAACTTGGACATTCAGTGCTTCCAAGTTTATGGAGACCGATGAAAATAAAAGTAATCCCTAACTGAGTGACTTTTCATAATTGATGGTTTTAGACTTCAGAGACAAGAATTGACCTTCTGATCTTTTGTGTGTTCGGGACAGACTGGAAAATCATGTTCTGCTTTTATCTGTCACGTGATACTCCCTTTATTTATGGCCTAACCCCAGAGCATTGGGGACCCAGCATCTTCCCATATGTGCAAAGTATGTGCTCCTTGCAGGTTAAAACCAAGACTTGGCTTCATTTTAAGAACAGTGTATACTAGGCTACTTGTTTTAATATTTCAGATTTTCCATTTTATAGTGACCATAACCTGTTTGGGGCTTTTAAAACATTTTTGTTTTTATTTTTATGAGGTTTCGTTTTTAATGAATGGTGTGAAAGCTTAAAATATGACTTAATTATCAGAACCCATGTGCCTGTTAGAAAACTTAGCAAAATGTTTTGATTAAATTTGGGGCATCTTTTGCAAGGAGAGTGGGCTGGATAGAAGACAGAGTTCCTTAATCAACAGAAACTTGGGCAAAGCTTTTTTACATTCTGTGATAAAGGAAGTATGCAACCCTGAGGAAGCAAATTATTTTACAAAGCACTTAGAAGCTGAATTTAAAGTGCCAGTGGAGACCATTGGAAAATTACATTGAGTGCTTTCAGTGAAAATTCTACTTACTGCCTAGTTGTAACTAACAGATGTAGTGTTATAACTGGCAGGGATTCAGATTGTTAAGAGGAGGACAGCTAACAGAGTGCAACCTGATGAATCTAGGGCAAACATGATTCTCATGTCTTGATTCCAGATTGGGACTATCTGCTGGTATGTAAAGTACATTATCCAGATCCATCCTCTTAGAAATTATTCCAAAAATTTGTCCAGAGACCAGAATACATCCCAGAAAAACACAAGTTATTTTCTGAACACTGTATTTATGAGTGTATGAGTATAATGACCACAGAAATTATTATTCAAAATTGTGTTTGGGAAGAATGTGAAATCGGATGGAATACTGAAATTCTACTGGGAGCAATAAGAAGTATGCTCACTGTACTTATAAAGATCTAACTTGCTCAATGGGCTAGGTGTCTGATGATAGAGAGAGGAGACTAATGGTTCCTCTACCACATCTCCGCATAAACAGAGTAAGTTGCTTATTGATAATGTTTCTACTTCTCATTCCTTTTATACTCTTACATGTCCTGTCCAGCCAGCAGCAAGCTACTGCAGGCTAATTTGCTTGAAAGACAGAAATAACTAAACTCAGGTTTTTGCATTCATTTGTTAATTTTGTAGTCATTTGTTAAACTTTTTTTGAAACAACGTTTATCCCCAAGAGAGTCTAGGACAGTGGCTTTCAATCTATATCTTGTAGTAACACACCAGAGTGTAATCAGTTGTGAGCTATGTCATTAATAATAGGTAAGGTACCAAAATTTGTAACATAATATTTTTGTATAAATTCAAGTGAATTCAGG
>NW_017731839.1:1327445-1365271 GCF_001890085.2 Hipposideros armiger | reverse complement strand
CCTGAGGCCATATTGTAGTTACCAATTTGTATTGTCTCGTCCCTTCCCCTTCTCCTTCATCCCCACCCCCTCCCAACTAGCAACCCTCAGTTTTTCCTCTGTGTTTGTGAGACTATGTCCATCCACATCTCCCATCAATTCAGTTCCTTAGAATCCGTGTATAAGTGAGATCACTGAGTTGTATTTCAAAATGCTTTGTGGAGTAACAGAATGAGTTAGAGCTTGAGAACCAGCCTATCTTATTTTAAATATCTGGGTGTGTTGAACAGTGTCTCTGGTGCCATTATGTCTCTTACCTGTGTTTATCCAGGGAGCAAAGTTAAGAATCTGTGTTCTACTCATTGATTGCCGCATAACAAAGCAATCCAAAACATAAAAGCTTAAAAGAAAACAACATTTATTTTGCTAGTGAATTTGCAAGTCAGGCAGGTCTCAGTGAGGATAGCTTTCTTTGGCTCCCCTCAGAAAAGCTGGGTTGGCTCTAAGGCTAGAGGCTGAAAGCATTTGAAGTCTTGCTAATTCTTATGTCTAGGGAAGGAATGTGAATTGTTATGGCCAAAGGACTGTGACACATTCCATTTTTGGCAAAAGTGGCCATAGCTATATTTCAAGTCCTACATGATCTTCTAGAACATTTACACTTACTCATCAAGAGGTAGGGTCTGTGTTCTCTCCCCTTGATTCTAGGAAGGATGATGAGTGCTCTAGTGAAGTGTGGCAGAAGTCTTACCAGCCTTGACTTTAGAGGGTAGGCTTTAAAAGGTATATGATATGACTTTACACCTGCCTCTCTTAGAATGCTCACCTTAGAAGCCCAGACCACATAAAGAAGATATCAGTAAGTGTTTGGCAAACAATCCTAGCTAAACCCTCAACCAACAACTAAAATCCATCATTAGACATGTGAGTAAATGAGACTTCACTCACTCCAGTCACCAGGTTTCAAGCCATCCTAGCAGATGCCATGTGGAGCAGAAACAAGCTATCCCCACACAAACTTGTCCAAATTGCAGATATAAAATTGTAAAATGGACAACTGCCATAGATAGCTAAAACACTCTGCTTTAAAAATTAAAAAGAGGTTGTGTTCACATTCTTCTGAAGATTCCAGGGATTACTCTGAAACAAAAATGGCTGTATTTATCATTCCTGCTGATATATTTTTTTCCTATATAATTAGAAAAAAACATGAGTCTCTTGTCAAATCACACCCTTCCACTAAAGTGTATACTCTGATTCTCATTTCTAGAAAGTATTTTTGCTATAGAACGTAGACTCAACACAGCTAAATTGATAATTTGCAGATTTCTATTATCTTCGGCAATGTGTGTCCCCAAATTCTTCACCTTTATCTTCTAATATATTTCTAAGTTGCTAAAAGAGAAAAATCTTAAACTCTATTTTTTTAAATTGTATGGTAATGATAGGAGGACATTTTTATTAGTTTTGGTGGATGCCAAGACTTCAGGGCTTTGGTGTTAATGTAAGTCCAACTTAATGAGCATACATAGGGAACAGAGGGATGTTATGTAACAACATGCAATGGAAGATAAACAAGACCAAAGAAGATAAACAAGACTGAAGTTTTTTTAATAGGATTTTGCTGCCTTCACCATGTTCCATGTTAAACAGGAACACATTGACATATGGATTTGCTTCTGAAATGTCACTATGCTGTTTATTCATTATAAGAATTCTGATAAATGTCAGAGTTTTCATGTTTCAGAGATAATAAATGATGAACAATGCTGTAAATTTTCCACAAATTCATCATGGAAGAAAATTTTTTTCTATACACGTTAGCCATCATGTCCTTTTCTAAGTATATCGTGAAGGATCAGCATGAAAGACCAGCTAGAGCAGTCATTCTTAAACTGTGCATTCATTGTAATCATCTAGGTGGTTTGCTAGGTAACTTATTGCTGTGTCCCAACCCCTGAGTTTCTGATTCAGTAGTAGAGTGGAGCAAAAACTTGCATTTCTCAGAGTGCTGCTACTCCAGGGATTGTGCAGTAGTACATACTTGAAAACTGCTGATCTAGAGACACAAGATAAAGGCCTATTGTGAATGCAGAGCTTTTTCTAACTGCCGCTCAGTGAAATGTACTCTAAATTTAAAACAGCTTTCAAGTCGCCACATGACAAAATAGTTTTCATTCATTCAGGGGTTAGATAAGCCATTTCTCTTAGCCACATTTCAGCACATATTGGGGTAAAGCCAGAGAAGCAACAAATTGGTTCTTTCAGTTGGAATGTCATCGAGTCCTAAATGTGTTCTAAAATTGAGGATGTGTCATGAGAAAGTTATTGCAGGCATTTCTTACCAATGCACAACCAGAGGATTTGGTTAGCTTTGCCAGTTTGGTTATAAAATAGCCAGAATTCTGTCTCAAATATTTCAGTAATAAAAAATACAGTGGGCAAAATTAAATTATCCCTGTGCGCTCAAAGATCATCTAGGCTCTGGCCTAGATATCTTGGACATCTGAGTCTTAAGAAAGCATCAGTGTCCTCAGGAAAAATACCCAAGTGTCTCTCTGCTTAATAGAAACAGATCTGCCACCCTGAAGATTTTCTTTTAGTCTTCAAATATTTTCAACTAATTAGACCTAATTGGATTATTCAAAGAAATAGTCTAGTCTAAAATGCTATAGGTTGACACTGCAATCTTTGAGGCCTTTCTGTTCATGGATTTTCCATGGACTTCTTCATTTTTGTCTTTACTTGTTTCTTTCAAATTTAACTATTTTATACTTGAACAATTTTAGTTACCATTTTCCATTGTGGACTCTCTTGGTTTGCTGAACTGACATGCATGTTTATAAATATACATTTTCTATTAGTACTTCACTAAATTTCTCATTTACTTAAAAAAATGTTATTTTTATTTAAAAAGAAATACATGTTTATTGTAGGAAAGAAAACCAATAATATTAAAGAAAAAAATATCCCAAAGGCTATAATTGCAGTATATAGTGTGATAATTTTCTTCTTAGCCATTTTCTCTCTATATATGCTTATTTAAATATAGTTATAATTTCCAAAAATATAAATTAAGGGTCGTAGTATAGAATTTTAAATAAACCAAATGGCATTTTAAAATTAAACATGTAAATAGAAGAAAGTGAAGAAAATTATAACTTATAATACTCCCTCCCTGGATATTATTTATTAATATTTTTTTTGATCTCTTCAGATATTTGTATTTGCATATAAATGCATTTTTCTGAAAATGGAATTTTCTGCATATATTGCTTTGCTACCTTGTTTACGCAGTAAGTTCACTATAGTAAACATTTGTGCATGTATTTTTTTGGATAAATTCTTATAAAAAGGATTCATATATTAAAATGAGTACATTTTTTTAATGGTTTTGCAGGTGAATATCCAGAAAATTGTACCAATTTATTCTCTCACTAACAATGTATGAGAGCATTTTACTCCCTCACTTTTATATATACAATTATCTTTTTAAAATCTTTAGCACTTTGATAAGCTAAAAATGCTGTCTTATTATGTTTTGTAATGCATTTCTTTTTTATAACATAATTTTCATAGTTAGTTTGTATTTTTTTATTTAATTTTCTGAGTTTTCTGGCCATAGCTGATATCTATTTTCTGTTGTTATGGTCATCTTTATATTTATTTGTAGGAAAATCATACTGTCTTAAGGATATGTTGCAGTTTTTGAAACCAATGTTTGATTTGCCTTTTCAATTATTTAGCATTTTTTCTATATAGAAATTAAAATTTTTATGACATCAAATATAAAAGTTTTTCTTTTTAATTTATGGTTTCTGAAAAGGGCTGGAAGATTTTTCCTAATGTTTTTCACCTGTGAATAACACCATTCATTTTTTATTGTTGATTGTCTTAATGAAACCATTCTCTTCCTTTTGCTTATGCAGTTTTGTAATTATTGCATTACTAGCCTTTCCCAAAATCATCCTGTGCTTGCACTCAGGCATCTTCTCACTCCCAGAGGTAGCCAGATTATGATTTTCCATCAAGATAAACTAGTTTTCTTGACTAATTTTTTTATTGAATTATAATTGACATATAATAATTAGTTTCAGGTGCACAACATAATGATTCGATCTTTATATATAGTATTGCAAAGTGATAGTCACAATAAATCTAGTTAACATTCATCACCATTCTAGTTCTAATTTTTTTTTCCTTGTGATGAAGACTTTTAAGATATGCTCTCTTAGCAACTTTCAAATATGCAATACAGTGTTATGAACTGTAGTCACCATGCTGTATATTAACATCACCATATCATTTCTAACTGGAAATTTAACTGATTGATTTTTAAAATGTTAATGAGATTTACATTTCTGGAATCAACCCTTCTTGGGGGTATGTATCATCTTTTTACATATGGTTAGGTTAGATTAACTAAAATTTTGTTAAGAACTTTTGCAGCTATGTTCCTTATGGATATTGGTCTGTAGTTTTAATGTCTATCTTGTTTCGATATCAAGATAATGCTTACTTCATAGAATGAGTTTGGAGTTATTCCCTCTTCTTCAGTTTTCTGGAAGAGTTTGTGAAGAATTGATGTTATTTATTCCTTAAGTGTAAGTAGAATTCACCAGTGAAACCATATGAGCCCAGAATTTTCTTTGTAGGAAGGTTACTAACTAAAAATTCAATTTCTTTAGGTGATATTAATGTTTTCTATAACTTTTTGAGTATGCTTTGGTATTTAGTGTCTTTTAGGGAATTTGATCATTTTATATAGTTATCAGATTTATTGGTATAAAGCTTTCCATAAGAGTCCCTTATTATTTTGTTTTAAATATATGTAGAATCTATAATGATATCACCTTTCTCATACCTGAAATTGGCAGTTTGTATCTTTTGTCTTATTTTTTTTTCTTAATTAGTTGTTTACATGTTTGACAATTAATTGATTTTTTTAAAGAATTAGCTTTTGGGTTAATTAATATTCCCTATTGCATTTTTCTTTTATTTCATTGATTTCTACACTGGTCTGTCATTTACTTTTCTCTGCTTACTTTGTCAGTTCAAAATACTGTCTAGTTTGCCTTTTGATTTCTTACCTTGCCCATGAATTGTTTAGAAATATGTCATCTAGTTGATACATATATGGGTATTTTGGATAGCTTTCTGTTATTGATCTCTAATTTAACTCCATTGTGGTCAGAGAACATATTATGTGCACCTTGATTCCTTTTAAGTTAATTTAAAGTTGTTTTTTGGCACAAAATAATGTGTATATCATTAAGTGCTTTGTGTACATTTGAAAAGACTATGTATTTGCTGATGTTGAATGGAGAGTTCTATAAGTGTTCATTAGGTTTATAGTGTTGTTTAAGTCTTCTATACCCTTACTGATTTTCTGTCTACTTGTTTTATTATATACTGAGAGAGGGATATTGAAATATCCAACTTGAATTGTGGATTTGTCTATTTATCCTTACAATTCTATCAGGTTTTGCTTTGTGTATTTTGAAACTACGTTAAAAAGAAAGGAAGAGCACCAGAAAGGATATATATGTGGCTAAACATAAAAGTTAGTTTTTTAAAACAAGGTCAAGCAACAAAATAACAATGCATTGTGGCATTTATAACATATGCAGAAGTAAAATATATAACAGCAATAGCAAAAGGCAGAGGGGTTTGTAAAAACAATGTTTGTGATATCATAAAATATTCAAGATGAACCGTAATAAGTTATGGGTACATATTTTAACCTCCAGTATAACCATTGAAAAGAATACAAAAAGGTATTGCTAAAAAACCAATCAAAGAAATACAATAAACAATAATTTTAAAAATTGCTTAATTTGAAAGAAAGAGAAGAATAAAATATCAAAGAACAGATTAGACAATTAGAAAACAAATAGCAAAATAATAGAGCAAATCCCAACTTTATCAATAGATTTGAAATAAATGGTCTAAACATTCCAATTAAAAGAGATTATCAGAATGGGTTAAACCATGCTTGTGCTCACACATGCATGACCCAAGTATACAGTATTAAAAGAGACACACTTCAAATATAAAAGTATAAGGACTTTGAAGGTAAAAAAAAAGGGAAATGATATGTCATACAAATACTACCATTTGAGGTGTGTGACTACTTTCTTTTCAAAGGTGGGAATTCCTGATACAGTTTCAGGAAGGGGAAGGAAAAATAGAAATTAAAGGAGAAAAGAACAAACAAAGGGATGGGAGAAAGAGCTAGGAAATAGTAGGAAGAAAGGGAAAGGAGAGAACAAAAAATGGAAAACAGAAAAAGAGAAAAAGAGAAGAGGGTTTCAAAATTTAGAGGAAAAAGGAAGGAGTAGAGAGGTAGAAAAGCATAGTTAAGAACATAATAAGATGGAGAAAGTTACTACTATAAATTACTCAATTTCTCTTTGGGCCTCAAGTTTCTGGAAGACCTAGCTCCTAATTTCTGACAATCCCTTCTAGTGTGGACCACCACCTAATTAGTACCTTTTCATTTTTCTGTACATTTTTAAATGCTCAACTATTTTTTTTTTATCAGAAAAAGGGCTTCTTTTGGGTCAGGAAATACAAATATAACAAAATGCTTTCAGTGTACAAGTGCCCCTAATTATTTCAATTACCTGCATTTGCCTTAGCTACTTGTTAGGAATGCTAAGTACTCCATTCCAGACCACAAGGCCTATGCTCAATCTACTAAGGGAGTGATTTAATAGGTGGCTTCTCCACTTGAAGGATTTTGAAGTAAACTTTATGAGAAGGTTTTGTCTTTGAAATGACTGTGAAACTATGATATCTGGCAGCACAAAGCTGAAAAACTATGTGACAAGATTGGACGCAGCTGATCCAAGAAAGAGGTAGTCTCAATATAAGGCCTTAGGTGAGATTTTTTAAAAAATGACATTTCTATGAAAGGAGAGGAATTGGTTTGTTTCTAGATTGGCCTCAAAATTGAGAAGCACTTTGATAGGATTTTAAAACTATCCTTGCAGTGGAATTTGTTGCATGAATTTTGCTATAGAAAGTTCAGCCACAGTGGACTGACTCAAAAAGAATGAGCATTTTCTTATGAAGACTGAACCATGCTGTAGTTCACTCTTTTGTCCCCCAATATCTGTAAATATTGCCCAAAGGTGTCAGAATTGGGAAAAGCAAATAGTGGTGCACATTCCTGTATTTTCCCATTCCCAACCAAAGACAGCATTGATAACTAAAGGTGGCACTCTTTTCTCTAGTTCCTTTGAATCCTTTTGTGTAATATTGCCTGGGCTGCACCATCAATCACATAGGCTTGGTATGTGGTTTTGTGGTTTTTAACTTGTGTGCTTGTGTGTGTGTGTGTGTGTGTGTGTGTGTGTGCGCGCGCGCGCGCCACAGTCTCCTTTGGCAGTCTGGCAATGCCTATGGATTCTTCCTCAGAATAATAATTTATTTTATTTTTTAGAAAAATATTTTAAATGAACAAACTAAAATACATAGGGTTATTTTGACATGTAGTTGCCAAAATGTTTTTTAATCTGTGATATAGTAGTAAATTTGTTTTTTTATAACTATACTAAAAACAATTTGTCCAGTGAATTTTTATAAAAATTACTGGATCTCAACACAATGATGAGCCTAAATAACTCATCCATATGTACATCTATGACATGATATAAAAATATCTGTAACATATTAATGACGAAGTTACAGATACCACTACTAATTTCTTTTACCCATCCAAGTAAATCAGGAGGGTACTGTGACTGAAGGGTCATGAAAGTTTAGAACCTACTGATTTTCAGCAAAATAGAGTAGATTGAAGCAAAGAGAATTCAGTGATTGTTTTCTTCATGGCATAAGAATTTCTCACAATTTCTCACAATAAGAAATAGGCAAAAACTATATATGTATGTATATATATACATATATATATATATAAATATAATGTTTTATTTAATATAATAAATATTATATATTTATATATCTGAAACTCAATATTAAAGATCAGTATTGAACATTACTAAGACTAGTATTAATAGATAAATTTTGGCCTCTCTTGCCTTTAGCTAATCTTTACCTTGTTTCTCTCTCATATTTTATGAAAGGAGGCAGGCCTTTCCCTTCCAAAGTTGTGGTCTTCTCAAAATCTCACTGTGGAACACATTTGAGGATTTGTGGGCATCTGGGACACGACAATAAAAATGATATATGTTCTAGTAAATGTTGGCTATGTAGTTCTATATTAAAAAAAAAACAAACAACAAAAAACCTTTCCCTTTCTGGTTCCGGAAAATGGTTTCTATATTTGGATTTCTGTATAGACTGACAGGGAGTTGGATGCAACAAACCCTGGACCGTGAGGTTCTCCTTGTCTGCTGAGCATAAACTATCAAGCCTCAGATGGATCTGTGGCCCTTGGGTTTGTATCCGATCTGGTTCATTTAAAGAAAAATCAAGGGCGTGGAAGCCCCAGACCAAAACGAAGAGCCGGGTCAGACCCGCTCTGACATAGTATTTCTGTTTCCTCTCTAGTAAATGGCTACTTAGGCAGCAACTTCTGATTGTGAAATTGGCCTGTATCATCCATTATTCAGATGTGAAAATTAACAAGTCGGGATAGGGGGACCTGAGAAGTACATTGAGAATATCTGACTAGTAAGAAAGTTGTAGAAAGCAGGATACTATCCCTTTAAGGGGAAAAAAAAATTCAGAAGCAAGACATTCAGAAGAGGATATAATTTAGTAACCAAACAAGGCTTGTCAAGTTTAAAAAGTACAATTTAGAAAATTAATGGTTAGAAATTCAGTGGGGCATGTTCATCAGCGAAACGCTATAATGTTTGAAATGGTATCTGCCGTTGGAGCCAGGCAGGGACCTATCGTTACCGTTCTAGAAGGACATACTTTCTCAGCTATATTAATTCTCTTAAAACAAAAGTAATTGTCTTCTACTTTGGCTTTTATTTTCCCCCTTGAAACTAAAAACGTAGTACATGGAAAATGAGTGGATTAAATGAACTTCCTTTATCTGGGAGAAAAGTTATTAGATATTATGTAGTTATAGCCATAACGAATAGCATATGTGACTTGGGGAATTTTATATGATTACTGGTATACATCATCATCTCCCAAGAGAAAGCTGGCTCTTGAGATGCAAAATATGTACCGTTAATAAACCATTGGGGAAATCTGCTAAAAGTATTTGTTGAGTTGACTGGAGTGACACTTAAGGGTTTGATTTATATACTGTACAGGGCAGCCTTGCCAAGTAAACCACATTTTACCACACCGCAGCAGTTGTCATGAGCCTGTTCACTCTTGGCCAGCACAGTCAATCCCCAAGGAGGCCTCTGTGTAGATGGCAGCGGCTCCCCCCGTTCACAGATCGCAGGCTCACTGCAGGCACGCAGGATTGTGGAGACCGTGCAGCATGATACTCTGCAGACGGCACCAGCCAGCGTCACTGAGCACACTGACATTGACAGATGCCTCCCGTCAGCAACCCAGGAAAGGCAGGAGGAGGAAGGGCCTCACTAGGACATGGGTTCCCCACCACAGCTGTAGCTGTCTCCACCTGAAGATGCCCAAACCCACCAGTCTTGCTCAAGCAAGTTATCAACACAATATTTAATCCTACATTCACTGCCAGTCTCCCAGGGGGACGTTTACTTAATTGTCTCCTTTTCTACAGGGAATCTGAAAGTTTCCCTATAATAGAAAAAAGAGAAATAGTGTTTTTGCCAGTCCTGGTTCAACCTTTGCCTCCAGTGACACCCACCACATAGATCTGAAAATCCCACCCTACAAGCCCTTCCCAGTTGGCTTTATTTTTGTCCCACTGTCCAAGGCTGGCATGCCAGCGCTGAGTTATTTGTATCTGAGTCAGACATTGACCTTGAACCTGACTAGCTGACTAGGTAACCTAGGAGTGGAATTCAGTGTCGTGATCCGCAGCTTCTGTGTACAATTTGCAAGTGGAGAGGAGCATGTGTATAAGAAGTCTACTGAGTCATCCTTTTTTATTGTGCTGGTTGGGCCTTGTCTTGCTAAGTACCACTTAGAGCTTTTGTTGGTGGACCATGTTGCCTTCCATTGAACCACACGATGTGCTTAAGGGTCACTTATCCAAGAAACATGGCTTCTTTTCACTGAGGCAACCAAACCTCTTACATTTCAGTAACTTCCACTGGTAGAAAAACAAGCCCTTCCATAGGGCCAGTGTCCTTAGCACAGAGAACCTCACTGCTCTGCGGGCTCTGCGGGCTCTGCTGAGACCATAGAGGGGATGAATAGGATCTGGGCGGCATTGTTTCTGGGCTTGGCACAGGCCTGGGTGTAATGTGATAATCCCAGCAGGCCAACCCTGAGGCGGAGGCTGCCAGCACACCATGCTCAGGAATCAACTTCTGACCTCCTGGCTTTTCTGCCCCCTTCCCCAAACGATTTTGTTTAAAACACTAGTTGCTCTGTCATAAATTATTCTTTAGTTAAGGGGTTTGGCTCCTGTGTGAGTTACTGTGGTTTGAAAAGAAACAAGGAAAAACAAAAAAAAAACAAAAAACAGAGCATGTTGGTTTAGCCAAGACCCAATGCCTCACCAGAGACACGGAAAAAGTCTGGAAAAGGCAACATAAAAAGGCTGAGAGGAGAGTTTTATCCACATGCTCTTTGAAGCTGCACAGCTCACTGCTTGTGGATAATATCATTTTTTAGAAGTATCTTTATCAGTAGCTGAATTTCTCTGGGGAGTGGGCTAAGAAGAATATGCATTTTGACAATCATTAGCATTGTATGCTTTGGGTTTTCAAGCCTGTTCAGGGGATTCTTGTGAGCCCTGCAGCTGTATCTCTGACATCCCCCCGGCAATCCAGGAGCAGGCCAGCAAGCAGAGCTTCCCAGGCAGAGGTTCTCTGAGGCCCACAGGGATCATACCTGCAAGCCACACAGAGGAAAGGGTATCAAACCAAGAATGAGCCAGAAGAGAGCATTTAACTTGCGTCTCCACTTGGGTTTGCAGAGAAAATTAACTATGTAATTTTATTTATCATTTAGCTGGCATTTCTCCGAGCTGTCACTGGCTAGTCAGCAGGAAAACAAAAATTACTCAATGCAGTTTAATGTTTTACTGTTACCCCAGTCATTTCATCACTCTTTTCAGGTAGGACAGAGTATTTCTTTTTAAATAAACATGCTCAGTCTTTTGGAAGTCTCTTCCTCCCCCTGTTTCTCTCCTTTCCCTGGTTTAGGCTGTGTGGGTCTTGGGGAGCAAATGCGACCCTGGCCTCTAGCTCGCCATGGTGTGAAGTGGCTGGTAGCAGCTGTGTCCTAGGCATTCTCATGGCCCCCTGGCTGGTGTTGACTTTACTGACTCCATATCAATAGCTGGTAAACAAGAGGCTTCTTTTGTCTTAGAATGGCCCCACAGAGCCCCCGCCACCTGCGCCTCGCGGATTTGGCCTCCCCAGAGCTTGCACTGGCTGCAGAGCATCATCCTCCTGTCTGTCTTCTCCTGCCTTTGCAAAGCCACCTAGCCTTGCCCTGGGGAGGACCCTGGCAGGCCCACTTCCTCTCAAGTCAGCACGTGGGCCCCATGGGGATTGGCATCAGCTCTAGAGCTTCTCTGTTGCCTGAACACGACGCCCTGCCTCGGTGGGGTCCAGCTCAAGTGGCTGTCTGACAGCCTGAGAGGCAGCACCGTCACTTCTGTATTCCCTCTCATGTCTCCTACCCGTGAGAACAAGCCCAGCGAGGGGCAGGCGGTAAACACGTGTCCAGTTGCTGCTCTTTCTCACCTAGGTTCCCCTTTATTTTCCTCAGGAAAGAGATGAAGGAGTACGATTTCCCTTTCTTCCTTTCTAACTCTTGAGCCTAGTTAAGCCTTCAACAAGAGTCCTTGGGATATCATGCCTGTACTACAGGAGTGGAGTAGCTGCGCCCTCCAGAATTGCTCTCGATATGCTAACAGAGTAGACAGAGGAATTTAGCAAAGCTTCTCTTTCCACAAAGCCTGGTTTTTAAAGCCTAAAGTCTCCCTAAGAAGTAAAAGCTCCCTCTTTTGTCATGGGGTGATATTTCTCACAGCTTGACTCCCAGGATGAGACACTGCTATGAAATATATATTAAAGGAGAAAGTAAAAAAAAATCCTCATTTTAATATTTGTTAAAGTATTTCCAATATTTAAACCTCAGGTGGCCAGGACTGGCTCACTGCACACCTCCAGGGGGATGAAGTTGGTGCTCCTGGAACTGTGCTGTGTGTGCTGTCATCTGTTCTTGCCTTTAAATGCATATGTCCATCTGGAATAGAGCTGTAGGTAAAAGCTCTATTACCAGGAGGTAGAAAATCTTCCTAGAATGAGATGTCAATCAAATTCTTAGCCAGAGTCTTATAATATTTGCTCCAATAATGGGGGTATCATCAGGAAAAATAGGAGAGTTTTATTCAAAACAAGCAGCAAGAAGCTCTAGGTGAAATATATTTTTACTATCCTGTTCTTTGACCCTTTTAATCAAGAATGTTTCTACGTGTCACCAGTAACCACAGATAAGTTTAATGTTTCATCTTCCAAGGATGCCTGTGCTTCAAGGACAGGCTCCCGATGCTTCTCTGCTTCTGTCCTCTGCTTGGGGAGACAGTTCTTCTGTGCTCCAGACTTCATTCCATGAAGGTTTAAGATGAATGTAGAAACAAATGACATGCTGATTTGTACACTTTGCAAGGGTGAATTGCGTCAATAACACTGTTGTTTTTAAAAAGAAAGTAAAAGACAAGTCATTATTCACATGCAGCATTATTTTTTCTCATTTTAAAAAAGGGTCATCTGTTGGGTTCTTTGCCTTGTGTTAATTTATAAGAGCTATTTGTATACTAGGATATCAATCATTTACTTGTCATATGTGTTGTAAATATTATTCTCAATGTAGTCCATTTTTCAAACAAAATTTTTAATTTTAAATGTTTAAGTACATCCATGCCTTCTTTTTTGCATGCCTGAGTTCCCAGAATTGGTAAAACAGTCTACCCTGCCTCTAGGATTGTACATCTAGAAATTTGAAAGGTATTTGTCTTAATTTTTGCACATAAGTCTAATCCATCTGGAATTTATTTTTGCATTTGCTGTGAATTAAGAGTCTAACTTAAATTTCTTCCAGATGGATAGCGAGTTGTTCTAGGTCCATTGGTGAAATAAACCACCTCTTTCCACTGATTGAAATATCACTTTAGTCATGTATTAAGCTCCAGTTTATGCTAGGTTTTATTTCTCTTCACTCTCCTCTTTTATTCCACGTATTTGTATATTTCTACCCCAAGATCATAGTCTTTTGTTAGCAGTAGCTTTCTAGAATGTTTTCATTTCTGATGAGGCAAGTCCTCCCTTCAGTAATCTCAATGATCAGGGAGAATTGTAGGAAAAAATACCCACTAGGTTATTTACTTTAGTTCATAAGAGACACGATGAGGAGATACTGGAGAAGCTGTACAAGGTAAAGATAGAAAGGGCAGAGAGAAGCCAAGGGGAAAAAAAGACTGCAGGATAAAACTTATCCATGAAAAAGATAATACGTAAGATTAAATCTCACCCACCTCCTTTTCTTCCTTCTACTTCATAGAGGATGATGGTGTGAATGTTAGAAATTAGTATGTTACCACCATCACGATCATGTCCAAATGAGTGTCACTGCTGTGGTTGCTAAGGCCCATGAGAAACTGGCTAAAATCTCTGGCTTACTAGCTTTGAAGTGAGTTTGAGCTCTGAATTCAGAGATGAATGTAGTTGGTAAAAAATGGTCCTCTGAAAGGAGAATCTTCCTTTATCCCAAATCATCAGCCATGCTAGATTATTAACAGCAGAGATGGACATTGTTTTAGAAGGTTGAATATCCTGGTGAAACCAACTCATTGCACATTTGTATTACATTGTTTATTAAAATAGCTGACTGCACAAAAAGAACACTGCTTTAGGGAAAAGCTTGAATTTTCCCCTGGGGTAAAAGGATACCTTTCTGCCTCATGAGTTTTATTTACACCTTCTCTCCCAAGGGTCTCTCCCTCTGCTCACTCTTACTCATGGCCTCAGCATTCTATGTTGAGTACAGATTTACATAATTGGCTATTCCTGATTGGAATGGATGTATTTTAACCCATTTTGGGACATATGTAGTAAAAAACCTTCACTGTAGATTTTTCAGAAGCCTCATTGTTTATTTTTTTCTTTCACATCCTCTTTTTTTCTCTATTTCTGAAGCACCTTCAGTCTTTACGATTATTGTCCTTGTTTAGTTAATTGGATTATGTTTTCTAGGAATCCATTGTGGAGGTACCCTTTATGCTATTGTCAACGAGAATGCATAATTAGAACCTTCATTTAATGTATAGATTTTCTGTTAAAGGAATGGATGAGAAAAATTTAATGAAGTCATTTTAGTGGAGCAATTAGTCGTCATAGCATATGTGAATTGGGGAAATTGGGAGTGATTTGTAGAAATAAGATGATGTAGAAAAATCCAAATGCCTACTTGCTCTTTTTCTTTTAAGTATTGCCTATTAATATGGGATATTTACATTCCTCCGACTAGGGTGGTATATGTATAGATCTCCTTGAACACAGGTGAGTATCATAGACTATATTTCTTTATAATGTTTTTTTGAGTGTTTAAATTAGAGTCATTAGAAAGATTTGCATGAACTGAAGCTCTGGATTGTTAATGTGAAAAAAAATATGTCAAGAATGATATACAACAAAGGTTTCAAATTATATACATTTAGTTTTTAAGTAGTGCTGCCATTGCCCTCTGAAATTACATCAGGATATATTTCAAGCCTCCTTGTCCAGCCCTTCTGAGGACGTTTTACATAAAAGACTCTTAATTGCCTGTCAGTGAGTAACACCTAGTTTTTTTTCCATCCATAAAATGTGGGAGAAAAAAGAGAGGCATCAACTAAACAATATAAACAACTAAAACAATTGTCTTATAAACACAATCTTTGATTCCACATCTGTAGACTTGATACTAAGGGAGAGGTATTCCTCTCCCCTTTCTCTCACCATTTTTCTAAAGCTGGTCTCAATTCAAGATAAAAAGAAAGTTCTAAAATTTAAGGTTGTTTTAATATTAAAGGGAGACAATGAAAATTGCGTTTTTACCAAAATTGTAGACTTATGCTTTCTTTTTAAATTAAGTTTAAAAAGTCAACCCTCCAATTTTAGCACAGAAGCTCACAAAGTGTAAGGGCAATATTTATTTAGCCAGGGGGTTAATAATTAAGTGTTGTGTTAACTTGGCCTCATTAATATTTTCTTAATAAGCAATATCAATATGCAAAAATAATATTTTAAATTATAAAAGGAAAACATGTTTCTAAAATCTTAAAAATACAAAGTAAAAATAAAAAGCAATCTTTTGAATTTAGTTCAAAAATTTTTGAGCTGAGTAAGACATAGTGAAGAAGGAAAAGCACTACATGATAGGAACACATTTGTGAAATTATTACCCAATATTCTTTTTCCCAAATATTCCTCATTTTCTCTCCTATCGTTTAGTTTCATAGTTGACCAAAGCTCATGGTTTCCAAATGTTTTTTAGATTGAAATTTCAAAGACACAAGATTTAAGGGAAACAAGTGGCATGGATTTGAGGAGAGTGGAGCTTTCTTTGGAAAACAGAAAAGATTTTTTTGGGCTAAAAAGGAGAGAGACTCTGTATCTTGGACAGAGGGGCCCTGGACTCGGCTCCCTGGACAGCCCCATGAAGGCCATAGAAAACCAGATGGACTTGGGAGACACTGAAGTAGAGCTTGAAAATCATTACATTGAAGTAAGATCCTACGCTGCCACTTCTGCACAGGTGCACCAGAATGGTCCCCATGTCCTGGAGTAGAGATTTTTTTGGAACGTAATGGAAAAGACCCAGTCCTAAAAAAAGAGAGAGCAAGCAGAGAGCAAAGATGGCTGTCTGAAGTACGACAGGGATCAAACTGAGTGTCCAACAAGGTAATGAATAGTTCAAAACGCACCCGTGTACATGGAAGTCTTCCAGAATTAGAAGAACATCGCATACTCCACCACATCAGCCCCCTAGAATTTCATACTAAAGAAGGCGAGAGGGCACAGCATACTAATGAAATTAGCTTCTGTCATCTAACATAATGAAATTCAGTTGTTATAGACTATAAATTATAACTGTAAGTTCTAAAATCTCACTTACCTAAGGGTATAGATTGAAATTTAAAGTCACTATATTTGAAAAAAAAATAGAGGAGGAGGATTGTTACAGAACAGAAAGAGTTCGTCCACGTGGCGCTGGCAGAGCCAAACACTAAACACCAAGAATTGCTGTGGAGAAAGATTGACTATTTTATTATGAAGGACTCCACACAGGAGAAGAGGAAGCTGATGTTCAAATGTTCAAACCCCCAATCCAGGGTTTGGGGCGGGTTTTTAAGGGTATAGGGAGAGCAGGTAAGCATTGGTGGGGCAAGTTTTAATTGGAGGATGTGGAGCTTAGCCATTTATGGTAAGAGACATCAACATGGGGCCTTCCTGGACAGCAGACCCTCTGCTTCTGAAAGGGTTTTGGTGATCAGTTCTGGTTGTGCCTCAGTCCTTTGGTCCCCTATTTGTGGAGCAGTGGGAGTGGCTAGACGTTGGTACTGGGTGCAGCTAGAGATCAAAGTTCTTTCTTCTGTGTAAGCTTTGGCTTCATGGCTTGAAGTTTTGGTCTGTTGTCTCTGAAAATCAACTCAGTATCTCACTAAATAGGGTAGGATCATTTTGAGCTGGTTCTGTGGTTACAGGATGAGAATGAGTATCATAATATCAGTTGGCTTCTACCACTTTTTTACCTTTCGCTGAAGCCAGGGAAGGAGGGTTCCTTTTTCTGGAGAACATAATTTTCTCTGATGGTTGTTTTAAAGCGTAGTCAGTATAAGTAGGATGGCAAGAATTAGAAAGCGCTCCTAAGGGCTCCCTGTCTCCATGTTCTGCTGTGAGATACTCTGCTGCAGGAATCCTGCCTTCTGTGAAGTGTCAACATTTTTTTTTCTTTTCTTCCACTTTCTTTGCTCTATTTGCTTCTGTTGTAAGGCTGTATTCTGTTTTATTACCCAGAAATGAGTATTTTAATGTATATATTTGCTATGATATAGGCTGTGAAATACTCTCAAATTTCTACTTTAATTTACCTGCTTCGCCAATTTTAAATTTTGTTTTATCTCTTAATTTGTTTTATTCTTATCCCCTTAGAGCTCTATTGTCATTTTAAATTTTACTTTCTCCTCTTTTAAACTTCTTACTTGACTATCAACTCCTTTTTTTTTTAAAGATTTTTATTGGGGAATTGGGGGATGGGAACAGACAAGTTGCTGTTGTTTTGTTCTTCAGTCTAGTTGTGGAGGACATTGCTTCACTGGCCCAAGTTGGCACCATCATTGTGCTCTTCCCGGGCGAGGCAAATCAGTCGCCAGCTTCTGGACGGCCGCTCACTGCGGCTGCTGGCTGCTCACACTGGCTGCTGGCTACACACAGTAGCTTATGGCAACCCACTGTAGCAAGGGGCTGCAGCCTACACCGTCGCCGGCAACTCATGGCAGCCCAGCTCCAAGTTGAGCTGCTGCTCAGCATCTTAGCTGTGGAGGGCAGTGTCACTGGCCCTCATATATGGGATCTGAACCGGGGCCCTCTGGCATCCCAAGCCAGTTCTTAACCATCGCACCACTCGGCTGGCCCCACTATCAACTCCTCTTGTAACTCTTTTCTCCTTTGTGGTTTTGTGTTTGAATATATTATTATTCAAATATATTATTTTCTCTTAATGGAAATGTGACTTATTTGCTAACTAGCAAATAAAACACAAGGTTCAAAGCATGGTAGTAATGGAGAACCTATGCACTGAACAGAGAAGGTTGGAAGGTTCAAGTTGAATGGAGGATATTATTATCCGGCCTAGTACATGTTTGCTGACATTAACATAACATTTTTTTTCAAGTTAAAATTATTGTAGCTTTGGCTTGTGATTTAGGATTTTGGAAGTAACCAGTTGTCTGTTCATGAACTGGAGAGACCCCCAAAAATTTTTTTGAGGAAAATCTTGGACCTCATCATGCATGGGTTTATCTTCAGCTCATGTTTATTCCATCACAGAGAGCACTGTGCACTTGTAGGGCTTTTCAACCTTTAGAAAAGGGTAGCAGTGCAAGATGAAGACTATGGGTCTTTCTTACAACCTCTTTGAAGAACAATTTGAAAATTTATGCCAAAATTTGAAATATGCACAGGGCAATTCCACATTGAAGAATGAAAAAAGATATTCTTTGGAAATACAACAGCACTTCAGAATGTTATTAAAACACTGTAAGTCATAGCTATAAGTTGAAAAACAATCTGAATGCTCATTGGGTAGGACATTTCATTTTCTTTAAGTAAATATTACATATATGTGAGGAAAGAGTAAATTGCTCCTCTGGTTTGAGCAACATGAAGCCCTGAGCTTCCGAGTATCCCTGCTCATTACAAACAGAAAAGTTCAGGATAAAATGTATATTTTAAAACAATTTCAAAATATATCTGGGAAAATAATCTGTAGGAACCAATAACAAAGAAAAGCATTAGAACCAGAGGGTTAAATATATACAGTGATAACATGGTGGCCTTGAGAGGAATTTAATCCAAGATATAGGACCAAATAGTTGGGAATAACAATTAAAAACATATTTAGAAACAGAAGTTGTACCCTTGAAATTTATTTCCATAGAAATAGCCTGAAAGGATAGGTTTTTTTTTAAAGGATGAAAAGGAATATAATGTAGATTTAGTAATAATTTCTGGGGAAGGAGAAGTATAAAAACCTCACAAATGGAAGTACTGGTTGTTGTTATGGATAAATCTTTTAATGATCACTTTAAAAAGTTAGATAAGGATTTTGGGAAAATGGTGGAAGTGGAATAATTTTTTAATCTTTCAGAATCTCTCTACAAATTCAGATAAGTAACTGTGGTGTCACTTTGCGGGGAAAAGGGATACAATGAAACTAAGAGACAAGGTATCCCTAAAGCCACAGATTAGAGGTGGTTAGGACAAATCATGACATTGTATAATCTATGAGTAGGCAAGCAGAAAGAAGCAACACATTTCAAAATAATGAACAGACACTCTACTGGAAAATACTGTAGACCAATATGAGAATAACAGCTTAAATTAGAAAATGTTTGTACACACAGCAGTTTGAGGATGAGTGCAAGGGATAAGGTAAGGTCTGAAAGAGCCAAAGCAGCAGTATTAACTTGCAAAATGAAACAAAAACCTATGCATAGGGAATAGAGTCAATGGCATTGTAACAGCTATATATGAGGCCAGAGGGGTAGTAGATTGGGAGAGGAGGGTTACCACTTTGTGAGGGGTGTAAATGTCTAACTATTACATTGTTTTGTACACCTGAAACTAAAAAAAGAAAAAGGAAGAAAGAAAGAAAGGCAATTTAGAATCAGTGCTTGTATTAGTGAATAAAGGAATGTTACAAAAAAAAAACCAAGACCTATGGCAGGAATGTAATATAAATTAGGCACAACAGTGACAACAGGAGCAGAAAGAGAAGGTTTATATAAAAGTTGGGGAGAACAGGGCTAAGAGATTGTCAGAAAGTAAGAGCATATATTTTTTAACACTTCATTAAAACTACAAGGCAGAGTTCTAGATAAGTGCTGCTAAAAAAGCTATTATGACCTCATGTCTCCTGTAAGTTAAGGAAAACTAAATTTGTTTATGTGTTAACTATTTATAAGAGAGAGAGAGAGAGAGAGAGAGAGAGAGAGAGAGAGAGAGAGAGAGAGAGAGAGAGAGAATAAGGAGTATAATAATGTCCCTAGAGAAAATTGAAGCCAGAAAGACATGCCCACAATACAAAAAGTGTAACCTGATAACCTAACATCTCAAAATGAACTAAATATTAAGAAAGTTATAGGTGATATGAGAGAACAGTATAAATAAGAATAAAACAACTCAGAAATTAGATTATAGAAGTCAGGAAAAAATTAGTAATCAAAGAAAAAATTCAGAAACAAAGACTAAACTTGCACAAATATGAAAATAAATGAATGCAACCAAAAACCTGGAAGAGAAAAGAATTTAAGAAAAAGTGAAAGATAAAGAAGATAGGCAAAGACGTTCCAATATGCATATAATTAGGAATAACTAAGAAAACCAAAACAATGGAAAAGAACAAGTGAAAACTATAATTCAATACAATGTTTTTGAAGTTAAGAGCAAGAGAAAACTACATATTAAAATGGTTTACTATGTACCTGTGAAGTTTGGCCTAGAATTATGTCATTTTAAATATACACATAGCAGCAAGTCATATTATAGTAAAAGTATTGGACATTAAAAGAAAAAGAAATTGAAACCTAAGAAAAAACAAGAAATTTACCAATAAAAGGAAATTTGATGTCATCAAACTTCTTCATAGTAATGCATTATGCCAGAAGACAATGGAGAAGCATATTAAAAATATTCAATAAAAGAAAATGTGGGCCAATCACTTTATACACAGCCAAAATTACTTTCTGATATAAAAGTTGCACACAAATTGTTATGAATGTGCAATAATTCAGGGAGTATTTTCTTCTGAGGAATCTACTAGAGAATGAGCTTCAGGCAGCAATAAAGAATGAAGGAAATTTGACGTAAGTATTGGTGATGAAAACTAAGTGTATACTTACATTTAGAACTAAGGCCAAATGGTTGTACAAGAGAAAGTATTGTATGTAATGACTACATACTCTAAAAATGATGCCATACTATAGCTATGAAAATACTAGAGAATAAGGAAAACATATGAAAAGTATAAGAAGCTTACTGATTATTTTATAGTTTATTTGGAATAAATTAATATTATTTTCAACCAGATGATGGAGGAGATGTAGAAAAAACAAAGAAGAGGTTATTATCTCACAATATTGCTCATAGTAGGAACCAATTAGAAAGTAACCAAAAAATGGGAAGATTCTAAGTGTATTATATAACATAAAATAATATGGCAGAGTTAAAGCCTAAATATTTATCATATCAAAAAATATAAAATAAATTGACCTATTAAGATTTTTTTTTCTAATTGACAAAGCAACATCTAACACTACTTTATATATAAGACATACCTAAGAGTTTCAGAATGGTTGAAAAATAAAATAATTGTCAAAGGTATATCAAGCAAATACAAACAAGGCAGTGGTAAAAATATTGATATCTGATAAGGTAGAATTTAAACCAAAATTAATAATAAAAAGAGATAAAGATACTTTATAAAGCTAAAGGCTAAAATTTACAATAAAAATATAAAAATTACTCATATTTACACACAGAAGTACCTTTAACACTACAAGAGATTGAAGGGGAAATAGGCAGAAGTTGTATAATACTAGAAAATTTTAATATACTTTTAAAATCCAAAACAGATGAATCAGACTAAAATATAGTTATAATAAAGAACAAGGCCAGCAAATATTTTCTGTAAAGGGATAGATAGCAAATAATTTAGATTTTGTGGGCCATATTATCTCTTTTGCAAGTACTAAACACTGATTCTGTGGAGCAAAAGCAGCCAGAAACAATACAAAAATGATTAGGTGTGGCTGCTTTCCAATAAAACTATATTTACAAAATACAGGCTGGGCCAGACTGTAGTTTACTAACTAACTCATGATATAGAAAACCTAAATAATATCATGAAACATCATGTATACATATTCTGTATAATCAAATAGGTTATATATAGCTACGTAGTCAAATATATAAAATATATTTTTTCTAGTATGAGGAGCATTCACAAAAATTGATCCTAATTAGGCCATAGTAAAATCCATAATTTTCAAGTATTAGATGTACAAGAGCATTTTTCTTTTTACCATAATGCAGTAAAACTAGAAATTAATTAATGACAAAAAACTCCACAAAACATCCTAAAACCTGGAAACTTATGCCATTACATTCTATGTCCATAAGACTGAAAAATGGAAACTGGAGAATTTAAAAATCAAACTCAAAATTTTAGAAATTAAAACACAAAATAAATGGAAATAAGTAGCAGAAAGGAATTAATTACAATGAAAGGATAAATTAACAAGTTAGAAAACTGGAATACTATAAAGCCAAAAGCTGTGCTTAAAAAAAGGAACAAAAAAACCCCCAAGAAAGATGTCTGTAGCTAACCTGATTAAGAAAAAAAGGGAGAAACCATACATGCACAATTAGAAAGGACAAAAAATAAATAACCATGAAAAGAAAAAAACTTAATTTTAAGAGACTACAAAATTCTGTGGAAATACTTTGAAAGCCTAAACTAAGTAGATATGTTTTTAGAAAAAAATTAAAGTTACCAAAAAACAAAAATGAAAATTATCAAAATTGACACCAGGACACAGTCTGCACACATTACCTCTTTTTTAAAAAAAGTAGACAAGTGGCTAATGACACCCTTGCAAAAGAGCAATGTCTTCCAATAGTTTCATGGGAGAATTCAACTAAGCTTTTAATGATGACATAATTATAATGCTAGTTAAATTATTCCAGAGAATAATAAAGAAGAAGAAATTCAAGTTTATTTTTATGAAGTAAGCATTGCATTAAAAGCTAACACAAGTTTGAACCAGAAAAACAACAGACTAATCTTATTTATGAATATTGACACAAAGGTCTTTTAAAAAGTGGAATATTAGTACATTTAATAATAAACAGACTCCATTGGTACATTACAAAAGAAGTATGAAGAAGTGGAGTTTATTCCAGTAATGCAAAGGTGGTTTAATATTGGGAAAAAAGCATTAAAAATCCTTCATACCAATACAGCTACATTACAGAATCATATCATTTCTAAAGATTCAAAAGAGGCTACGGAAAAATCCAACAACTATCAATGTTGAAAAAACTCCATAAAATGGAATTGATGACTTATTTCACTTAACATGATACTCTCAAGATCCATTCATGTTGTTACAAATGGCAATATTTCATCATTTTTATGGCTGAGTAATATTCCATTGAGATATATATACATATATATATGTATATATATCTCCAAAAATGTGTATATATATATATATATTTATGTATATATAAATGTGTGTGTGTGTGTGTGTGTGTGTGTATATATATATATGGAGAGAGAGCCAAAAAATGTACACACATTTTAAGAAAGGAAAAAACTATCTTAAAATTGTAATGAAATGAATGACGCTAACATTCATTTGATTAATGCCATCTTTTGAGTGAACGTCGTACCACACATTGCTACCATAATTCAACTTCGAAAAGCAATGCATAGATAACATCTCTTAAAATGTATGCATTTTTTTGGTACACCCAGTATATATCACATCTTCTTTCTACTTATCCGTCAAAGGACACTTAGATTGTTTCCATTTCTTGGCTATTATGGATAATGCTGCAGTGAACATAGGGGTACATATATTTTTATGAATAAGTGTTTTTAAATATTTCAGGTAGATTCCCATAAGAGGGATTGCTGGGTCATATGGTAGCTCTAGTCTTAGGTTTTTGAGGAGCCTTCATACTGTTTTAAAACTAAAAACAAGACAAAACTATATATCAGAATAGCTCATTATGTACCTGCTTAGAGGCTGCACCAGTTTACATTCCCACCAACAGTGTATGAGGGTTGCCTTTTCTTCACATCCTCTTCAATACTTGTTATTTCTTGTCTTATTGGTAATAGATATTCTAACAGGTGTGAGGTGATATCTCATTGTGGTTTTGAGTTGCGTTTCTCTTATATCTTTTTTATATATCTGTTGGCTGCCTGTATGTCTTTTTGGAAAAACTGTTCAGATCCTCTGTCCATTTTTTAATTGGATTATTTGTTTTTTTGTTGTTGAGTTGTATGAGTTCTTTATATATTTTGGATATTAGCCCCTTATCGGAGATGTTGTTTGCAAATATGTTCTCCCATTTAGTTGGTTTCCTTTTTGTTTCATTGATGTTTTTTTCTGCTGTGCAGAAGCTTTTTGGTTTGATGTAGTCCCATTCATTAATTTTTTCTTTTACTTACTTCACTTGCCTTTGGGGTCAAATTCACAAGAACCATATGATTTCATTCATATGTGGGATATAAAACAAAAAACAACAAATAAAAAAACAAAACAAACAAACTCATAGACACAGGCAACAGCATGATAGTTACCAGAGTGGAAGGGGGATGGGAGACGGATGAAAAGGGTAAAGGCTCAAATTTATGGTGATAGAAAGAGACTGACTTTGGATTGTAAGTACAGAATGCAATATACAGATAATATATTAAGAATTGTACACCTGAAACTTATACAATATTATTAACCAATATTACCCTAATAAATTTAATTTTAAAACCGCACATTCACAGTATAATGTTTCTGGATAAATAAATTACCTGCGGGAGATGTCCATCATCTTTTAGGCTAAGCTTGATATATTATGTAAAACTTTCCTGTTTTATAGCCAGTCATATACAAGATGATCCTACCTTTTTGTTTCCAACCATATGACTTAAAATTTTATTGCTAGAAAAAATTTAGCACCTATAAATAGCATTTTAAATATAGTAGCCTAAAAAGAAAACCAATAAAATGCACCTAAGCCATCAAAAAATATATGTATGTAGTAGCCTAACGATACTATTTATAAGCCACTTGAATAACTAACTCTTCAATTATAAACTATATTTAAAAATAAATAAAATTGAATTGATAGATACTCCTTCATAAGGATAAAATATATCTAAAACATAACCCTACCTTATGATCCAGGAATTCCACTCTGAAGAAACTCTTACACATTAGCCCAAAAATGTTAGGATAGCATTGTTTATAATAGCAAATAGCTGGAAATAAGCTAAATAATCATCAAGAGGTACTGCAATGTATTCATTTAATAGGCTCATATGAATAGTTAGTATGAATTAAGTAGTGCTAAATAGACTGGCTGTGCACCTACTTGCTAATTTCTATCCGTGAACTTGGCAAATCTACTTAATTTTCCTGGGCTGTTGGTGTTCCTATCTGTAAAATGGAGATAACAGCAGCTTCCCTGCAGTGTTGCAGTCAGAATTAGAGTTAATATACATGTAGAGTTCTTTGCACAGTATGAAACCTGGCAGGCACTCAGATGATAATTATCTCAGAAGTGCACTAATGCTGCCAAGTTTACTTAACTAGGTTATAGCAAGCAAAATAAATAGAGCTTTAATAATAAGGCAAAAGTGGCCAGATCCTTTTTATTATGTTGCCTTAGCTCATTATTACTTGAATTACTACAATAAACTCCTATCTGATCTTCCTGAATCTAGCCTGTTTCTTCTTATCAAGGAGTTTTCAAACCATGGGTCACATCCCATTAGAGGATTGTGAAATCAATTTAGGGGCCAAGACTAGAATTTTAAACAATGAAACAAAATAGAAAGTATCATATGTAAAACAACATTATATTGTTTTGTGAAACTATTCTTTAGTGCTATTTCTGTCTTTAAGCCTACTAGGTTGCTATGTCAGAGCATTTACTATGGATGACAAAGTTTGATATATTTGTGCTGTGGTCCACTCTCTATAAGTCAACTGGAGTGATCCACTGCGATGCAAACAAATCTGGTGATGTCACTTTCTGATTTATTTTTTAATGGCTCTCAGTAGCTTTCATGAAAACGTTAAATTCCTTACACCAAAGGCCCTTTGAGATCTTAAGCTATTTTCCAACCTTGTCTCATCTCCACAGCTTCTAGATTACCACAGTTGGCATCATAGTGATCTGTTTGTAGCTCACTGGACAGGTTCTACCATTGACCCTCACACCTTTGACCATGTGGTCCCTCCTCCTGATGGTCCCTTTGCTCCTTCTGTGACCAGTATCTACGGTTTATACTTTCAAATTCAGCTTATGCTGTTTCTTTCAGGAAGCCTTCCCTGGTTTTCTGTCTCCTCTGGGCTTCACAAGTGCCGCATCAATAAATTTATAATAATACTTGTTACCAAGTATGACCATTTAAATTTATTAGCCTGTCTTATCTACTAGCACCCAAATTTCTTGGAAACAGGGACTATGTTTCATTTAATTAAGAATTCTCAACCAGCAGCAGAGAACGTGGCATCTTCCAAGGACCTCAACATGTGTTTGCTGATTGATTGTGCCTACTTGTGTGGCAAATGAGAGATCCTGGGTACACATGATGAAAATCTTAGGAATAAATTTGTCTTACTTTTTAAGTTCAAAATTTTACCTTTAATTGATAGCCAGTTTATTATTTTTTATTATAAGACTAAAAAAGGACCTTTTGGAGTCACTGGTAGAAAAGAAGATATAAATGTGGTTACCCTTTGATATTAGTATTTTGTCTATTAATTTTAACTAGAAGACTATAGTTATGAAACCAATGCTTTAGTACCTTTGATATATATATATATATATACACACACACACACATATATATATATATGCCTTTTATATGTACTTACAAAAGAGTTTATTAATGTCTAAAAGTAGCTCATTAAATAAAGTTCATCTGCAGAGCTGCTTTTATGGAAGGCTGTTCCCAGTAAACACATTCCTTGCACTATAGGGTGATAAGTCTTTTGAGCCAAAAGATATGTCAAGCCATTAGTTATCAAAGAAGAAGTGACATGTGGGAAGTGAAGATTCCTTTAGATAGAGTGCATGTGGATTCGATATAAATAAAATACATTGCTACTCTTCAAAGATGGGTTTTCTCAGTTTTTATATTCTGGGTTTTTATTTCACATTTTCCCTGTCATTTCCTGTCTTTTGATCATTTCCTTTGGGCTAACAGCTTTGCAAAGCAGGAATATAGGGGGAATAGGAGGAAATTGGAATGTGATGTTAAGTTCCTAATATTAATAAAAATGACATCTAAGTAGTCTTCACCACTCGTGACCTGTCAGGCACTATAGCAAATGCTATTACGTCCATTGTGTATCGCCCCATTAAGTCCTCGCACCAACCCTACAGTTCCCTCTTTAATGGGGAAATTAAAGTTTGTCATTGTAAAGTAAGCTGTCAGTTACATAATTAGAGCTAGTTTCTCGTTCCTTATATTTAAGAATGGTAAAAATATGATCAGAGAGAAGGTGGAAATGAGGGGCTACACTGAGAATTTAAATTTGCCTTTGTAGTTGATTTCTCCAAAATAAACACTGTCTCTGTCCATGGATTATAGAGTATTTTTGGACAATGGATACCATGCTGTACTTCACAGAGTTTTTGCTTGTTTGGTGCATTTTGCTGTACAATTGAGAAATGAATAAGAATCAAGAAACTAATTTCATTCATTCATTTATTCATATTTTAGGTTCTGAAGACATAAGCCAAAATAGGAAAATTAGAATCAATTAAGAAAATACACATGTAAATAAAGTTATAACATTGCAATCAGAGATATAATTGATATGAATATGCAACAATAAGAGAAAAATAGAATTTTTCTCTTACACATTTAATTCTTCCTGGAGAAATCAGAGAAGACTTTCTGAAGAGTTGACATTTGAACTGAGTTTTGAAGGATGAGTGAAAGACTGCCATTTGATCCCTTAAATTCATGTTATAAAAAAAATATGAAGTCTATGGCAGCAGTGGCCCCAAAAGCTGCTTCAAAAAACAAACTGTGAAAAGCAATAGCCAAATGATCAAAGTTAGAACATTACAACTTCCTGGACATACTGCATTCCACAGGCTTTAAAATCTCCTCAGATGACAAGTAAGAAATGAACTTGTTTTATGAATATTTGATGGGAGTTTGATGGTGGGGAATGACGGAAGTATTGAGAGTGAAAAAGTGTGACAACTACTGTTCTGAAGTATTAGATGCCTCATCATTTTCATATTCTGTGCCTTTGTAGGTTGCATGAGGCACAGTCACAACAATGCCATTATCCTGAGTATTTACAGTTCATTCCCGCATAATGTGATAAGGATTGTCCTTCTTCTGTCCCTCACCCTGTCTTCAACTGTTTCTGAATTTTTAACAATAGCATCAATCAGAAGACCAAAGGAATATCATTAATAACCCTTGAACTTTTTAGAAGTACTGATTTTAGGGGAAAACCCCAAAGGATCTTTCAGCTATTTTTTTTTTTCACATGTGAAATAATGGAAAAGAGTGAAATCAAGAATAGAATGTGTTTGGCTTTTCCAAATCGACTTGGGGTAACTGCAAAAGGCACTGCAGATGGGAGCGCACAGATGGAAGCCCGCTGAGCATACAGCTGTTTCTTTGTTGGTACGGAAAACCAATTGTGGGCGGGAGCAATGGAGGAAGAGACAATATTAGAAGGCACTGGCATTTTAATTATACCTACCATAATTCTAATGTTCTGTTGTGGTGAATTGTTTAGGGAGTTGTCTTGAAATTAGAATCCAATTTTGCAAACTTGAATCAATTAAAGTAGTGGTGTTTGGAAATATACAGAGAAGCAAGTTTGCAAAGATTTTCCAGTAATCTTGCTTTGTGATGTTTAGAGTTCCTCCGATGACTCTTGGGTTGGAGAGGAGAGGGAAGCGAGAAGGCCAAGATTTAAAGTGCCTCATTTCTATTCCCTAGGGTCATCCTCTGCAGAACATCCTTAACTCCGTGAACTATTTAAACTGTCTCTAAATACTCTTACCAGAAGCCAGGCCTGCTCGGCGTGAGTCCAACTTGCCTAAAAGAGGTAATATGAATCTAAGCTCAGGCTGCCATCTCTGTGTTCTGGGAATGGAAACTTGAGAGCCAGTTAAATACGCTACATACTAAGGGTCATACTGAATTTTAGTTCATAAATTATTATGAGCCTGCTATGTTTCGGGCACAGGGGTGAGTGAACGAGAATGTGTTCTTGCCCTCCTGGTGCTTATGGTCCACTACAGGAAACATATATTAAAAAATGATTTAAATGTGTAATGATAAATGTATTAAATGCAAAATAAAGGGTGATATGAAAGCATAGAGTGGAGCTAGAAATAGATGAGAGGGTCAACAAAGGCCCTTCTGGGCAACTTAAAGTTTGCATATTGAACAAAGTTATGTAGATTAAGAAGAAGGGGAAAAGAGCTTCAAGCAGAGGGAACAGCCTCTATGTGACGTTTCTGTGGCTAAAAGGAGAGTGACTTGTTTGAGGAACTGCTAGAAGACCAGTGTGACTGGAATACAGAGATTGAGGCCAGGAAATCTGGGAAGCAGGCACGGACTGAACTGAAGAGAGCCCTGTAAGCCATACAAATGATACTTCCCTTCATTGTAAGAGCAACCAGAAACCAAAGATTTTAAAGAGGGGAGTGACATGCTCCAATGTGAGCATTTGTGAAAGGTCCGTTTGGTGATTGGGTGTAGGTTGATTTAGAAGGTGGCAAGTCTGGAAGCAGATTTAGTCAAGAGGTACTGGTATCAGTGGTAATAGAGTGAAACTCACAGAACCAAGAGAGATTTAAGAATAATATCAGTAAGGCTTAGTGACTGATTAGCTATGAATTATGAAAGAGGAAGTGATATTAAGGATAACCCCAAGTTTTCTCAAGTGGACATTTGGTTGTGTCATTTGCTGACATTAAGATCCAAGGGAAGGTCCAGTCTTGGTGAGTAGGTAAGAGACAGGGAAAGTGTGAGTTCAGATTTGAAAGGTTGAATTTGGGGTATCTCTTGAGAGACACCCACGTGAAGTGACAAAATGATAATGGAAGAATAGAAGGGCTGAAGTGAGTCAAACCTGAATTTGTAATTCCTGTTCTGCCATTTACTATCTATGAGACCTCAAACAAGTTTGTAAGCCTTCTCACGCATGAATTTCCCCATCTGTAAAATGGAGATAAGTTGTTGTGATGATTAGGTGAGACTACACAAAAAACTAACAGTAGATACTTGGGGGTGGAAGTGAGATGAGGTGGTATAGGAAGGGGGATAGTAGGTAGCCTGAGATGACTCTTTGTCTTTTATCATTTAAATTTTTTGAAGAATGTGTATATTATTATATGTATACTTAGAAAAAAAAACAAAAGAATTAAATATAAAAATATATAAAAGACTAAATTAAAAAAATACATGTACAACACTTGGTATCACACTTGGTGAATAGTCAATAAATATTAACTGTCTGTAGACGTAGGGACCTAGAGCTCAGAGGGAGGTCTGGTCTAGAGATGTTCCTTTAGTAGTCCTTGCATTGTGACAATAATGAAAGCCATGGAAGTGGATGAAATCATTTGGAGAGAGAATGCTGGGTAAAAGAGGGTCCAAGGTTGAATTTTAAGGAATTCCACTGTTAAAGACCAAGTAGCAGAAAATGAATCAACAAAGGAGACTTAGACAGGACAGCCAGCATGGCAGGAGGAAAACTCTGCCCATCTGGGCAAGGTGAGCTTACATTCGAAAGAAGAGATAAATAATATGGCATGTTGTTACAAGCTATAATGAGTGGAAAACTACAAACTGTATCTTGGGTACACTAAACTGGAGACTTGAGCAGGCTCTTTGGATAATCAGGGAACAGGATATTTTGATAAACTATTTTAAATCAAATCTTGGCTTCTGTTCTGGAAACTGGGCCAGTCATTCGGTCACCTGGAAGTTGAATCCGTATTTCTTATGAGATTCTCCATCTATAGGGAGGTGCTACTTAAAACTGAGTCAGTTTATGTAAAATGAAAAAAATATCACTGATACCAGAGAGGAAAACAAAAATTTACAAAGAAAATAAATTTTATTCTCTTTATTCTGTTTACTGGTCAATGTATAACCTTTAATTTTTTAACAAAAATATTTTATTTTCTTGAATGGCAGTTACATCCCTCTTCCTCATTTTCTTTTTTTGTATAAAAGCTTATACTTTTTTCCTCCTATATTTGGAAAAAAAATGATGATTGAAAAAAAGAGATGAGTCTTCTTTATACTATACATATATTATATATATTATTTTATATATATATATATATATATATATATATATATATATATATATATATATATATATATATATATAAAATGAAAACTACTTCATTTCAGATAAGTAGAAATTTTCCAAAGGGAGACGTGGGTTTAATTCTATTTTTCAGTTACATAGCATTTTACTTTAAGACATTAAAAATGCTAGTTTTATTGGGAAATAAAATAATTAAGCCTAATCACACCATGGAGAGAGTAGAAAATGAAAGAAGCCAATGGGTCTCCATAAATGTGTAGTTTCAGATGGCAATCTGAAGGGCAAGAGTCCTAGCACCGAATTCTGGAGAATTCTGAGCCAAGGCTGTTGCGGGCGTAAGAGGAGGATACTTTAAATAGCTCCTCCCACTTCACAGCAGTTCTGCACTTTCAGGGCACAGCAGAGCACTGAGATTAATGTCCTATGTTTTGCACCTTTAACTTCCTACTAGCCCAGTTTTGAATCCCAGGCAAGTCATTTACTGCTATGAATATCCCTTTCCTAATAAAATCTGTGAATTGGAGACAAGAGTCCAGACATCCTCGTAACACTGTTAGGAGGAGTAGATGAGTTAATACAGGCAAAGCCCTTGGCATACAGGAAACTCATTTATAGTGTGGCCAGTATTCTTCAACTTGAGAATTCCCTCAGTAGAATTGTTCATCTGTTCATTTTCACCTTTCCTAAATCTATTTAGGAAATGTCGTTCCGTTTTCCCTAATTGCTTTCTCCTAAACTTCAAGGTTATCTTTATGAATATTATAAGCATGACCCTCAATTGGCAAACTCAGCTATGCAAAATAAATTTTCTATTTTCTTTAAACTCAACCTGATTTTTACTTTGAGCCCTTATTTTGCCAGAGAGGGTAGTAACAATCTTTATCAATTTGACACTATCTCTTCTCTCTCTCCACCTTCTTTCCCTGGGGTTATATGTAAATGTATGAAGCATGTATGATGCCAAAGCTTGGGAAGGAGGGACATTTGTTCTTAAATGTGCAGGAAGTGGCTATTCTATCCATGCTCTGGCTTGGTCTGATCATCCATTATCACTAGCCCCACTGGGAGGTCATGGTTCTCGTGTACATGGTCCCATCTTGTCTGATGTCTGCCTTAATTGCAGGTGTGCCAGGATGTGGGACTCCTTTCCTAGGGTGGGGAAGCTATGTTTCCTTCTGAGCTTCTCCCAGGTATTTAGTCTATACCCCAAGCAACTAATTTTTTTCTCAGGTTAGTTCCACTCTTCCACCTGTCACATCCGTCATTTGTATCAATGGTCATAGCCAAATATCCTGCCCCTCAAGTTTACAGATGCATAATGGAAGTTAATGCTTTTAGCCATGGAGCACATTGAGGTGATATATAGTAAATGAAATATCATGCAGAATTTATTATGTGTACTCAACTCAGCAGAAAGACATTTTAAAAGTGCAAGTTTTGTTTTTCTTTGAATGGATCATGACTGTATATACTGACAATGAATTTTAAAATCTCTCCTATGTAATACAAGAGGGCTGATTACAGAACCTAGTGAGGGGAACCTTGAAGTCAAAATTATCACACCTATATCAAAGAAACATTGCGCACGCTTTGGGAAAATAAACTCATTTTCCCTGATATTTGTGTTTTGACTGAAAGCCAACGCCGTGCTTTTAGGCATTATAAGAATTTTATTTTTTTTATTTCTTCTGGACCCAATAATTCTGCAGAATTTAGCAAGAGGGAAAAAATGTTTACCTTCACCCCCGTTAGCCCACTTATAAATGTGGTTTTCCTGTTGCCCTTGGTTGTTTCCTGTATTAACCGTGATTGGAGGGAAAATAATTCAAAATTTGCTTTTCAAAGGGGACAAAAGGATTGGGAAGCATTATTTACCTACTAGACTGAAGCAGACCTTGGTGGCCATCTGGTACACCATGTTTTTGGGTAATTAACATGCATCCACACTTTTAGTTTGTTTCCTTGCTGAATTGAATCTGAAAATGTGTGCTAACAGACTGTCTGTAACACAAAGGAGCCAATGTTAATAAATTATTATACTCATCCCCTTTCAAAAAAACAATGGGAAAAAAAAAAAAGACCCAAACGTTGTTGTGCCACCAAAGGCAAAAGCTGCCTTCACAGCTGCCAAAAACTCTGGGTCCCAGACGGAACTGCTTGTTCTCTTTAGTCACCACATTTGGTGAACAATGTTGTAGGCCCAATATTCCCCCTTCCTTTCCAACAGGCTTGTTATTCACAGCCTTCAGGGGAACATTTACATGATCGAATGCTCACGGCCACGGTGGTACAGCCCCATCCGTGGACTCAATTTTGAAGCTGGGATTAGTTCTCATTACCAGTTTGAGTTTGTTTCTGCAAATTACTTTACCATAACCATAAATTCAAGTGAGTCAACTTACTGGATGGATATTCAGTGTATCTATGTGTTGGCAATATATATTCGATGTAATCGAGAAGAAATTATTCTTCCTCGCATAAAGCCTTCTGGAGAATTCAACAAATAGGTCACATATACAAGTCTAAACAATTTCTTTCTGAAAGATTTTACTTTATAATGTCAGTACAATTGCTTCATCCACAAACCATCTGGATGTATTTTAAGTCAACCTGAACGAATAGATGAGAAAACTCAGGCTGTTCTGGTGAGCATAAGTGAAAACATTTATTATATAAATAAAAATTTGCAGCTGAAAAGAGTGGTGGAGGGGTAAGGATGAGAATTAAATGAAATTTCACTGTAGCACATTAATCTCACAGCACGGATCTGTAAAACTAAATGAATTACTCTTAAATTGATATTCAGTGTTTACTTTTAAACATGTAGAAAGGTTAGCTTATTTGGGGTGAACGCAAGTTTCCTGATTTAAGAGCAATTCTAATTTTAGATTTTATATAGAGTTATACGCACTAGAAAAATATTCTAAAGGCATTATTATATCCTCCTTCTAGTGAGAGAATACTGAGATTTAAAAACAAATTACTTGTCCATATATACTTATCTAGGCAGATCTTAAACTTAGATGGACTCTAGATTCATTCAGTTTGTCCTTCTGTTGCTTTCTCCTTGAATGATTTTATGTCTGCCATGATTCTGCTGTTAAGATAGGTGCTTGAATACAAAGATGCATAAGACAACGTGACCAAAATAATCACCCTAAACCTGATTATATTTCATGTAGGAAGAGAGACAAGACAATATGAGTCACTGAGGTGTGGATATGGAGATGTAGAGATAGAAGAGTGCTTGAGTTGTGTGTGTGTGCATATGCATGTGTGTATGTGTATGCATATGCATTTACTCATGTGTGCATGTGTGGTGGGTTGGAGGACAGGGGTCTACGAAGTTCCAAAGATCTACAGGAATAGAGACTTCTGTAAATGTTTTCCCTTAGCAAAATAAAATATAACTTGCATTGTTTTTGTCCATGGGCTCTCTTTTATCATTTCTGATGGCACCAGAGAAGAAGCTACAATAGGGCTAATGCTGAGTTCAACTCATCTGCAAGTAGAACTGAGAGCAGCCATGGATGAGCAGGCCGCGAGCGTTCAACCTGTGATGGAGGGTGAGAGAGGTTCTTTAGGTCTCTTGCCCTTCTTCTTTCTTCTCTAAATCGTATGAAGAAGATGGAAGGTATGAATGGAGTGGAATGAAAGGAGTCCTTTCAAAATTTTTCTGGGAAGGAATAATTTTGGGGGCATGATAAGTTTTCCTAGCTCAGTATGTAAATTTTAAAAATTTGTTTCTTCCTAAACTGCATACACTATAATGAAGTAAAATCACTTGCTTCTTTTATGTAACTGCATATTGTGTCATTAGGAAAGGAAAGGGCATAGACTAAAGTGATCGGAGCTTCCCTGTCCTGTTGTCCCCTGGGTCCTGTGGGATGCCATGATAGAATTCAAAGTGCCAGACATGTATTGGGGGTAATACTCATGAAAGAAAGATAAAACGAAGGAGCAGCAAGAACAAGCAAGGAAAAACTTTAGATCATGATGTAGGTATGCGACCTATACATGGGGAAGAGGAGGGAGTGAGGGTTAAGTAGGAAAAGCTTTAGACTGAAGTGCAGCTCTACAGAGTCTTGGCTAGACCAGTGGGTGCTGGGGCACAAAAAAAAAAACACCTACATTGTCAGAAACGGTGCCCTGGTACCTCTGTTTGGCTGAGACATTGGCTAGAGACTCCCCAGGAGGAGGGTGACCTTGTCCCCAACATTGCTGATCACAGCTAGTCAGCAAGTTATTTCTTCAAGGCAGATATGGACAGCACACCTTCTTGCCTACCACACAAGGCTGGGAATAGCCTGAGGCTGACTCTGTGGCCACACCCCCGTGACATCCTGAATCCTATGCTGTTATGCACAGAATGCCACTGAAGAAGGCGTTTAGTCCTTCCAGTGACTCTAAAAATCCTGTGGAAATCTATCCTATTTTACAAACCATCAGAGAAAAGAATTTTAGAATCATTTTATTTTAAAGAGGTGATGATACATTTTACTTTTACATTTAGCACTCATAACACAAGGACATTCTTCTGATAGATAATGTGTTAAATCTCTCACCCTGCTCTGTTCTATGCATTTCAGCTTGTTTAACTTAGTGGAGTAGAAACACAGCTGATTTTCACCTACCCTGTAATAAATGCTTCACTTTGCTTTCTTTTTTCATTGAGGTTAAAGTAGCCCAACTGATTTTAGCTTTATAGAGTAGCTTTATTTGTTTAGGGTATATATACATAAATACGCAACATAATATATTTATTAGTATTGGGTTGTAGGAAAAGTCATGACGCATTTTTTCAATGAAAAACATAGAAAAAATAGGTCATGACTTTTCCAACAACCCAATATACCTATGATATATAGTATAGATGTATATTTATTAACACACACATACAGACACACACACATGCATACACACACACACATGCATACACACATCCCCAGAGAATTTTCGGCTGTCTTTGGTATATTGCTAATGCATTGCTAATAGAACTAGTTGCCATAAAAAAATTATGGAAGATATATTAGAAACTATGGATGAGTGATTCTCAATGCTACATTCACTGAAAATCTATATATACACACACATTCTACTAATGGTGAACATGTGGGTTCTTTCAAAAAATTGGTAATTATGAACAATATTTCTATGAACATCTTTAAGGTACATATGTGTAAGAGTAGAATTGCTGGATTACAATGTTTGCATATATTCAGTTTTACCAGATAATGACAAACAGTTTTCTAAAGTTGCCATAACAATTTATACTCCTACAAGTAGAATAGTTCCTGATGCTTATTATCATTGCCTACATTAATTATTGTCAGACGTTTATTGTTTCCTGATTTGGCAGGCGAGTATTGGTATCTTATCATGGCTTTAATTTTCATTTTTATAATGTTCAGTACCTTTTCATTGGGTTACTGGCTATTTGGGTTTCTTCTTTTTGTGAAGTGCATATTCAAGTTATTTGCTCATTTTTCTATTGAGTTGCAGGACACAAAATCAATATAAAAAATAATTTTTAACACTACTGGTGAGCAATCTGAACATGAAATTAAGAAAATAATTCCACTCACAGTAGAACCAAAAAATAAAAGTAAAATTCTTAGGAATAGATTTTTAAAAAGAAAGACAAGGTGTACAACTACAAAACTTTATTTAAAGACATTAAATGAAATATAAATAAATGGGAAAACATTCCATGTTCATGAATTGAAAAGCTTAATTTTGTTAAGACAGCAATAATTTCCAAAATACTTTATGTATTCAATGAAATCCCTCTCAAAATCCAAGTTTCATTTTTATCATTAATTGACAAGCTTATTCTAAAATACATATGGAATTGCAAGGAACCCAGAATAGCCAAACAATCTTGGGACAGAAGAACATAGTCAGAAGTCTCAAACTTCCCAATTTCAAAACTTATTGCAAAATTATAGTAATCAAAACAATGTAATACTCACATAAAAATAGACATATAGATCACTGGAATAAAGTTGAGAGGACAGAAATAAATCCTTATATTTATGGTCAACTGATTTTTAACAAAGGTGCCAAGACCAATTAATGGGGAAAGAACAGCCTTTTCAACAAATGGTGCTGGGAAACTAAATATTCACATTCAAAAGAACAGATTTGGATTCCTACCTCACACCATTCAAAAAATGCACTCAAAATAAATCATAGTTCTAAATGTATGCACTAAAACTATAAAACTTAGAGGAAAGCATGAGAGTAAACCTTTGTAACCTTAGGTTTGACAATGGTTTCTTAGATACAGCACAAGTGACAAAAGTAAAAAAATGGATAAATTAGATTTTGTCAATATAAGAACTTTTGTGCTTCAAAGGACACCCTCATGAAAGTAGAAAGACAACCCACAGAATGGGAGAAAATATTTGCAAATTATATATTTGATAAGAAACTTATATCCAGAATACATAAAGGAGTCATACAAGTAAACAATAAAAAACAACCTAATTAAAAATATGTGCAAAGGATTTGAATAAGACAGTTGACCAGAGAAGATATACAAATGGCAAATAAGCATATGAAAATATGCTCAAAATCATTAGTCATTAGAAAAATGAAAATCAAAACCACAATGGGCTACCACTTCACAATCATTAAGATGGCTAAAATTTTAAAAAGACAAGTGTTTGCCTTATCAAATAATTTATCTGCATTTATTGAGATGATAATATAATTTCCCCTCATCAGTTTTCTATATCACATTATCCTTAGGGACTTTATCTTTATCACTGGTGTGTCATTCTTTGAAAAAGTTCGAGTGAGATTAGAATTTTTCGTCCTTGAATGACAGTAATAGCGTTCTTTTTTTTTTAAGATTTTTATTGGGGGATTGGGGGATGGGAACAGTGCTGGGGAATTGGGGGAAGGGGAACAGACAAGTTGCTGT